>NC_091408.1:4445900-4746000 GCF_032191515.1 Phaenicophaeus curvirostris
GATTCTGGACTGTGAGTTTCTTAAATTACCATGAATTAGTTAAGTCGTTCGCGGATGTGAGAAATCGACAATGAATTTATAGACGCTTTCTGTGCAAGCAAGAAGTGTTAAGATTTGCCTCCCCAACTGCTAGATTGAAATATCAGCTTCTGTCTGCACCTTAGGCTTCAAGAGTGATAGTAAGAGTGAAATCTGAGCTCCTCTAAAAAGCCTGCTCCTCTGGTGGCATAAGAAGTCAAGAATGGATTACATAAGATGCAAACAGCCACCACAGAATTCAAAAAGCTTGACTGTTTTGCCTGCTTGCAGAGAAATATTAACTGCAAACATCAGATAGATAAGCATGCCAAAAACTGCAACACTAAAGGAAATGGGTAAGTCAAAAATAGTTCTGCCAAGTGAGAGACTCGAGTCTGAGGGATAAAATGAAAATGTGGAGCTTCAAGTGGGCAATTACATGATGTGAAAATCCTGTATTTGATTAAGAAAATATCTTGCCTAGATTCCTGGAATCACATGATATCAAAAGCTAAGCACCTGTGTAAAAAAATCACTTCTGTATCCAAGGTGTGAAAAAGGAAAAAAAAACCTGTAAGAAAGTCTTAACAGGCAAGGAAATAAAAACGCCTGGTAAAGTTTCTATAAAACTCTAAACTGGCTCTACAAACAGTTTAGTTTAATTTCAAGGGACCAGGACTTTCAGGATATCAAGCTATTTAGGAGTTGAAAGAGTGCGTACTTTTATTATGAAAAGTCTAAGGTAACAACTGAAATGTAGAAATGAAACTCTTGTAACTTTTACTGCCTAAAAAACACAGAACACTTTCTGACAAGAGTTTCAGCTCAGCGAGCTCCGAAACTGTCGTGCACCTGGCCACAAATGCCATTTCCTGGGCACACGGCGAAGGATGTTGATGCTGACACAGCCCTTTGCAACTCTTCGCCCGACAGGTACGGTTGTTACTAACCAAATACTGGCACCAATAGGGAATTCTTTAGAGAGACAAATAGCTCCCAGTTTGCCCCACACACATCCAGCTGCAACAGGAATACGTTAGAACAGAAGAGGATGCTGATTTACCATCACTAAAGAATTCAGTGTGATTCGATTTGTAACTTCAGGAAATCCACTGTATGTTGTTCCACAATTTGACGGATTTACAACATTTAGACATTATTGCCTTCCTAGAAAAACCTTGCTGTCACTGATACTTGAAAACAAACACAATCACATTTACCAAATGCAATTGCAAACCTCTGCGCCACAGCTTGAATTTTGTATTCCATTGTGCAAAAAACAGAGGCTTTCCATTGCCTACATTAAGTCTGACGGGGAGAAAAAGGAACTATAAGCACCAATACATAAGTTAGGCGCACCAAAATATTCACTGGAGGATAAAGCCAGGATGTGGTGGAAGGCGAGGTGGTCTTTGGGGAAGAGCTGGAGGATACTGTGGTACAAACTGAGATGGGTATCCTGGCTGTGGGGTTTGACTTGCAGATTGAACACCTGGTCGAGGTGGGAGAGGAGGATACGGAGCACCTGGATAAGAAAGCCCTGGTCCTGAATTCATGGCTGCAGTAAACGGAGTAGGGAAGCGTCCTGCTGGGACTGAAGAAGGTGGAGGGGGCGGTATTCGCCGGGGCACAACTGAAGGAGGAGTGTTTGCATCCGAAGTGTAGGAATCTTGAGGTGCTGGTGTTGGCTCGGGTGCTCTTGGCTGAGCCTGTGGCTGAGCTTGCAGAAGTCTTTGTCCCTTCAGCACCATTTCTTGGAGCTTCTCAATTTTCACACGTCGCAGGTGAGCCAGTTTACGCTTGCTCTGGTACTCATCGATGAAGGAATCCAGTGGTATTTCGCCATCAAGAAATCTTTCTGCCATGTTCTGTCAAACACGGAACAACCACTTAGAAAATGACATACTGCAAGAGAATCTAAATGGCTTACAAACTAAAAATAGCATAATTTTGCCTGTGATTTTCTGCCTCGCATATGGAAGATGACTCGCATACTAAGAATTCTGAACAGAATTTTGAGTTAGTTATTACTCAGAAGCACTGGGAGTTAAATATCATTTTTGCTTAAATTTATACTGAAGCAACAGCAGGAAGAACATCTGAACCTATCTCTGAACATTCCCCTGATCATCAGAGATGGGAATGAATCAAGTTCAACAGCTTTCCAGACTGCCAGCTAAGCTGAATTACAGCTCAGTACTGCTTGCAATGCCAACAGAAACACCAAGAACTCTGCAAGCCTCGGTACAGAGAGAGAAAACTTTTACATGTTCAACACGACACTGCTATGTACGCTGAAACTCTTCGGTAAGGGGCGTAAGTGGCAGAATTGAAGCATATTGTTGTTACCTCTGTGTCTTCCTCAATCTTCGCCCCCTCTGTCTGAAGCAGCGCTAGCAGTGTCTCCAGTGAAGCGTTGCTGGATTGTCTGTCTGTAACGACACAAAAAGAATGCCAAATGGCTCTAAGGGACTTCTAACTGCAGCTATACAGCCTCAGCAAGCATAAACACTTCTAAGGCACATATGAATCCACTGTTTGAGACAGGATGATCTCCAGTAAGAAAATACATTGCGTAATTTAGGAACACTGTCAAAGTGCTAGAAGCTGAACTTTAGTTATAATTATATATTTATAATATTGAAAGAAACAGCACTTCAGCAAGTTCAGCATCAGACGTGCAATACTTCCATCGTTCAGTACAAAATGAGAAAGTTAAATGCAATATTCCATTTGTTTTATGATTAATCAATGAAATTCAAATTATGTTTTTCTTTTGAGCAGGAAAAACAAACGTGATCATTTAGAGAACAGCATGTCAACAATAAGTAGGTAAACACAGAGTAACAGAAAGAATCCAGTCTCTGTTACTAGCTGCAACAGGTACTTCATAAATCATAAGAAGCACCATCTATTTCAGAACTACAGGTGAATGACATTTCATTTTGTACCCTAATTCACACAGAAAAAAGCGAGACACCAAAACCAACCAACCAAACAAGTGGAATAGATTTACATTTCCTTAGAAAACAGCAAATCATAATCATCAACAGAAAACGTTACCTAGTTTTGTTTTCTTTATCTGGTACGCTTCAAAAAGAACTTGCAGCTCTTGATATTTTTCAGTCAGATTTGATTTCAAAGACTCCAGCTTTGGCTGGTACAGAAGGTTGCCTTCTGCCAGACTGCGGTTGCTGGCAAGAGTCATGTCTTTGCTGTGTTGAACGTTTTGGGCCTGAAAAAAAAAAGTTCATTAAATGACAATGATTTTGTGTTGCAGGCAAGAACTCTTAAAACTCCTTTGAGAGGGGGAGAGGTGCCCATGAACGCTCCTGTAGGCAGAATGGCTTTTGCCCGATCAGACCAGGCACCAGATTCCAGCTGCGCTGAACTGCCTGCAAGGGGCAGGTTTCCCCTCAGCAGCACAGCAGAGGTTATGGTGCAGAAACCAGGCTCTGGGAGCTCACTTTAGAGACTTCTGCTAAATGGCAGAGGAGTGCAGATGATGTCACCCGAATTTCTTCTTCTAATTCTTGTCACAAACGTACATGAGGTCTGACCTGTTGGCTCGCTCAGCTTTGTGAGATCAGTTTTGCATTCACGCCCTGCTACCTGAGGGCGCTTTGTATGAACATTTACTCATTATGTAATGCTGATGCTTTCTTATCTCCACATTGCACGTCACCTTTACCATTCCACCGTGATGAACCCTGACAGATAAAGCAACAGTTGCTCCTATAAACAATCTTTGAATCCCAGCAGCGAGATGCAATGCGACTGCAGAAGAATGTCATCCCTTATCTTATTAAAATGCAGAAAACGAGGACTGCATCATTACAGTCTCTCCTCCAGAATATTCTTCCCTAACTGTTAAATCAACCCTAGATTAATGCCAAAAGCTCGTTTTTCAGTTTAATCCTTCTGCTTAGCGTATCCTAGCCTGAAGACATTGTTCCTAAAGAACAAATGACAAACCTCAGAAAACCAAGATTCGGCAAGATTCTGAGTTTGCTCATACACACACGTGATTTTATCAAGACAGTTTTCATGAGCTTTGGAAAAGCCAAGTGTCTGGGGAAGCCTGCCCTGGACATCACATTAGATTCATTAAAATAGTCAGACATCAAAAGGAGACAAAAAAAAAGCACAGGATCTGATCTCAGATTTTCAGTCTGAATCAACAATCGTGATGATTTCCTCATGGTACAACAGACTGATTCTGTTAAGCTGCCTTCAAAATCAACAAAATGTTTGGTAGACTTTTTATGACCTCCTACACCAGTGTGACCTCCTAGACCACGCCATCCCTGTCTAGCCAGAACAAACCTTATTTACAGACAGCCACACTGAGCTCCGTGCAGACATGAAGAGTACAGTGATTTCTTCCTTTGACACTCAAGGGTGGATACTGGAGAGCCACACCTCAGGGATGGAAAAAGAGGAAACCCAAATGAGCTATTTAAAGCTCCAGAAAAGGACAGGATCAGAATTCAGGCATTCTCAGCAGTCTGAGCACATAACTAGCTGCATCAGGTGAAAACATCTTCCAAGTTTATTAACAGTGTTTTCAAAAGCAATTACTTCCTTCTGAAGTATTTAGACACTGGGTTAATCTGCTAAATTCAACATTGGCTCAATGTTGATTAAACACATCTCTGGCCCTGGACTTTACTCTTAAATACTGAAGTTTTATTCTCTTTCACTCTTTTCTTGCTAAACCACCGCAGAAAAATCAAGTCAAGGATAATGCCGAGTCCTCCATTCTACATCAATCAAAATCATTTTCACAGTTGGGAATAGAATATCAGAGAAACTGTACTTGCGATACTGTTTTGTCTTCAAGATTTGCACATCAAGCCTAAACAAGCTTCCAGCCATAAGCCTGCGTTCAACTTGAATTCTTTCCAAGAATAAAAAGAATAACTTCTTTCCTCACTTCTGAAACCAATGCAAAATCATTTAAATTAAACTGGTTGTTGCCATTTGTTTCTTCTCCTATGATCTAACACTGCTAGACTGCTTTTTCAGAAAGCCCAAGTCCCTCTTATTTTACCTTTTTTCTAACAATTATGAAGGGAACTGAAATACACACAATTTAACAGCTTAATTACTGGCATCCAGCTTCTTCCCAAACCACCTGCCACCGCCACAGGTTTTGTTAACCATCTTCTGAGCTGCCAGCCAAAGAAGATTGCGTGCAAAAAGATTCATGGTTTCTGATGCCTCTCCTCTTTCACCATTTTAATGAGCAAACTACTTCCTTCAATCAACTTCAATTTGATCTGGTGATTGTATTTTTACTGCTTGTAAGGCTGATATTCTTGTTTCAAAGCAGCCGTACAGTCAGCCTGGGAAGACCAGTTTTATGAAAGAACTTTGATCTTTTTTCAGGATGAAGAACAAGGACATTTTCTCCAGAGACAAAAAAGCCAGTAGACACAAACCTATAAACCTTTCAAGAGCATAAATTCCAGGAAAAGGAACCTTTTACTGAAATCATATGTAATAAAGAGAAGGAAGAACTCTGAGTAAAGACAATAACAGTAAAAGCTTCCTGGAGTCAGATGAGGCTTTTGTGGTATTTTTAAACCCTGCTTTTAAAATACTCTCCTGCCTCAAGTATAATAATGTCTCTCAAGAGGACTAGGGAGGGGAAGGAGGAAGCAAATGCCTAACTTTCTACAATGATTTTCCTGAATAACTACTTTTAAATTATTTGAAATGAGTAAAGATGTATAAATATCAGCATGACATGATGTACCCAGTCTGTAAAAATAAGAAAAAAACCAAAGCAGTATTATGACCTACCCCCACCAAACACAGAACTGACATCCTTTCCTGCCCTTGGCATCTGCTATCTGGCAGTTATGGACTAATCTAAACTTAGGTGAAAGTCTTAAAAATACTTGGTTTACAACTGAAGAAAAGTTAAGGTATTCGTAATAATACTTTTAAGTTACAACACTTGAAATTACACAAGGCTTAATGACTCAATTTTTTCCACACTACAGCAATTTGAAGAAGGGCATATTCTTTCTGCTGAAGTTGAACAAAACCCATGATAGACGTTTAGTGATCAATTCAAGTGTTGCTCTTGAAGTCTTCTCTCCCAGGATGGGTTTGTGCCAAATTTCTTTAAAAAACGGTCAGCTGAAGACATGAGAAACTTAAACTGAATCTTATTTAAAACCATGAGAAGAACCAGTTCCTCAGTACATGGTAAACTTCAGAATGATGTTTAATGAAACCTAACGAGGAGCTGGTGAGGACCTATCCACCTGTTCAGACATTTAAATGTTTCCTGTCACTGAAAAAAGCTTGAAGTCTGTGGAATGAGTAAATTCTGTTTTACAACAGAGAGCACAAATATAATCCCAGAGCAAAGCAACTTAAATACAGTCACGATTTTACAAACCAGAATAACCTCCAGCACGGATGCTAAAGTCCACATAATAAACTTTTCTGCTACTGTTCCACTGCATCTAGAAGTTAATTCAAGGAATCAAAAAAGCAAACAATGAAGTTTGCCTAAAAAAAAAACTTACAGAAAAACTTTTTAAAAACTCTGACTAAAGTAAAACAAAAAAACCCAGTTGCCAAATCACCCAAGGGTCAAAGACACAGTACAGCGTGACCAGTCCATTAAGATTATCAATGCAGCACAAAGCAGGCTTTCAGCACCCATTCACAGCTTTCCACAAGCCCAAGACAATAGCCAAGCAAGGAATAAATCCAATAGAAGTTATTTTGTTGTCAGATGTGTTGTGTGACAAAAATGCATATTAGAAGGAACTGCTGGCATCAGATAGTCACCTGCCTATTGCAAGTGCCACAAAGAAAGTTATGAAGGGAAATAAGCAAACAGCACATGACTCCAGCAGAACTGCTAATAAGACCACTGAGGTCATGAGCACTTCACCAGGCAGGAAACATTAATTTGAAAACAGATGAGAAATACCACTCAGAATCACGAGACATAATGAGACAGGACAATATTATACAGAGCATACGCTTTGGGGTTTTTTAACTGCTAAGCTCTCACTATGAATTCTGAATGGAACAAACAGGCAACAATACTGAGCTGCTTATGAAAGGATTTTAATGGCAAAAGGATTGCTCACCACTGAGTAGACCACTCAAACCAAAGTGTGCACTGCAAGGAAATAAAGCTAGGGACACACAGAGGTTATTAAAGACAAAAATCATGATTTATGCAGCACTTCAAAACGTAAGATGCTTAAGAAGTGATTTTCTTCAATAGAAATAATTTGAATGATTTTACTCCAGGTTTCTTTTACTCAAGTGCTTAATAAGCACTTCCAAGAAGAGGCAGCAGCAACTGCTTTGGGAATTGAGATTCTACCGCTTTCATCAACTGCAGCTTCATTTCATTCCACTTTTTAAAAAGGAAGAAATATGCTGGATAAAATTATAAAAGAAGCTAGTAATAGCTTACCAACATTTTTACTGTTTAGCATGTACTCCAATATAATGGTTTGCAGCAAGAGTTATTTGTGCAAAACGTCTCTGAGAAGCATCACTCCTGTTCATCCAAAAGCATGTTCCCAGAAGAACAATTCCAGACCAGATGCCTCCCGAGATGCAGGCTGAGCGACTGAAATCCCAACTACCCACAAAGTCCACCAAGTGCTGCTATAATTATAACCCTGCTTTGGCAAGCACCACAGCAAGGAGTCTCTCTGTAGTTTCAAGAAATAGTCTCTTACGGAGCTATAAATAAAAAGAAGTTTGAAGTGAGCCATTTAATTGCTTTATACATAGCCTACATTCACATTAGGTTTAGGTTTCGTTGGTCTTGCTCTAGTCTTTGTCATTCCCACACTCTCTCTTCCATTTACACATGCTTGTAAATTAGGAATGAGATACGCAGTCACCCCGCGGAAGTGTAATGCTGCACAGTTGGAGTGTCGAATTAACCGACAGGTGCAGAGTGGGAGAATACAGACTTCTCTTACACTGAGTGCTTTTTATTATGTGCTGGTGAATGATAACACACCTTCTAACAACATCTGTTTGGTAATAAATATAAGTATATATTATAAAGTAATTAGGTTTGCTAAATTTAGGTCTTCCGATTATGTAAGTACTAGCTTTAAAAAAATGACAAAACAAAGATTAAAAGATAAGCTGCAATTTTTTATAAATGTTTACTCCAGAAGAAAGAGAAACCCAGCATTGCAATTTGCACTCAGACTACAGGCAGGTTACTCATTTGATGCTTAGCTGGCAGAGAAAAATTTATAGTTGTCACCCAGTCTAATTCCCAACTTCGTAACTAAATTTTATGTTTGGCAAACAAGAACATAACCACTTACACAATGTGGTTTTAGGACTGGAGTGGGAACCCAAGAAATCTGGGCATGGATTCACATAGTTTTAGCTTGGACTTTCTGCACTGCCCAATCTTTTAAATCGGCTTTAGAGAAAAGGACTGTGAAAACCCCTTCTGTGTTTGCTAGCGCACTCCGAAATCCTAGAGGAAGGGAATACATTTCTGACTTCTTGATTTCATATAATTAAGGTCTCAAAGAGCAAATAATTCTTGGCAGTAGACTCTTCAAGATCAATAACACAATGTTGCACTGTTACTAAAGGGATCTTCCAGCAGATAAAAAGAAAACTCGTTTTCATAGGAGAAATTCATCGAGCTACCATCGGTGTCGGGTCACATATTCTCTCCTCTATGGTGTTTAGGGCTATCACGTTGAGACTCACTTTTATAAACAATGCATTTTTATTTCATAAAGATGAATACTGTAGATGTACTACAGAGATTAACCTCAAAGGATTATACAAAAAAAACCCAACCATTTTTCTGAATTTTAAAAGACGAGAAGTACCAGACAACTGGCTTCCTTCCTCTTTCTATCAGACGTTTGTCATTCAAGCACCAAAAACCCAGAGGCTTCAAAAACAACTTTACAGACAGAAAAAGCAACAGTTTGGCTCTTTGATGGCACATTTTCACATACCTGGGATACAGCACGAAGGATGCTGCATACAGACATCACCCCATGAAACACGAATGCGCACATGAAGCACACACAGAGATAGAGACACACACACCCACGCCACTGACACATACAAATCCTGCTCAAATGCTGCAGAGAAATACATTCCCTATAAGGCTGGAAGGTGCCTATTTTTAGCTATTAGCAAGAAAGCCAAGTGGTTTTCCAAATCCTCCTCTCTGTGAACAAAACATCATTTTTTGAGCTGGGCTTCCCTTGCAATGAGGAGAACAAAGGTTTTTACAATTACAGAATAATCAGCTTGAGCCAACTTTAGCACTGAAAATACAAGTGATCTCAGAGAAGTGACTCAGGAATCATGATTTAATTGGCATAGCACAATGAAATTATGAATCTGAGGACTTTGGAATAACCCTGCAACATAAACACATAAGCACTGACAACCGAATACCTACACAAGTGACGGTGAAGTCACCACAGTTCCTCCTTAACGTTCAGGATTTCCCTCTCTCCCTCTTCCTGCCACATTTCACAGTGAAAAATCAAGAACCCAGAAGGCACAAACTCAACCAGCAAACAACACAGTGAAGGCAAAAACAGAATCAGGAAAGAAGTATTTGGGCACGGGCCAATTCCTTCCGAGGTAGGTAAATGCATTTCTGATCGAAGAGACTCTAGCAAAAGCCTCCACGCACAATAAAAAGAGGATTATACCGGAGAGTAGCAGTCATATTTCCACACAGCGCGAATACCTTCAAACTTAGCCACACTTTCCAAACACCACAAAATATTCCCTCGGGCCCAGAGAACTTTACTCTACAATTTAAAAGCCTTCTGTTGCCAATGAAAGAGGAAAACCAGAGGGTCAAACTGAGAATGTGGCCTAATTCTGCAATGAGAGAGGATCTTTTCTGCAAAGGTCATGAGGTTTTCCATCACTTCTGACCCACAGTCTCAGCTGTGTACTGTCAAATAAATAATAAAAAAAGAACCAACTGATCCAGGTCTTCTGCTCGCATACCTTGTCAGAGGTCATGCTGAAACCAGCAGTACTGCACCCATTTATATATTTACAAAGTTAAGCCCATTACAGCTTGTTGACTTTCCTTAAATACTTAAGCCTGGTCTAGCAGGGTACTCCTCTTGTCCCCGTAAAGCACGGTGCCTCCAAGATCTCTGCATGAGTTACGCGTCACAGCAGTATCTGTTTCTTCAGCCATTTAAGCTCACATGAAAAGCTATTATGCCAGCCTCCTCCCTGCAAGTCTACGAACATAAAGTTCAAAATACACATTATTGCGTAGTGCAGCAAGTAAATTCCCTAGAACACCTTATTATCTCAGCCACAACCTTCAGCCAGCCTCTTCATCTGAAATACTTCAACAATTTAGGATGAGGGGATCCAGAATAATTAATTTCCTTGACGTACCAAAAGGGCTGGAACCTTAGTTTGAGGAAAAGCAGTTATAACTGATTTTACCTAATAAACCAAGCTTCTTCCTCAAGAACATATAGCCACTTCCACAAGAATATATAGCTCTTGCACTCTAATTTAAAAAAACCCAAACCAATAAATTGCAAGACCTAGAGAAGTACAGCAGATTTCTTTCATTTCAAGTTTTCACATACACGGTTTATTTAGCTGACTACACAGTTGGAGACTTTCAGGCACAGCTGCGGTCAAATAAACCAGGAACAGTCTCGTCTCAGAACTGTAACGCACGGGGTCCACTGATGCACAGAAAAAAAACCGGTAAGAGACAACGAGAGCAGCAGGAAGAAAACAGGCTTCTATGTTGCTTTAATAAGCAAAGATCCAAATGCACAGCTTGGAGCCTGATTCACAGACAAAGGCATTTCCAACAGGCATCAGAAAGCCCCACAGCCCTCGCTGCGCCCAGAACTCATACAATCATAGATCTTGGAATAGTTTGGGTTGGAAGGGACCTTAAAGATCAGCTAGTTCCAACCCTCTGCCATGGGCAGGGACACCTCCCACTGGATCAGGGGCTCCAAGGCCCATCCAGCCTGGCCTTGAACCCCTCCAGGGACGGGGCAGCCACCCCTGCTCTGGGCAACCTGGGACGGTGAAATCTCTTTCACAGTTTTGAATTAAAGTTGAGCTGAGATCCAGACCATGAACAGGACCCAGTTCACCCCGGCAAAGCCCCTCACGGCGGCCGGGGGGACGAAACCGGGGCTGCAGCAACGGAGAAACGGATCCAGCGGCCCCTCGCCCCGCACCCACCGAGGGCTCAGCGGGCGCGGACCCCGCTTACCGGGGGCCGGCAAACAAAAGGCTGGGACGGAGACGGGGGCAGGCAGCGCTCCCCGCGGGATCTACCGGCCGTCCCTGGCGGAGCCGGGTCCCGGCACCGTGTCCCCCACCCCGGGCGGCTCTGAGGGAGGCGGCGGCGGGGCCCGGTGCCCCGAGGCCGAGGCGCGGGGGGCCCCCCTCACCTCTTCCATCTCGCGGGCCATGTCCTGGAGCTGCTCTTCGTCGTCCAGCAGCGCGCTGAGCTCCTGCAGGCTCAGCGCCTCCAAGCGCCGCAGGTCCAGCGCCATCCCGGCCCCGCAGCCCCCGCGGCCCCCGCCGCTCCCGCCGCCGACCGGAAGTGCTGTCGCCCCGGCCCGGGGGGGGGGGCGGGGCCTAACGAGGGCTGGGCGGTGGGGGGCACCGGGTGGGCGGGGCCAAAGGGCGGGGCGTACCAAGGGCTGGGCGCTGGGGGGGGTGTGGGGTGTGGGTGCTGTGGTGGGAGAGACCAAGAAGGGGGCGGGGGGGCGCTTGGGACGTGATGGGGGGTGCAAGGGATGAAGCTGGGTGGCTGAGGGCATCAGGGTGGTCTGGGGGGGATCAGGTTGATCTGGGGGGCTTCCAGGGTGGTCTGGGGGTTTCAGGGTGGTCTGGGGGCATCCAGAGCGGTCTTAGGGCATCAGGGTGGTCTGGGGGGTTCCAGGGTGGTCTAGAGGGTTCCAGGGTGGTCTGGGGGCATCCAGGGATGTCTTAGGGCATCAGGGTGGTCTAGGGGGTTCCAGGGTGGTATGAGGGTTTCAGGGTGGTCTGGGGGCATCCAGAGATGTCTTAGGGCATCAAGGTGGTCTGGAGGGAGCAGAGTGGTCTGGAGGATTCCAGGGTGGCCTGAGGGTTCTAGGTTGGTCTTAGGGCATCAGTGTGATCTTAGGGCATCAAGGTGTTCTGGGAGGATCAGGGTGGTCTGGAGGTTCCAGAGCAGTCTAGGGGTTCACAAAATCACAAAATCACAGAATCACCAGGTTGGAAAAGACCCCCAGGATCATCGAGTCCAACCATTCCTATCAAACACTAACCCATGTCCCTCAGCGCCTCGTCCACCCGTCCCTTAAACCCCTCCAGGGAAGGTGACTCAACCCCCTCCCTGGGCAGCCTCTGCCAGGGCCCAATGACCCTTTCCGTGAAAAATTTTTTTCTCCCGTCCAGCCAGAACCTCCCCTGGTGGAGCTTGAGGCCATTCCCTCTCGTCCTGTCCCCTGTCACTTGGGAAAAGAGGCCAGCTCCTTCCTCTCTACAACCTCCTTTCAGGTAGTTATAGAGAGGAATAAGCTCTCCCCTCAGCCTCCTCTTCCAGGTTGGTGTGGGGGCATCCAGAGTGGTCTGAGGGCATCAGGGTGGTCTGGAGGTTCAGGGTGGTCTGGGAGTTCCAGGGTGGTCTCAGGGAATCCAGAGTGATCTGGGGAGATTGAGAGTGGTCTGGGGGGGATCAGGGTGGTCTGTGGGGATCCAGGGCAGAGGGAGAGGGCTGGAGCACCTCCTGTACGAGGACAGGCTGCAAGAGTTGAGGTTGTTCAGCCTGGAGAAGAGAAGGCTGCGGGAAGACCTTAAAGGAGCTTTCAGTAGTGAAAGGGGCTCCAGGAAAGCAATACAAAAAAAGACATTGAGCTGCTGGAGCGTGTCCAGAGGATGGCACACTGGTGAAGGGTGTGGAGAACAAATCTTATGAGGAGCAGCTGAGGGACCTGGGGTTGTTTAGCCTAGAGGAGAGTAGGCTGAGGGGAGACCTCATGCTCTCTGCAGCTCCTGAAAGGAGGTTGTGGGTGAAGTGGTTCCTGGTCTCTTCTCCCAAGGGGCAAGTGAGAGAAATTGGCCTCAAGTTGTGCCAGGGGAGGTTTAGATTGGGTATTAGAAAATAATTAATTACCACAAGAGTGGTGAAGCACTGGTAGAGGCTGCCCAGGGAAGTGGTGGAGTCTCCTTCCCTGGAGCTGTTCGGAAAATGCGTAGATGTGGCATTTTGGGACATGGTTTAGTTGGCACAGTGGGGTTGGGCTAGCAGTTCAACTTCACGGTCTTGGAG
Source organism: Phaenicophaeus curvirostris (assembly GCF_032191515.1). NCBI lineage: Eukaryota > Metazoa > Chordata > Aves > Cuculiformes > Cuculidae > Phaenicophaeus > Phaenicophaeus curvirostris. The sequence goes on from NC_091408.1 coordinate 4,459,243, forward strand.
CTCCAGCCTTAATAATTCTATGATTCTATGGCCTGCGAGACATGGAGAGTTGAGCTCTGAGCCTTCAACACAGCCAGTTACAACCCTCCTCCCTGGCAGTATTGTAGGCGCTCTTGTTCTCCCTTTGTTTATACCTGCACAGCTGTAAATTAGGAAGGAAAATCATTGGAATTACTTAACTCACACTTCCTTACCAGCCTGGGACTTGGCTACAGTAAGTCTCAAAAGCGTGACAGCATCATTGTTCCCCAGCCTAGGCTGAATACCTATTTAGGTTAAAAATAGCTGAAAATCATAGCTTGCCAAGCCTTGGTGCTAGGTCTTTTTGTCCACCTTCAGCACTTTCTTCTTCAAGAGTGAAGGACAGGAAATGATCGTTCTGTCAACGATGTATTTTATGGTGAATTTGAATACTTTTGAAATGTGATATAGCAAAATCTCTGCATCAATTGAAACATCATAGCTAATTCTTTTTCTTCTGATTTATACCTATTAAGTCACCAACACTTTACTAGGCTCTTTGTGGTAGCGCTTTGGAGCCGTAACTCCCCAGTTACTCCTGATGTTAACATAGCTGATAAAGACAATTATGCCTGGAAACAATTAATTGTTTAAATGTAGCCTAAGTTGTATGCCTCTCTAAGCATGCACCACCTTCCTGGCTTGCGTTTGTTCCTAAGGGGTTGTGGGCATGGGTGTGCTTTTTTCCATCTGTGTAATGCCAGAGAGAGAATCAGAAGAAGCACATGAGCCAGAGGAACAGGCTAGTGAGTGGCCATGTGGTCATTATCCGTTGTGGTTGACATTTTTGATAGAACTGGAAAAAAAAATTCAATATAACGAACAGAATCGACTTCTGATGTAATGGTACTAAAATATAATGATGTTACAGTCATGTTCAGGAAGCGACCCCTTGCTTCCTGGCAGAACTAATTGAAGACATGACAATGATGTGTTTGTTCTTGAGTCCTATAACTCAGCTCTTCATTCCCCCTGAGAAGTCTCCTCTGTCCGTGTAATGAGCAGGTTATAAAGACCAACAATGCAGCAGTGCTAGAGGAAGGCTTCCTGACCTTCTGGCTGCTTAGTGCAGCGCTACCGTACAACCACAATGCAAAAACAAGACTATTTAGAGGCAGGCAGGTAATTTGGAGGCTTCCTGTGAAGCAGGAAGCAGAGCTGAGCTTACTTAGGGTGGGGAGAAGGTGATTAGTGATACGGGCGCGTGTCCACGCATCCACGTCAGTGCACCTGCCTGTTGCTGTGGTATGTGCTGAACTCCTCCCTGCGTGCGGATCTCTGCTCGGAGCACAGGTGAGTAAGCAGCTGTACCCCACAGCTTTGCACAGCCACTACAGCCTGACCCTGCTATTTAAAACCAGTAGATAGTTACCATGCCAACACGCTATCGTATACGGTATTTGCACGTACCCATCAAAAAGATAGAGATACACCTTTGTGTTAAAATAGCACGTGCGAACGTACACACACACATATATACATTAACACAAACAGAGGAATTAGGTGAGGGATTAGAAGTCCTTTCTTCCCAAGAATGTTAGTGATTTTAACTTCACAGCATAGCTAAATTATTGGTATGGGGAGAGTGTGGTTTAGAAGAGTCTGACTCACCTTCGTGTTGTAAATCTAGTTTTACCACTGCTGTTCTGTGCGATCCTGAGTGGAGTTCTCAGCTTCCCTCAGCCATAATGCCTTTTGCTTAAAAAGAAGAATAATCATAATCACTGCTCCGTCCCAGGTGAGGGTGGGGAGGAGATGTTCCTGCTGAATGATGCTTGTAGAGGCACCCTGGGTTAGTATCTCTGGTGAAGGACACTACAGCATGATAACAGTTGGATTGTCAATATGCTGTCAGGAAAGATGTTTTACAGTGACCTTCCAAGAAGCTTTTCTGTAGCTATCTAATTTTTGTTTAGGTTGCCTGAGGCTGATGGTAGTTCCCTGCTCCAGACATAGAGGAATGGTTTCTTTCAATTAGTCAGAGGTAATCGGTATTAAAGTTAGAGGCTACATAGTGCAGAACAATGAATTCATAGAATCATAGAATAACCAGGTTGGAAGAGACCCACCGGATCATCGAGTCCAACTATTCCTATCAAACACTAACAGGGAGAACATAACTAATCTGTGTTCAAGTACAACATATATTGAAAATACCACTTCTCCCTACGTAGATATGTTTGAGTTCTGGCCATGGTGGAGAGGCATGTCTGTATTAAACAGCTGATCTGCTTTTGAGTGCTCTGATCAGCGTTTGCATGGGAATGAGTTTTCAGATTTGGCCAGAAAAGCAGCTGAGGTTGAGAAACAAGACAGAGAGCAGCCACTTTTTTATCGTACTTGGACAGGTAGGAAGGTGCCTTTCCATTCAGCACTCTTCCTGAAAGATAAAGGTCTTGTGACAGCACAGCCCTTGGACAGAATATGGATTGCAGATAAACTAGGATTTTAGGCTGCAGGGATTATCAAATATTGAAGTGCTGCAGGCTGCGATTTATCAGCTACCAAGCCCTGGTTCCCATTTGCCTTTGCTAAAATCCTTTTGAAGGGTAACAGTGTTCATGATCATTAAAACTGTAAGCAGACAAAGTACAGAAGTCAGGATTTCTAATTACAGGAGAAATGGAACAAAAAATAATTGGGAAGATGACAGTAGAAATCATGTCATGGCAAATAAGGAGTCAGGCTTCTGTCTCAGGAGAAGTGGCATGCAGCCTAGTTTAAACTAAGTGTTAGATTTTTCTTCTTTCTAAACTTGATCTTGGATTTCCTCTGTCTTCTCATATCCTTTCACAGTCGATAGCCCTGTATCCATCTGTATTTATTTGGTTTAGACATATTTTGCAAGTCACCTTCAAAACAAATTCTTTTCTTTTCCTGGATAAACAGGTTGGTTTCCTAGAGACTGAATTTGCAATTCTAATCTTTGGCGTTTATTAACCCTTATTAGTCTGGTTGCTTAATGGAAAAATACGTTTTCAGGCTCACTTGCAATTTAATTTCCTTCTATATATTAATCACAGTCCATATTTCTGTTTACGTTTCATAATCCAGATTCCTTCAGACATGAAAATGACCTGAATATTCAGCATCCTGGGAGAGAAAGAGTGGTCCTGTTTGAGAGAGAGCAAGAATTAGTTGTCAGTACTTACCTCCTTCCTTTCAGGAAGCCACAGGCTGAGAAGAGGAGCAGGTTTATCTACCTGCGAATATTTTCTTTGCCTTTAACTCACAGTGAAGCTAGAGTAAAAAGGGCAAATACTATTTTTCTTCTCCAGACTAAGGTGCATCTCTGAACTCGAGCTAGAAGCACTCTGCCTATTTGCTTGTGGTATTTGCAGACCTGCTGAAGGCCTAGAAAGCACAACCACTGAAACAAAAAAACAGTTGCTTATTGAGGCAGAGGTTGGTGCAGCAGGAGAGAAGTTGTTGGAGAAAACACAGTTGTGTTTTTGTCCGTTACAGTGTGTTCTCATTTTCTGGGTCAGTCAGCCACATACTGTCTGTACAAAAGTACAGGGTAAACACTTGTCCTTGGGGAATCGCTAGGACTATAGGATCTACTTGTGAACTTCATCTCGGATAGAGTTCTCCAGTGTTTAAATCAAATAACACTGTGGTTATACCTGTTCCAGGGAACAGTTAAAGCATATTAATAGTGAGGAAACCAACCTGCTATGGCATTTACAGTCAACCTTTGTAAATAATTGTTCTTTCAAATGCCTAATTGCTCCAACTCTGCCATGATAATCTTCAAACTGTACTCCCCGAGTTAATGTTTTGGATAAAACCATCCCAATTCCCTGCAGAGCATCCTCTTCCCTTTCAAGAGAATGAACATTTTATCTGCACGGCTGTAATTGAGAAGCTCCTGGACAGATCATGTTCACATTCCCATGTAAATGTCAACTCTGGGCAAACCCACAGCCACAAAATACTAGAGTTCAGAGTTTCAGAGGGAACAGTGGCCTTATTTCCAGGAGAACAGGCTGAAAAACACAGAGTGCCCACAGCCAGCAAGGCCCAAGGGACACGGCAGCTCCAGAAACTGGCTCATATCCCAGCACTGGAGCAATTCCCACTGCTGTACTGGGTTAAGCTGGTCTTCACTGCTGCGATTAGGTTGGTTAACGGGCATCTCTGACCCTGTTTTTCTCTTCAAAAAAAAGACATACTTGGAATAATTTTGAAAAGCAGGATTTTCTGTGCAATCACAAGGCTCGTTCTGGGCCAACAGAAATGTCTCTATTAGATGAGAGCTGCTGAATCCCTGGTGGTGTGGGAGCTCCCTCCAGGCTTCCAGGCCAGAAGAAAACCCTCATGGCTTTAGCATACAGGCAGATCCACTTATCACACGCCAAGAGCATGATAAAAGGATTTGTTCAAGCCACAAGATCTAAGGCTCAGTGGAAAAGTAGCCTTGAGTTATCTGGATGCAAAAGAGAGAATCCAGCACCTGTGGCAATAAACAAAATCAGGCTGTTATCAGCTTGGGCTGGTGCCACCAGCAGAGACAATCTGCGGTTTCCAAGGTGCCACTTCAGCCGAAGCTTTTTGGATCTGACCTGGGAGTGCAATGCCGGGATCATCATCACAACAGGCTTGGGAAGCAAGGCTCCCTTCCTGAAATTCACTGTAGTCTTCACCATAAAATGAATCTGATTTTACCCTCCAATGTCCCCAATATGTGGACACGCACAACACAATCAGATTCTCTTTTTTGGCATCTCATGCGCTAATGAGCGTTGTCCTAGCAGCACTTCCCAGGGTTGGTCAGCTTCTCTAGCTCCCAGGTAACCCTTTTTTTTTTTATTATTTATTTTACCCATTTTTTCACTTAAGTAGAATTAATTCCACTTCTGTGAACCGCTGGCCACGTTCTGCTCACATGTACTAATAGAAATGCAGAATTAATCGCTTGCCCTCTGGTGTGGGTGGCACTCCCAACCTCTTCACAGCCACAGCGCAAATTTTCATTGAGCAGGACTGCTTGGCCATTTACCGAAGGGGTGAACTGAGGAGGGATTTAGCTGAGCCTGCAGTGCTCGACAGAGGTTTCCGAAGTGGAGGCAGATGAGACAGAGAGCTCTCGTTCTTCCTAGGCATGTTTTTTTATCAATCACTAAACCAAGCAGCTGATAATTATTCCTATCATGAAGCACTGTGTTTTGAGAACAGGTTCGTCTACCCATCCTTCCATGCAAGTGTTACTACTGGATAGGATCCGGGGTGAAAACAAGTTCTTAAACAGGTTATACCTACTGCTATGGCTCACAGCCATTCTTGGATGCTGGGCCTTCACATCCCTAATTCTCTGTAGGTTCTTCTTGTCATTCTCCACAAGGAAGCCTGAACACATGCAGTGTGCAACTGTATTCAGCCATTACCTCAGATGAAAGTTACCTTGAAATCCCTGAACGCAAAAAAAACCCCACACTGGATTGGCTCCATGTTGAGTGGCAGAGGTAGTATTTTATTTTTTAAGCATCCCTCCTCCAGGACACTAAAGAGTTTGTAAAACGTCACTAAACGAAAACAAAACATCGCCAACAACAAAAAACCGCAAACCTGCTGAAAAGTAAGACACAGCAGCATTTAAATATTGGAAAACGTGAGAACTAAAGTGCTTGAGATAATTTCTTAACTACGCACAGTCTGAAGTCAGTATTTCCCGTGTAAATGCTATTTTTCAATAGCACCTGCCTGGCTGCATAGGTTTCGTCACCATTCTACGGCAGGATAACGCTACTAAGCCAGAGCCATTACCCAAAAGGGCTAGGAGCAACGTATTTCTTTCTATCCCTCATACTAAAAGTAAGTTAATAAATAATATTCAAAGAAACACATTTTAAAGTTCAGGCAGCTGAAGTTGGACTTCAAGTAAAGTGATGTATGGGTTTCTCATGCAGTGAAGCTACTAGCATGGCCTGAAGCTGAACAAAGCTTTGGTGGGAATTATAAAGTGCTGTCTTTTAGTATTTTATGCCTGTCTTTAGTAGTGTTTTTTTTTTTTCAAACCAGCACCGGGGTTGTGAGTTAAAAAAATTCTGAAATAACAGACCAATTTTCAGAGGATGCTGGAGCCGGACAGACATTGCACAGTGCACAGAGATATATTAAAAAAAAACAAAAAACAAACCTAAACCAAAAAAACCCTAACCCCCATCCATTATGGTAAAACTTTTCATCCCTAAAAACAAACATCCACCAAGCACCAACAGCAAATCTGAAAGCAACATCTGCCTCCCGGTCCCCTGGCTTGTTCCAGCAAGGATGGTTACTACGTGATACGAGCTCAGCAGCAATGGTTGTGAGCCTGAGCCTGCAGGCACTCAGTGCAAAACTCTCCCAGCGCTCAGCCCCATGGGAGCGATCCAGTTTTCGCTGAAGCCAAAGGGAGATCCCTACAGGCTTCAGCAGACTTTGGATTAGCCCCGTAAACTGATAGTGAGAGCAGGACCTTGTTTTACAGTCACTGGTTTTCTATCCAGCCACAAAAGCCACCCCCTGAAATTCCTGAAGGGGTTTTCAATCTTCCCCTCCACGCATGCATTTAACATCCATTACAGTTAATAGCAGTTACACATGCATATCAATGGAAGAAAAGTCCCAGTCAGAGAGGAATTACTGGTAGTAAGAAAAGAAGCCCAGTAGAAATGCTGGGAATTGCTAAAGACCCAGCTCCCTGGAATAAAACCTTTTCCCTTTTTAGCCAGCTGGCATCTGCCCGCCGGACCACAATGCAGGAAGCTCTATAGTGTGTGTTTGGGTGTGCACGGGTGTGTGACGCACGCGGGGTGTGCAAACGGGCATCGTTCTGCAGCGCGAGGCCGTTGGTAAAGCCACCTCCCATCTCAATGTCCCCAGCAAGCGTCTTGAGCGCTGGCCCTCGCTGCTCTCACTTGTGAGCCGTGTTGTTATAATCGTCCTGTACCACGGCTGGCAGGGAATGGTCTATCCTGAACTCTTCCTCCAGCCCACCAGGCGCCTTGGCTGAATCCCCCCGGGCTGCAGGCTGGAGACTGTCCGCGCCGCCCCCTTCCAGCCCCAGGATCTGTCTCTGCACCAGCTTGGAATAAAGGCCGCCTTCTTCCATCAGCTCCTTGTGCGAGCCCTGCTGCACCACGTGGCCCTTGTCCAGCACAATGATGTTGTGTGCCTTCTCGACAGTGCTCAGCCTGTGAGCTATGACAAGCACCGTGTGGTTCTGCAAGTCACCGTAAATCGCCTGCTGAATCTGCGTGGGAGGAAAAGACATTAGTGCTTGAGCATCACTGGCTCCCATTTGGAAGGGACAAGAGCAGCTTTATGGTCTGTGTTAAGAAACCTCTGGACAAGTGGTTTGCTCTCCTTTGGTCATGTAGAAGACACAAGACCCCCTGCAGCACTATCATCACCAGTACATCCATCCCAGCTCTGGATTTCCCAAAGCACTGACTCAGTCCAGCCACAGGCCAGCACTGCTCATCCTCTAGGACCAGATCCATCCTCGCAACTCAACCTCAAACTAACTTTCCTTCATGAAACCAGTGAGGCCAAACTGCTACTGGTAGAGCTGTTTGGTTATCACATCCCAGCCAGATAAACCAGCTCAGTTCCCAGGAAGTTCAGGGCCCTTCCTGCAAGCGTGGCTTCTTTGGTGCCTCAGCTGGGATTTTAGCTCAGGCAATCCCACTCTTGCTACTGCAGCCCCAATTTTTTAGGGTTTTCCTCCGTACCCTGGCCTGAAAGGCCACACAGAGTTGCTGTATGCCAACTGACACTTTCCACGTTTACCAGAAGTCAGCAGAGAACCCTGTCTCATCAGATCTGTCAGGTGTTGGCTGAGCACAGGATTATTCCCTTCCTGGTGGCTAAAGCAGCATTGGAAGCAAATTTCTGCTCAGGACCTAGCATCTTACCCAAACCTCTGATTGCACCACGTCAAGACTAAGCTTGTCCACAAGCTGGAAATTGAAGCTACAGTCTTTCCTCCAGTTGCAGAGAGCCTCTCTGGCCCAAACACCCAAGACACCTACTCACCGCATGTTCACTCTCTGCATCCAGGGCACTTGTGGCTTCATCCAGGATTAGGATGGGGGGCGCTCGGATCAACGCCCTGGCAATTGCCACTCTCTGCTTCTGGCCACCTGACAGCTGGGCTCCTTTTTCACCTGCCTCTGTTGGGTCAAGAGAGAGAAGAAGGGGTCAAAACAAAATGCAAGAGCTGCCATCAAGTTCAGCCCCAGCCAGCCTGCATCAGGATGGTGTCATGCTTTGAAGCAAAACCCAGATAAACGCTTCTGCTCACTTGGCAGAGCAGTTTAAATGGGTTAAATACCCCTAAGGCTGCAGTCCTTCCCTCTAGCAGCAAGTTCTCCATTGTTGTCCCAGGATTTGAGGGTCTGATGCTTATAGAAGCAATACAGAGAAGTCCCTGAGCCTTGCTCCCTGAGCGTTGCTGTCATCGCTCCCTGCAAGCTGGACTCTGGAGGGTGTGCAACTGCGGCAGCAGCGTGGGGAAAACAGGACCTCTGACAATGGTTTGTGTTTATGGGAGCTAGAGGTCTGACCTGCCTCCTCAGTGAAGTCCCAGTGGCACAAACACATGGCCTTTTATTACTATGGATTTATCACAGGTTTATTTTCTTCCTCTGCAGGTGGGCTGGTACACAGGCAAGCGCTTGGGTTCGGGGCTTTTTTCCTCATCCCTGCACTGAAAAATAGCAAGACTGCTACTGCCACATCTCTGTAACATTACCAGGCACCGGGAGCTGGACTGGTCCAGATGGGACCAGAAACACTCTCCTGGGATGAGCTCAGAAATCCTGCAATAGCTCGGTCACCCCAAAATCCAGCCAGGGTGCTGCACCTCTCCATTCAGCTGTCTCTACGCCATCACCGTGGGCTTGTGTCCATCACCACCTGCCTGATTTCCAGCCAAGGAGAGAGTCTCTGCCTTTCCTAGGCAATGCTTTCAAGAGCAAATGGAGGGATTTCATACCTGTGTGGTAGCCGTCTTGTAACTCGGTGATGAAGGCGTGCGCGTTGGCCTTCTGGGCAGCCTGAACAACAGACTCAAAGGAGGCTGAAGTTAAGCCGTAAGAAATGTTATCTGCAATAGAGCGGGCAAACAGCACCGGTTCTTGGCTCACCAGGGAGATCTGCACAAAGGAAGGGAAGAGTAAGTGATTGGGAGCAGAAGACTTGCATGTTGGTGTCTCAGATCGTCGGCGTTTGTTCCTGCTGGGTAGGGACTCAAGTGGATAGAGCCTCACCATTAAACCAAGATAAGAAGTGCCTCAGTGTAAGCTTCCCACGAGGATGCCAACGAAGGGGTGCCCAGGGGCAGCCCCAGCCCAGCTGCATCAACTGCTGGGAAGCCGTTTTGCAGGAGAGAAACCTGATGCAACGTTGATCGGTTGGCATCTGGGATGAGCTCCCACCTCCAAGAACCTGCTGGTTTTGCTCCAGACCTGTCATTCCCATCACTGTTTGCTCTTCCCAGTATGGGAAACCAGTTGCTGGGACAAGGCAGGCTGGAGGCACCCTCTTCCAGGGTGTTGCTGATTTTCTGTTTGAGGCCAGTAATCATGCTTGGGCCACATAAATGAGCCTTCCTGCATGTTTAATCCAAAATTAGCAAGTTAGGGACATTGCTGCTGCAATTCACACACACAATTGCTTAGCAACAGCCTCCCCGTCCTACGTTACAATCATTGTTGCTCACTCTCAAATTCACTCAATATTGAAATAAATTGAATCCTCCAAATTATTGCTCAGAACTGGGCATGAAGAGAGCTAGTGGGACGTAGTCAGATTTTAATTGACTTCTCCCCACACTCCTAACACCACACCAGGCTTTCTAAACTGAAAGACTGGCTTGTCTTTTAATTTTAGCTCAGTACAGGCAGGGAATGTAAATTAGTCACACTGACTTTGGCTTTCCAGCTTGTCTCTGATCAATTGTTTTCAGGTTTTCCTGCTGACTGGTGAGGCCGTTTGCTCTGGGGGCAAACAAAGGCGGCAGTTACTTGCCGAGGAGATGAAGGCTCATCTGTGCTGACACAATCACCTCTCACAGATGAGAGTCGAGGGGCCCAGACCCCTCTCCTGGAGAAACCACCCAAGCCCCTCTGGTGCTCCAGCTGCTGCCAGGATCTTGAGAGGTTTAACTCTCCATTAGCTGAGAATTACTCTAAGATCTTAAGGCAGAAAGTGCTGGAGGAATGCAAAATCATTTTTCCAAACCCAGTTTAGATGACAGTTAATTCAACAACCAAAACCATATTTCTGCTATGTTGGCCAGAAAATTAAAAACCCAAACACGTATTTTGTTCTGGTTTTGGAAGGCTTCCCCCTCCCCATGAAACCACTCTCCACCTCCTTCCCTTTTGCCCCACAGGTTATCCGAATTCATTTCCTGGACCATCTCCAGCCTCCAGCTTTCTGGACATTTCAGAAGTGGACAAATCAAATCAAAACACAAATCCAAACACGCAACACTACCATCCATCCCCTCGGATCACGGCAGGTAATAGCTAGAATACACGTATCAGTCGCTCGTACCACTGAGTGCAGGTACTTGTGATCGTACATGTTAATGGGACGCCCGTCCAGCAGCACCTGCCCGTCTTGCAGAGGGTAGAAGTTCTCCAGGATGTTGACACAGGAGCTCTTCCCGCTTCCTGAAGGTCCCACCAGCGCTGTCACTTTGCCAGGGTGCAGAGTGAAGGACACGTTCTACAACATGGATAGGAAAACACGTTTAGGTTCTGGCTGTTCCCAGGGCCTCTGTGCATGGGGGTAACCAAATATCTGGCCACAGTGACACCCCATCTTGGTGACACCCCACATCAGCCACCACTCCTAGCTGTTTCCTTGCCCTCCCAGCTCCTTTCCTGAGGAATTGATGAGCCTCCAAAATTTGCTTTGAAGTTGCCTGCTGATGTAGCAGGACTTCTAAAAACTGCAAGGCAAACTAACCTCTTTGTTGCCTCCCCCTGCCCCGTGACCCCAGGCCCTCTCCCACGGAAACAGTCTGAGCTTGGCACAATGCCCTGTACCCATGCTGACGTATTTCATGCCTGAGCTGGGAACAAGGGTTTTATTAATCAATCTCATTCCTTGTAAGGAAGGCCAGCCCCAAGCACCCGCAGTTCCATATAATCTGTTTTCCAGCATGCTGTGGAGCCTGCCTTTACACAAAAGGGCAGCAGACATTTCCTGTGGTCTGGGGATCAGTTATTGCCATGATGGAGAAGCAGCATGTGATGCCTCGTGGTTGGGCGTGATGCTCTGCACCCGCAGGGCTCACCTGGAGGACCTGCGTTGAGGAGCGAGTGCGGTAGGAAAAGGTCACGTTTCTGAACTCCACCTTCCCGTCCACGTGGTCTGGGATCAGGGATCCATCATTCACCATCGTTGGCTTGCGGTCGATGAACTCAAACACCTTCTCAGCAGCTCCCACTCCCTGCATCAGGCCGCTGTAGACGGAGCCGACGGACTGGAAGGGAAGAGGCAATGGTGAGACCTTCCCATGCGATGGAAAAGGCAATCGGTATGACTTTTAAGGAGAACGGCTGAAGCATTCCCGAGTCTATCATCTGGCATTAACTACAGTCATCAGACACAAAAAGGAAAGCTTTTCCCTCTGGGCACTGTACAGAGGGGACATATGCAGATATCCAAGGAAAAGGCAACTAAAGGGATTTGTGCATGGGTAGACCCAGAGGGGCACAGAAAGAAGGAAACAGATGGATTGAGAAAAGAAGACAGGCACCAGGAGATAAACGACCCACACTTCCACCATAATCCTCCACTTATCTCTCTGCTCAAGACTGGCAACTCCCCAACCCAATGGTTGAACAGAGGCCACGTACAGAAGCACATCACACAGGCTCCAGAGGGCTGCAGCTTGTTCCTCAGCACACGCATCTCAAATGCAGAGCAGCTCCAGGCTGGATCTCTCTAGACAGCCGTTTGGCAGCTGATAAAGCTGTTCCCTGCCAGGATATGGTCTTAGTGGATTTACTGTTGTGCTTTCCCAACTACAGCTGCTGCATGTGGACACTGGCTTCACTGGAATAAACCCCCATCACATCAATTCTTTTCAATATTAAGCCCAGAGCTGCACAACAGCTTGTGCTGCAACTGCCTCTCCCATCAAGAGGGGGAAAAAACCCAAACCAAACCCACACCAAAACCACAGCCTGGAAACACCATCAGAGCCTGCAGCCATCCGAACAGATGGTGAGGGCCGGGCATGCTGCCTCCAGCTCTGCTCTGCGCTGCACAAAGGCTGAAGAGCTGCCGAAACCACGCTTGGCTGCGAGGAAACCTCGACTTGATCATTTCTGCCTTGAGTAGCCAAGCTTACGCCTTTGCAAGGGGAAGGCAGCTCTGGATGGGGCTCTGCCATCCCACCCACAAGCCCATCTTGCTAATGCGCTGCCAACGCAGCAGCTTGCAGCCTATCCCAGGGAAAATGGGGAAAAAAAAGTAATATAATTAAGTTTTTAATGAAGCCTGAAATTTAGCAGGCAGCTTTGTAATCCCTGCATCCTTCACATCAGAGAATGCGCCTGGGAGGCAGCTAGGACTCTGCCCTTCAGCGATGCCAGTCTGACCCCTTTAGACCTTGTTGCTTTACTCGGGGATGAGCTGCTTCAGGTATGTTCAGGATGCAAGAGGGGAGTGGGGAGCAGAGGGGAGAATCAGCTCCCTGATGGGCAAGGCTACAGTGCCAAGGAAACGCGTCACAGGGAAGTCAGCACCGGTTCTAGCCCTGCAACTGCTCTGGGTCCTTCTAGAAGACAAACATCATCTTGATGTGGGGTAGCCCAGAGGGAAAAAGAGACTCACCTCCATGCAGTCTCCTAAGACGAACTCGTAAATGATGAACGATATCAGGTTTCCACTTGTCATTTGCCCCGAGATCACAAGGTGCCCACCGTAGTAAAGGATGCTGACCTGGACCACAAGGAGGGTCAGCTGAAAGCAAGAAAACACCTCAAAATCAGCAAAGACAACTGATATTCTGGTGAATCTGTAGTCACTCACACAACAGCCCACAATTCATGTGCTGACATTTATTCTTTGAGCCTCAAACTAAGCATCCCCAACAGCGCACAGGTGACAGCCCTAGCAGTGGGCATGGATATGAGGAAGGAAAAACAACTCAGGTACAGGGGCGGATTTAAGGAGTTGGGCTGGCATTTTTAAACAAAACAGAAGTCCAGAGGGCAACAGCCCAGGAGAGAGAATTTCTCTGAAATAACAGAGTATCTCATGAACTTCTCTCTTGCACTAATGTCCTCAAGTGTAATATCTATTCTCAAATTATCCAACATATGCGGTCATCTCACTACCAAAATAAGCTTTCTGTTATAGCAGCGTGACACATTTTAATTTAGAGCACAAAATCAAGTCAAGAGTTAACACAAAAAAACCCTCCTTACATGAACAAGCCCCTGACGCATAACCTCAGCCTCTTGCCTGAAATCGGGAGGGGAGGGAGGGTGCCACTGACCCTAGAAAGGAGACAGATCAGCTCTGATATGATGAATAGGAGCCCCTGCCTTTATTCAGTCCATTTTGTTCCACACTGCCTGGGTGCTCCGAAAACCATCGATGCCCTGATGCTCTGTGCAACGTTTGCAGGGCAGGCTGTAAATCCATACAGACAAAAGTACTGGGGACAAAAATTCCACATCTATAGCTCTGCCTTGATTTGTCCTCAGACCCTGTGTTCCCTCCAAGAAAGACTCTACCAGGCTGTGCTAAATCCATCAGCCTTTTTTCTACATGAGCTCACAGGAGCAGTTTGTGAGGGTTTTTGCCTTCTTTGATTCAGCAGGATCTGTGTTGACCCAGTTCACACTCTGGTTTCACCTGGGAGCTCAGGAACATTGCTAAAAATGCTTCAATTTTGCTTTCAGGCTTGGAAGTCTCCCACAGCTGCATCAGGGCACCAAAACTCACAAACTCTTCACCAGAGGCTGCTTAAATCCTTGAATGCGCAGAGATAAGGGTAGCCTCACACGAGGGTTTTGCACACCCTTAGTTGTCAGCTGATGCAGGAGAAGTCCCAAACCATCTGGTCTTGAATGGTGAAAAAGCATTTTGGGGAAAAAAAAAAAAGAAACAACAAAAAAAAACCCTCAAAACCCAGCAGCCTCCCCCTGCCACCACCCACACGCAGAAAATCTCTGTCTCTGAGCAGAAGCTCAACCAACGCCGCGGCTGTTTCCCAGCCGGAGCCGTGACGATGAGCTGGCACAGGCACGCAATGCAGCAACACAGAAGCATGGGGTTTTCCACGACCTTGAGTGGTTATCAATTATATTCTTACGTGCAAGACAAAAACAGACTGTTCAATGGCACGACGCAGCGCTGCCCTAAGGGGGAGCGGGATATATTTTTTTGATGAGTGAAAAGAAATAATAATCAAGAGACAGGATGACTGGCAACAGCCATCACGGCTGGGCTCGCCCTGCAAAGCTCCCTGGGAGCAGAGAAGCACGTGCACCACGCCACGTGCGTTTTGGGATCTGAAGCAACGTTCCCTGCGCACCGCAAGCCTCGCGCAAGGAAGCCTGAGCACTGGCCACTTACCCCGCTGGACCAGACGTAGTAGGTGTAAGCCATGGCCTCCCGCTTGTTGAGTTTGTAGACCTGCTGCAACTTCTGCCAGTACACGTTTGCCTCTGCCTCCTCGTTAGCGAAGCTGCGGACGGTCTTCATGGCAGAGATGGTCTCCTCGGCGGTGTTGTTGGCCTTGGCCAGGGCGTTTTGCACATCCTTGGAGAGCTTCTGCAGGGAGCGGAGGGAGGCACAGGGGGCTCAGCGGGCGCCGGGCTGCCCGTGGCACCTCTCCCTGCACACCCCGGGCTCTGCTGGGCTTGGGAAAAGAAGGCACGGTGACGTTTTTCAAGGCCATGGGCAACAAGGCTGAGCTCTGAGATATATCCCACACCTCAGGACAGTCTGGGGCACGGTGTCAGGAGGGGAATGGATTTGTTGTGCTGTCCTTGAGGAGGAACCTGGGCTGCAGGAGGTGAAATGTTGTCCCCAGGGCCACTTGGGAAGCCTGCAGCAGAGCCACTGCTCCCTGTCTCCAGATGGGACAGGGTCAGCCTGGTCCAGGAGCCCTTCCAGGAGTTTCCAAGTCAGGGACAGGTCTGAAAACCAAAGACAGCTCCACTCCTCCCACCAGAACCTGACTCGTAGGAGAAGCCATGGCAGGGAGACGCAGCACCCGTGCACCCCATGTCCCTGGCACAGGGGAAAGCTTCAATAATTAACACAGGGAGCAGCAGCGCAAGACCCACATGGTCCACAGGACACAATATTAGCCACATGGGATGGCCATGCTAGCCCAACACAGATGGAGGGAATTCAGCACTAGGTTTAACCCCTACCCGAGTCACCCCAAAGGGAGAAGAGAAGACAGATTGCACGAGGAGAGGAGACACATACACATCATTCCAAGGCCAAGCTACCTCTCCTGTCAGACCTGAGATGCTTCCACTCTGAGCGTGAAGCACGGTAAGAGCTGAGGATATGCTTGGCTGCCCAGACAAGCTCGGTGCTGCCTTCCTGCTCCCACTGCTTGCAGCAAAGCACCCGAGCATCCATCCCACCAGCTCCAAGGCCACCCGCAGTCTCTATGGTGGCTTCACAAGGGGAACAGCCCAGTGTTGTAGCACAGCACAACCATGCCAGCTTCTCCTGCCTACCTTGTAGTACTTCCCATAGACATCAGACACCAGCATGATGATAGGGAAGCCCATGAAGGTGACGAGCGAGAGCTTCCAGGAGAGGCTGAACATGAAGAAGATCACCCCCGTGGCCTTCACCACGTTGCGCAGGAAGATGTTGATGTTCTGGGAGACCAGGTCGCTCACGATGGTCGTGTCCGATGTCAGGCGGGAGATGACATCCCCTGCAGCAGTGAGGGGGTGGGGAAGGGGAGAGCAGGGACACGTCACTACAGAAGGTCACTGCCTAGCCACATCACGTGTCCCATGCCAGGGGCCAGACCGAGGTCCCCATTCAACCCACCCCTCGCTGGGGGTCTGAAAAGTGGCATGGAAAGGGGATGACTCTCCAGTGCTGTGGACGCAAAGCAAACAGAGGAGCTTGAATTGCAGCATGCATGGGGGACATGAAAGTCATCTGAAGGCATGAGCTACATCCCTGAGTCAGGACAGCAAAGGGGGGGCACACAGATGGGCAGTGGGAGAGTGAGTGGACTGTTTGCTGAATGCACCTCCAGAGCTGCCAACCAAGCCCCGAGTTCATTTCTAAATGACACCAAGAGCCCTCCAGGAGCTCACTAGGGACTGCTGGAACCTTTCCCTGCTCTCCTGGCAAGACTGGTCAGGGCCAGGCACAGCACGCCCTGCAGAGGAGCACGAGGTGGCTTGGGAGAGGCCTGTCTGGGTTTAGCTGTGTGCCCCGCAGCCCAGAGCTAATCCAAGCAACCCTGAAAACACGGGTGTAGCTACTAAGGGGTGAAGTTCCTGTGGTGTCCTCTGGTGGAACTGAACGTTACAGCCAGGAAACATCACCCTGAACTCCTAAATACTTGACCTATGTTTGAATCCAGCTGAACTCCCCTGCTTTTGCATAAGGGTTAGTCCAGGGTTACCTGTATCCCACTTACAATAATATCTCCAGTGTCCTCTGCTACCAGAGCACCATGCAGTGGTTGCTAAATACGGCAACAGCCTCAAAACTAAAAATACTGCCGAGAAGAAATCAAATGTTGGAAACGTTACAGCGGGGTGGGACCACAACAGAGTGGCAAGGACCGGGACAGTACTGAAAGGCAAGCAGGGAAAGCCACAAACGCACCCAGCAAGCCTCACGCATCTGAGGTTTCCCATGTCCAGAGCAGAGCTGGATAGTGGCCGACCAGGGGCACTGACAGGAGGTACGGGAAGAGGAAAGTAGGTGCTTTGGGGATGAGCGGAGATGAGCACGTCAGTCCTAGGGCTGCTGAATGCCAGGCTGACCAGTGGCAATGGGCAACCTTGTCCCAATCCCACAGTAGGAAGCGACCAAATGGGAAGAGCTTTCTAAACACAACCTTGGGTGCTGCCTCTGGTTACCCCCAATCTGCTTTGTGCTGGTAGGGTAAACCAAGGGGAGAAAATACCAGGATGGGATTGATGGGCTAGAGGACATCCAGGGAAAAAAGGAACCAACCTGTGCGATTCTCATCAAAGAAACTCATCTCCTGAGACACCAGCGACCTGAAGAGGCAGTTGCGAAGGCGAATGTTCAGTCTTGCAAATATGAGCGTAAAAACGCCACCCCGGATACCTGCGGCAAATGAGCTAATTGCAGATAAGAAACGTTATAGGCCAATGGACACGAAACCCACTCCTCAGCAACACAAACACCCCGAAGCCCAGGGCAAGGGCTTGGGCAATGCTGTGCTGGTACCACTTTCCACCCCAGGAAGCGATGGCTAAACCAACCCACACCTCCTCTGGGTGCTACCAGCAGGGGGACAGCTGCTCCTAACCCCAGCAGTGACAAGATTTGAGAGGCGATACAGCGCTGCTGGGACATTGTTCCCCAGAGAACCCATCCCCTGTGTCCTCTCCTCCTGGTCCACTGCCAGCAGACAGATGTGGAAGGCTACGCAACGGCCACTTGACTGCTACCGTGGCCTCTACACCACGATGGCACAGAGAAATCAAAGCACATCCCTGGGGCCTGGCAGGGACCCAGCAGAGCAGCTGAAGGTGAGACAGCCTGTGCCCACCACCGCTGCAAACTCCTGGGGGAAAGCTCCAAACTGCTCCTCATCAGGGCAAAAAACCAGCCCCTGAGATTACCTTCCTATGGCGAGCAGCGACATGACCAGCACGGCCGTGGAGAAGCGGTCCATGCTCTTCTGCACCACGATGCCGTCGATGGCCAGCCCTGTGTAGTAGGGCAGGAAGGTCTCTCCTGCCAGACAAGCACAGGACAAGGGGTTTCAGCCCCACCACGCAGGACCGGCACAGGACCTTTAGTTCCAAATGCAACAGCCTGTGGACAACCCCATCCCCACCACACGGATACTTGGCCACCACATGACATCTCTCAGGAAGTGCAGCCCTTAGTGACATGTAGGGATGCTTAATTTCCCAGTGTATTTTATCCCCTATTGCATTTTCTTGGTCCCGTCACATTTTTCACCCAGCACCCCCAGAAAAGCAAGCCTGGGGTGCTGCCAGGTCTGGTCCCCATGGCTCCTTCCCTCTTGGTGAGGAGCACACTGTGTCCTCCCAGTCCCTTTGCTCACCCAGTGCGGCCACGAGGAGGAAGAAGGAGGCAATGCCCAGGAAGAAGGCATCCGGCTTTGTGTAAGACAGCAGCTTATGGATGGTGGGACCCGCTGCCTCCTCCCGCTTGTCCCGCAGGACGCCACCGTCACAGCTCTCCTCCGCCTCGGCACGGGACTCGGAGCCAGGCCCCAGCGCCTCGCGGGAGGAGGTGACACAGGCCAGTAGCTGCCACAGCCCGAAGGTGGCCGCCAGCGCCACGTAGGTCCAGGCAAAGAGCCCCCAGAACCAGGGGTCCCTGATGGTCCTCCGCACCTCCGAGTAGAGCAGCAGCTTCACCATCATGTAGATGCCCATGAGGAGGCAGACAATGGCAATGAAGGTCCGTGATGCCCTGAGGCGCCGGGGGCCATAGGCTGTGTTGGTGGCCACCCCGATGGCAGCTCCCAGCAGGATGCAGCTGCGGTAGAGGCAGCCTCCCCAGATGTCCAGCAGCGAGTTGAAGATGTTGAAGTGCCGCAGGTCCTGCAGGATGTCCCAGCCGCCCCGGCCATGGGCATAAAGCAGCGTGGTGACCACCACATCGGCCCCGCTGAGTGCCAGCGTGCTGGCCACAGCCTTCCAGGCGCGCATCCTCAACGCTGGGCTGGGAGGTGGTACTGGGCAGACCTAGCACAGGGAGGATGTGGTCATGTCGATCTCTGCTGCGGGGTGAGAAGGGAACAGGATTGTTATTTGCACTGGGGAGGTGGTGGGGAAAGGGAAGCAGGACGGGGGGACAACGGTGCCAGCTCCCCACCAGCCCACTCGGACCCCAGACACCACTACCTACTCCTTCCTCCCCTCCACTGCTGCATATAGAATCATAGAATCACCAGGCTGGAAAAGACCCATCGTACCATCGAGTCCAACCATTCCTATCAATCACTAAACTATGCCCCTCAGTGCCTCATCCACCTGTCTTTTAAACCCCTCCAGGGAAGGTGACTCAACCACCTCCCTGGGCAGCCTCTGCCAGTGCCCAATGACCCTTGCTGTGAAATATTTTTTCCTAATGTTCAGCCTGAACCTCCCATGGTGGAGCTTGAGGCCATTCCCTCTCGTCCTGTCCCCTGTCACTTGGGAGAAGAGCCCAGCTCCCTCCTCTCCACAACCTCCTTTCAGGCAGTTGTAGAGAGCAATGAGGTCTCCCCTCAGCCTCCTCTTCTCCAGGCTAAACACCCCCAGCTCTCTCCTCCAAGATATTTCACAAAATATCAAGCACAAATGAAAAACAATTCTCCCTGCACCCATCCTGGCCCCGCCCTGCACAAGTCAGTGGGAAAATTCATCCCCACTTGCTGTGTTGGGTGCAGAGCCACAAGGTCCCCAGCAGCCGAGTGATGCTGGGACATTTGTGCAGCCCACACGTCGCTGCGTCGGCATTGAGCTCGGACATTTGGGATCTGAGAGTCCCTCCTCACCTTTCCCAGGACAAAGCTGAAACCAAGCACTCAAGCAAAACTGTGTGACAGCAGAAGGGAGAGCAGCTCAGCTTTGAAACATCACCCTCAGCAAAAAAAAGGAATAAATCATGGTACAGCAGCCTTCCAAACCTTGCTGTCCCCAGCCCTCTTGAACATAAATTTGGAGTAGCCCATTACACCCGCTGTGCTGCCAGCACGCAATTCAGTGACACAACAAAAAATCCCAAGAGGAAATTAAAAGGGGGATGGAAATCCACAGTGACGTCCCACGCTTCAAAGTCAGGGACGGGTCTGAAAACCAAGGGCAGCTCCACTCCTCCCACCAGCACCTGACCCCTAGGAGAAGCCATGGTGGGTGGATGCAACACCCGCGGCACAGGGGAAAACTCCAGTAACCAACAAGGGGAGCAGCAGCGCAAGACTCGCATGGTCCACAGGACACAATATTAGCCCGACAGGATGGTTCTTGGCCCACACAAGCCCAAGGCAGATGGAGGGAGCTTGGGTTTAACCCCTACCTGAGTCACTCCAAAGGGAGAGGAGAAGACAGATTGCACGAGGAGAGGAGGCAGGCGCATACGCGACATCCCAAGGCCAAGCTACCTCTCTTATCAGACCTGAGATGCTTCCACCCCTGAGTATGAAGCACGGTAAGAGCTGAGGACACGCTTGGCTACTCATACAAGCTCGGTGCGGCCTTCCTGCCCCCACCGCTGGCAGCAAAACACCCGAGCATCCATCCCACCAGCTCCAAGGCCACCCAGAGTCTCCGTGACGGCTTCACGAGGGGAACAGCCCAGCGCTGTGGCACACCATGGCCACGCCACCTTCTCCTTCGCTGTCACCCGCGGGGCCGCGGCTGAGTCGACACCGAAAAGGGCCAAAAGCTGCTCCTGTGCCGTGCCCGGAGGAGCCACCAGGGAGGTGCCCGAGCCTCAGATCGGTGCCGGCCAAGCGGCTGGTGACGGAGCGTGGTGCAGAAGGCACAGAGGATGCCGTGTGTCCGCCACGCTCTGGCCTGTGTGACCGCAGCCGCCTCCGCAGCCACCCGAGAGCAGCGAAAAGGGCAGCCCTGGGCACCCTCGGCGGCCGGGCAGGGGGGATGGAAAGCTAAAGAGTGCAGGAAAAGAGGGCAGAAGGTGCGGTATGGGGGAAGAAAGGGGGTCTGTGGGCTGGGTGGGGAAGGAGGGATGGAGGCAAAGCAGAGCAGCGGAGTCAGGGAGGAGCTGGGCACCTTCCCAGGGTGCTCGCTGCTGCCTTCCCTGCAAAGCCCCGAGGAGCCGCCGGGGAAGGAGGAGGAGGAGGAGGAAAAGAAGGAGGAAGAAGAAGGGAGGGAGAAAAGAAGGAGGAGGAGAAGGAGTAAGAGGTGAAAAAGAAGGAGAAGGAAAAGAAAACAAGGAGAAGGGAGAAGAGGGGGGGAAGAAAAAGAGGAGGAGGAGGAAAAGAAGGAGGAAGAAGAAGGGGGGAGAAAAGAAAGAGGAGGAGGAGGAGGAAGAGGTGAAAAAGGAGGAAGAGGTGAAAAAGAAGGAGGAGGAAAAGAAAAGAAGGAGGAGGGAGAAGAAGGGGGAAGAGAAGGAGGAGGAGGAGGTGGAAAAGGAGGACAAGGAGGAAGAGGAAGAAAAGGAGGAAAAGAAAAGAAGGCGAGGAGGAAGAAGAGTGGGGTAAAAGGAGGAGGAGGAGAAGGAGGAAGAGAAGGAGGAGGAAGGGAAGTAAAAAGGAGGAGGTGGAAGAGGAAGAGGAGGAGGAAGAAACGGGGGAAAGGAGGAGTAGAAGGAGGAGAAGGAGGGGAGGGGGAGGAAAAGGAGAAAAATGAGGATGAGGAGGAGGAAGAGCAGGAGGAGGAGGAGCCCGCCGGGGTGCCGCGGCCTTACCGGTGTCGGCGGGGCCGGCGCCGCTCGGTGCGTCCCGCCAGCAAGGTCGGCGGCGGGCGGAGCGCGGAGGGAGCCGCCCCGGGGCCGCCCCTCCTGCGGCAGCGCCGCCCGCAGCCTCCACCGGGCACCGAGGCACCGGGACACCGGGTATGGCGACCCCGGGGCCGCCCCTCCTGCGGCAGCGCCGCCCGCAGCCTCCACCGGGAACCGGGAACCGGGCACAGGGACACCGGGCACCATGAAACCGGGCATAGAGACACTGAGCATAGAGATCCCAGGCACAGAGACACCGGGCACTGGGACACCGGGCACCGAGACACCAGGCATAGAGACACTGGGCACCCAGGACACTTGGAATAGTGACACGGGGCACTGAGACACCAGGCTCTAAGCCACCGGGCACAGAGACACTGGGACACTGGGCACCAGGCACAGTGACAGCAGCCACAGAGACACCAGGCATCAGGACACTGGGCACAGAGATGCTGGGCACCCAGGACACTTGGAATAGTGACACCGGGCACTGGGACACCAGGCTCTAAGACACCAGGCACAGAGACACTGGGCACCAGGCACAGTGACAGTAGCCACTGAGACACCAGGCATCAAGGACACTGAGCATAGAGACGCTGGGCACCCAGGACACTTGGAATAGTGACACCGGGCACTGGGACACCAGGCTCTAAAACACCCGGCACTGAGACACTGAGCACAGAGATCCCAGGCACAGAGACACCAGGCACCAAGACACCAGGCTCTAAAACACCAGGCACAGAGGCACCGCGCACTGAGACACGAGGCTCTAAAACACCGGGCACAGAGACACTGGGCACAGAGACACTGGGCACTGGGACACTGGGCACAGAGACACTGGGCACAGAGACACCAGGCTCTAAAACACCAGGCACGGAGACACTGGGCACCAGGCACAGTGACAGTAGCCACTGAGACACCAGGCATCAAGGACACTGAGCATAGAGACGCTGGGCACCCAGGACACTTGGAATAGTGACACAGGGCACTGGGACACCAGGCACTGGGACATCGGGCATAGAGATGCCAGGCACCTGGGACACCAGGCACTGAGACACCAGGCATAGAGACCCCGAGCACTGAGACACTGGGCACCGGGAATAGAGACACCAGGCATCAGAACACTGAGCACCGGGCACAGCAACAGTGGGCACCAGGACACCAAGTACCAGGCACAGCAACAGCAGGCACTGAGACACCTGGCATTGGGACACCAGGCACTGAGGCACTGGGCACAGTGACACCAGGCAGAGTGACACTGGGCACCTGTGGGCACCGTGCGCCCATGGGGCAACTGGGCAGGGTGGCACTGGGCACGTGCAGGACAACCGGGTACCCATGGGCACCAGGTACCTGCAGATTCCAGGCAGGGTGGCACCAGGCACTTGGCATCCACGGATACTGGGCAGGGCAGCACCAGACACCAGGCACCCACAGGGCAACTGAGCTCAGTGGCACCAGGCACCTCCAGGGCAACCGGGCACCTGTGAGCATCACACACCAGGCAGGGCAGCACCGGACACCGGGAATCCGCGGATCACGGGCACAGCAACACCAGGCACCCATGAGGCAACTGGGCACGGCAGCACCAGGCACCTGGATCCCCGCTACCACCCTGCCCCGATGCAGCCCTGGGGCTTCCCCACCTTACACAGGATTTTTTTGTTTTGCATAAATATATCTTATTTTATTTTTTTAAGTGTTATTTTATTGGTTTCACACCAATAAATCACAACACACAGGTTGGCTTTAAAAACAACCAGGATAAGTGCTCAGCGTTGCTTTTTAAATTAACCCCTAAGCTGGGATTTAAATTAACCCCTGAATAGGGTTTTAAATCAACTCCTAACACAGGGCAGGATTCAGCTTCAAGAAATCCAGCTAATAAATTATTTTCCCCCTTCAAATCCCTGTAGCAGCTCCAGAGGAACGGCCACGCTCATGCTCTTCTGGCATCTCTGCATCCAGCTGGGTTATCGAGATGACAGAGGGGCCAGTCGCTGTCACTCTGGCAAAGCTTCCCTATATTTTTGGAGTGCTGGACTTTAAAACAACCTATAACATAGGAACAGGCTGCAGGGTTCCCGTGCTTCACTCCATTTCTGGAGAGAACAGAATGGTACGTTACCAAGGAAAAATTTATTTTTCTCTGCCTGCCTAACGAAGAATAAAAATATCACACTCCATTGCTGATTTTATTTCTGGTAATTAGTGCTTAAAACTTAAAGAAAGCTCACTTCAAGCCATTCCCACATCCCCTGGGAATGCGGTCAGACCTGGACTGACTCTTCCCAGTTCAGGCTAATGGTAGGGAGGAGGTTTAGGCTGTAGGAAACAAACCACGACACGGCTATGCTGGGTCTAGCTCCTGGTTTTCTTCTCACTTGCCCCCCGACCGCTCCCTGGGCTTTGATGCAAGGACTCCCGAAAGGGCAGCTTCCACGTGTAGCCGAGGTGGAAGTGGTTCTAGCCAGACTGAATCTTTCCCTGCCAAAGCGTAAATGAGGAGGGTGCCACCTCCCTCGCTCTGATGGATGGTTCAGGGGCAAACCTGGACCAGGAAGGGGCTGTACAGACACCCTCGTTTGAACCCTCCCCTTCCCCTCTCCCTTGCACGTCTGCAGCCAGGACCTCCATGCAGCCAGGCCATAAACCTCGAGGACAGTGGATGCTACAGTCCCCGGCCCCGCCAGACCCCGAGAAGCCCCACAAGGGCTAACTGGTTTTCTTCATGCTGGACATACTCTGCTCAGGCGGCAGGACCGTCTCGATCTGAAATGACACAAACTGGCCCTTCTTCAGCTTCTTCAGGGAGGCGGCAGCATTGCTCCCAAACATGTTGTCTTCCACTTTGAAAGCAAGAGAGGGCAGGCCCCGACTTTTCCTTTTCACGCTCTTCCGCTCCCGCTTGTAGGCTGTGGCCATGTTGGCGATCACCTGCAAAGCACATTGCTTGGGCTGGGCCTTGAGATGCCACTAAAAATCCACTCAGCTTAGTCTCACAGGAGCTCAGGGAGTGAGAGACGGTGCTGCAGAGCTCAGCTCGGCAAGCCAAGGTTACAGTCGGTTACACCCAGGAGCCAGGGCAGGACTAAGCAAGGTCCTTCCAGCCTTGCCCTCGCCAACCCCACGCTACCAGGAGACTTTACATTAAGAAATCATGATTTCATGGCTGTAGCCATTAGCTCTCCATCAGTAGAGGGCAGAAGGGGATCTAGGCTGGAGTAACGAGCCAAAGGAAGCTTTTATGGCCTCCTGTTAATTACAGCCCCAACCCTAGCCTGTCAGCAGGCGAGAGTCAGCAGCCTAAACACCAGAAATGGCCTTATGGACAGGACAAGATGATTTGGCATGAGCTACGCTGAGCTCTCGCTGCCCCATACCATGATGTGCATCTCTGTTTCACAGAAGGGGAGCCAAGGCAGCGACCCAGAGCTGCCAAAGGGATTGGCTGGGAATAGTTTCCACGTGTTCAGCTCCCAGGCCTCCTCCCTTTTGTCTGGTTTTACTACTGCTATTTCCTGGCAAAGAGAATCCCAGTCCAGGTGGGATCAGGACTATGTAAACTCTGATTCTAAGAAATGACAGAGCAAACAAAGCACTTGAGCCTTGCCTATTATTTTTTGGCACATAGATCGCCAAGCACTTTACAGGGGACACTGACGTAATTTTTCAAGGCTGACCAAGAACCAGAGAAACAAAATGAGTTCCCCAAGGTCACCCAGGATGTTAGAGACAGGGAACTGATTGCTGGTCTTGCTCCCTAAACCCAGCTGCCCACTGAGCCACTCATTAATCTTCACAATAGGCCCAACCTCCCCCAATTTCCCTCCTCCCATTTTGAGACAAGGTTACTTTCAACATTCTAAATTACACAGCGCGCCCCTAAAGGCTTTTTGTCCCTGCCTAAGGATGGACTCTTTTGGCTGATTTGAGATGCAGATTACAAGGCAGAATGCTGGGCACGCTGGGACACAACTCTCATCAGCCTTGGCAGGGTAAGCCAGGCCCTCATATTTCAACACCCAGCTCTGAGCAGCAACACCACCAGCTTCCCCGTGGCATAAAACAGCTCAAAGGCTTGGGCTCTGCTTCTGCTGCCTTTGGTGGAGTCCTTAACCGCCTTCTGCCTCGCTCCGTCCCTACTGAACAGGCAGCTTCCCTGCTGCGCTGGAGCCCATCAGCTGCTGGCTATGCTTGGTGATAGGAGAGAGCCCACAGGCAAAGTCATCTCCTGTGAGATGGCATTTCTGGACAGATCGGGCCAGGGAATCTCTCTAAGCACCTGAGTCCCTGCTGTGGTGTGACCCTTGTATGGGCAAATCCCCTCGATGCGGCTCTTGCCCAGCCCGGCGCAAGGGGCTCTGTGGGGAGTTTAGCTGCAAAATGATTTCAAGGCACTATGAGACTTACAATTTCTTTCACCGCATTCTGCTGCTCCTGAACTGCAGCTGTGAATGACGGGAGGCTGTCTGCCTTACCAGAGACAGCTCCTTGCTCTTTAGAGTCCTTGACAAAATCCACCTGCAAGGTACAGATAACTTGGTGTTATTCCAACTGCGCCAGCAGCAAACCTCCTATGAGGCTCTCCTTGGTCGAGAAGTTACCTCTGACGACAGGCACACGTATCTGTTGAACATGAGGAAGAAGGGTGTGTACTTTGTGACAGAGTTAACTGAGGTGCGGAAGTCAAAGAGCACAGGGTCGAGGTTGGCGTCCCATTCACTGGGCTTCTCGCTCACCACGCTGCAGATGGAGGATCTGAGCAGCTCCGCGCTGCGGTCATCCAGGCCCGCGCAGTCTGCCGGGTCGGCGGGGGTGAGGATCTGAGAGATGTTCCAGCGCTCACATAAATGCCGGCTGACCTGCAAAGGCAGGGAGAAGAACGTGGGTTTGCACCACAGCAGCCGGCAGCCTCCACAGCACAGGACCGCGCTGTTCCCATGCCTGGAGGTGCTATTCTGCAGAAAAAGCTCCCCAGAGTAGTCAGAGCCTGAGAAAACGTTTTGCAACAACTGTTCCTGTGCTTAAGGCTTTCCACAGCACTGGGAAGCTGGGTTAATTCCAGCAGAGGGCAGGAATCTCATGGACTTGATCTCACAGGACTTTCACTTCTGAACAGAGAGGCTGCAGTGTGGCTGAGGAACTTGCACCACAGAAACCACAACCTTAAATCCATGCCAGGGTGAAAGCACTGACAAATCATCAACTCACAACAGGGCTGGAGCAGGAAAAAGGCAGCTTTGGCTCTTTATCCCTGCTGTGGGGCACGTTGCAACACTGCCTTCGGGACCGGCTGCCTAAAAGAAGTCCTGAAGGCCACACTGCTTCCCTCTGAACCACCCAGCCCCTGACCTACCTCCTCACAGAAGTCCCAGCTCAGACTGGCGTAAATATTCTTGGATGCTCCAAACCTGAACAAGAAGAGGGCACACAACTGGTTTTACTCCATCAGTGGCAGGACAGAGTCAGAGGAGTTCAATCTTCACAGGAGATAATGGGATATGAAAGGGACCAAGAGCCTCAGGTGGAGCCGGTGCTAAAGATGCTAGCATGACCTCACTACTCCAACAGCAGAGAGAGTTCTGCTGGCTCCAACCCTTCCAAAACAGCCAAGCTTGTTTGCTTTTGAATGATAAGGCAACAGGTGAAACAGTTTCTTGCTCTGAATGCAAATGTCTACTGGCCACAAGGACAATGTCATGTTGTGACACGCACCGTGAGTATGAAATCAGTGCTTTCTAGGAGGGATCAGAGAATGGTTTTAAAACTTCTGCAGAGAACTAGGACACCATCCCTCTTGGCCTTGGGGCTAGTCAGCGAATCACTTCTGCTATTTTTTCCTCTCCCCTGGTAACAAAGGGATAACAGGCTCTTCCCAAGTACTTTGTTAAAAGCAACTGAGAGGCACTGCATGGCATCTCCTGGACACAGTATTTTTGCAACACACCTCCCAGTGCGCCCCATCTCACTGTAGAGGTGCAATGCAAGCAACAACAGAAGAGCCTACCTGTAAAAAACTGTAGCTAGGGCTTTAGCCACTGATATGGGATCTTTCTTCTGCAAAGGAACAGCCTCAACCCACTTAGTGAAGTAGTCAGTCACAAGGAGGATGTGTGTATTGCTCTGGCTTGTCTCAGGAAAAGGTCCTGCATAAAGAGGCATCAAGAAAAATCAATGTGCCCCTGTAATAGCACCCAAATAAGGAAAGTTAAAAACCCAACCCAGCAAAACAAGCACTGTGAAAATGACCATGACTCTCATCTGCAATGTCACTTGGCCACTACGTTCCTGTGACCTTTGTCAGCAAAAATACACCCATCACAGATTCAGTTCTGGGAAGTAACGCACTCCCACAGCTCCCACTGTGTGTGGGGAGGCAGCCAAGCCAGTCATGCGGATCAGGTTGCAGCTTGGTTAGGCTGCTGTGACAGCCTTGAAAAGCCTGTCCACCAGCTGCAAGCACTCACCATGGATGTCTAATCCTAGCACTTCCCAGGGCGATTCCACTTTGACAGGCCTTGCTTTCCGTGATACGTTCTTGTGGTGCTCTGTGTTCTGGCACGTTTCACACATTTTAATCTGGGAAGGGGAAAAAACATATCAAAGGATTTGAAAATACACTGTCAAATTCTGTCAGACTGAGACTGGACAGGTTATGAAGGGATGAGATGGACAGCTTTCTCTGACACAATAACCAATTTTCTCAACGTGGCCTATAGCTAAGACATTTCTCACCCTGTTTTTAGAGAAATACTTATTGTATTTTAAACTTCTGCTGCTGGCTAGAAAAATCATCAACCTTAGGATGCTGGAGGAGCATGGGCTGCTCGGACCATGCAATGCAACCACACTGCTTCCAACCACACTGTTGCAGAGTCCTGCTGCAGGGAACTTTCAGCAATAAAACAGATGAGGCAAAGCACCCAAGAAGAGCTGGCAGGAACACCGAGCTCCTCCTGTTACAATAGTTTAGGGAACTGGGCAGCTCTGGCAGGAATTCAGCCTACTCAAAGCTAGACTCAGCAAAACTCGTTTGAAACAATCCCACATTCCCAACTTCGCCAAAACTGCCCTGCACGAGGAGTCCTACCTGTGCAGGTTTTCTGATGCTCAGGGGAAAGACATCCAATCTATCCAGCTGCTTCAGGACGTTCCAACAGTTTCACCTGCAGAGTTACTTAGTGCACGGTGTCAAAGCAACAGGCACTAGAAACGCCATCATCCCTGCATCAGGGCTCTTCTAGCTGCTCACTTGGGATTGCTGCCTGAACGTCCTGGGAAGTACTGGTGCCACTGACATGGTCAACGCTCTGCTCTCAACTTACCCAGTCCACAACATCCTTCACAATCCCTAGCCAGTAGTACCGGCTCTGAATCCGGTGCACTGTCTTTTTCTGGCCCAGATGGTTCCCGATTTCAGTGAAATGGCTTTCCAGAAAGACCTGCCGCCTCCGTTCAGGATCCACAATCACCTCACGCTTTTCCTCCTTCTTGGGTCCCACATAGTAGAGGCAGCCACCTGCAGATGTGAGAGGTTTATCTTAACCAACGAGATCTCGCAGCCACTCAGTCCCAGCTCAAAGGTAATTTTCTACACTGGGAAAAATAGGCGAGACACAACAAAGTGGGACTGTTGCCTTGGGAGCTTCTGTAACGCCTCTGGAGAAGCTGCTGAACTGAAATAATCCCCAGATAAGTCCAGGGATCTGTTTTCTGCAACAAGACTGAGCAAAATCCTCTGCTATGATACACGCCAGCTGAAACCTACCCTGCGGCGCACCGATGCTGCCCCACCTTGCCATGATCCCCATCCCGTACCCCAGAAGCGTCACAGAGAGAGGCAGCAGGTACCAGCAATGCTGCTCTCCATGGCGAGGGCCAAGAAGCCACGTATCATAGAATAGAATCAGAGAGTGGTTTGGGTTGGAAAGGACTGTGAAGGTCATCCAGTCCACCCACCCTGCAGGGAGCAGGGATATCTTCCACTCGATCAGGCTGCTCAGAGCCCCATCTGACCTGACCTTGAATGTTTCCAGGGATGAGGCATCTACCACCTCTCTGGGCAACCTGTGCCAGTGTTTCACCATCCTCAGCGTAAAGATTCCTTCCTAATATCTAGTCCAAATATCCCCTCTTTTAGTTTAAAGCTGTTACCCTTTGATTGCTAAAAGCCCTGCTAAAAAACTTTCCCCTCATCTTTCTTACAAGCCCCCTTTAAGTATTGAAAGGCTGCACAACTTCTCCTCGGAGTCTTCTCTCCTCTAGGCTGGACAACCCCAACCCTCCCAGCTTCTCTTCACAGGGGAGGTGTTCTAGGCCTTTGATCATTTTGGTGCCCTGCTCTGGACTCGCTCCAACGGCTCCATGTCCTCCCTGTGCCGAGGACTCCAGGACTGCACACAGGGCTCCAGGTTTGGTCTCAGCAGAGGGGAGCAGAGGGGTAGAATCCTCTCCCTTCCCCTGCCGGCCCCTCTGCTTTGGATGCAGCCCAGGATACGGTACCCCCTCTCCTCGGCTGTGGGGAGGGTGGCTCTGTCCTCACGTCTGGGGCTGCAGAGATGCCACCCCCTCCTCCCAGCGGGTCCCTGTCCCCACAGCCCCCATACCCGGCCACCCCAGCCCTCATTCGTGCCGCCCCGCGGTGCCACCCGCGTCCCCACCGTCCACGACGAACTTCTGGGCGTAGCGCTTGAGGTTCTTCCTCTTGATGGAGCAGAAGCTGGGCGGGAAGCAGCCCTCGGCCAGCAGCCGGTAAATGTCCTCGAATTTGCTGTTGGGGCCGCACGGTTCGGCTGCCACCACCTCCTCGGCCACCTGCAGCGCCGAGTCCATGGCCGGTCACCCCGGGGCCGGGAAAGGGGCTGGAAGCGGGGCCGGCCCGGCCGCCCCGGGGCTGGGGTCGAGGCAGGGAGCGGCGCTGGAACCGGGACCGGCGCTGGGGTGGAGGCAGGGACCTTAACACGCGGGGCAGGGCCGGTTGCCTCGGGGCTGGGGCGGGACCGGGCGCGGTCGCCTCGGGGAAGGGGCGGGGGTCGAAGAAGCAAGAGCCGCGGCCGGAGCCGGTCACCCCGGGGCCGGGGTCCCCCCCAGGCTCGGTGTCAGCCCCGGGGCGGCGCCGCCGCGGGCTCCGACTGCCGTGACACCGCCGGAATGCCAAAAAAAAGAGGAAATAAGTGTAAAACGGGAAAAATCAACCGAGCTTCGCCTCTCCTCCACTCGCGCGGGATTCCTCTCAGCTCCCTCGGCCGGAAGTGGCGCGGCGGAGCCCTTTGGCGGCCGCACCGGCTCGCGGTGCCGCGCTGTCCTTCCCTGCACCCCCCCCCCCCCCCCGCACCCCCCCAACCCCCTCCGGCGGGAAACATGGCCGCGCGCCGTCCGTTCCTGTCCTGCGCCTGCTTCTTCACCGACAACGTCTTCGTGGGGCGCTACGGGCTGCACGTTCGGTACCGGGACGAGGAGCAGCTCCGCCGCGACCACGGGCGGGTAACGGCGGCGTCGTGTCCCGTCCCCCCTGTCCCCCTCGTCCTCCTTCGGCCGGGGCCGGGCGCGGGGTGACGGCGCCGCGTGCGTTGCAGGCGCTGCGGGAGCGGGGCTGCAGGACCGAGGAGGCCTTCGCCGCCGCCGTGAGGGAGGTGAGCGCGGCCCGGGGCGGGGAGCCGTGTTCCTGCCCCTGCAGGGGACCCCCCGCACCCCCGGCTCTCCTTAGGGACCCCTTTCTCCCCCTCCACAGGCGACCCGAGGGGACCCCGTGTCCCTGCTCTGTCAGGGATCCCCCCTCGTGCATGGGTGCCCTGAGGGGACCCCCTGTCCCTGCCCTTGCAGGGGACCCCTCGCACCCACGGGTGGGACAGTGGGGACCCCATGTTCCGGCCCCCCTTAGGGACCCCTCTCCTGCACGGGTGGCCCGTGGGGACCCCGCAGTCTGGCTCCATGAAGGATCTCCCCTCATGAACGAGTGTCCTGGCTCTCCTCAGGACCCCCCATTCACACACAGGCAGCCTGGGGGGACCCCCTGTCCCTGTCCCCCATTGGTGGGACAGGAGGACCCCACAGCCTGGCTCTCCTTAGGGACCCCCCATCACACACAGGCAGCCTGGGGGGACCCCATATCCCAGCCCCCCGTGGGGACCCCCATCATGCATAAGTGGCCTCTGCGCCCTGGCTCCCCGCAGGACCCCCCTGTCACACACAGGCAGCCTCGGGGGGGGCCTTGTCCCTGCAGGGGACCCTCCCCACCCATGGGTAGGACAAGGGGACATCACACCCCCCTTAGGGACACATCCCCCTTTAGGGACTCCCTGCTCCTGCGCGGGTGACCTAGGGGGACCCCACACCCTGGCTCCTTGCAGGGACCCCCCTCATACATGGGTGGCCTCTGCGCCCTGGCTCTCCTCAGGACCCCCCCTCACACACAGGAAGCCTGGAGGAACCCTGCACCCCAGCCCCTGCAGGGACCCCCCCATTCATGGCATCTCCACACACAGAAGCACTCGCTGAAGCCACCAGCCCTGCCCCAGACACCCGTGGGACACTGCTCCTCGTGGGACGCTGCTCCTCAGTGCCTTGTCCAGGTCAAACCCGCTGCCAGGTTGAGACCAACAGGGAAATTCCACGCTGACACCTTGACCTGGGGCAGGATGCAGTCTGCGAATCATGTGGACAGGGAACACCCTGCAAGTAAATACTGGAAAAAAACTGGAACACATTATGAAAATGGCCTTCCGTGCCGCACCCTGACTGGTTTCATTCAGCTGGCTCCCAGCACCCTGCTTGTTTGTCTTTCCTCATCCCTTCTTTTATCAATTAAAGGGTGCCTTGGGCTGGGATCACTCAGGATTCCAGAGCGCACGTGAAGTCTACTGAAGAAGGCAGCGCTACCCAGCGTATATCGCGGGAACTCTCTCCAGGACACTTTCTTCGGGAGGGATCTGTCTGTCTTTCCTTCCAGGCCAGGGATCTGTCACACAACCAGCCCCAGTTTCACCGTGACATTAAGGGGACAGCCAGGTTCTTTTAAGGATCCTTGTCAGGATGATGCCAGCACTAAACCATAGTTACAATTAAGGTTTTATTTTCTTAGCAGGACATTTTGATTAGTATAGCGCAGAATTTATTATTAGAGTGGCACAGGATTTCTGCAAGCAGAATTGATGTAGCACGGTATGCAGCATAAAAAAAATTATAACACAAGTTAACTTTGGATTTCTAAATCCTAGTTTAACTTCCAGATTCTGATCACTTAGACCCTAACTTAGGTTAAAATTTCTAACCACCTGGAGCATCTGCTGATTGGGTCAGATCTTAATACATGGTTTGCTGTATCAATATAGCAATCATAATCTATACTTGAAAATCATATAAAAGAATATGAGTCACTCAGTCCTCAGAGGAAGGAGACCATGGTGCAGGTGCCTCTGGCCACTATGGGGTCCATGTCTAGCAGCCGTTTCAGTCCAAGTTGCTCACTTAGGTGCCCAGGAAGCTTGAGGCTGGCAGGGAGGGGAAGAAGGAATCTGTTTGGTTTGGTTTGGTTCACAGGACCTCCAGGGCCTGATAATGAGGAAAAGGAACTAATGCATGACCCGCTCAGTCACAGAGAATGGCTGCTTGCCTTATAAAATGGTGTTAGTTATGCTAACCACATTACTAGGGGTTGGGAGCAGGGGGTACCGGTCATACCCCTTTTCCTTTGATTGCTAAGGAATGTTATAAACTAGTCTCATGGGGGTGTTATTAAATAGGAAGAGCTGCCTGAATGAGCTGCTGCTACAGCTCTTTCATCTGAATTGACAGATGAGACTATCCCCACAACACTTAGTGGTAATCCCTGCGTGTCAAGTCTTGTCTCCCTCCCAGCTGATGTCTTTATTTTGGACAATGCTTATATTGTCAGAACATAAGCCAGACTCCTAAAGCGCAGGCCAGTGATTACTGAGGTGTCAGAATGCCTGAAAGGGCTGAAACCTCACAGCTCCACTTGACATATCTGCAGAAAGACCTTAGTTATTTTTTAAGCCATCTGTAATGAGAATATGTCTCAAATCCCTCTTAGGCATTTGGCTTTTCAGATATTTATTGGACTTGTCTTGACTATAGAAAAGCAAAGCTGTATACTTTGTCTTCCAGAGATGCCCAGAACAAAACCAACTGGTTTAAAACAATGAGCAAGTTCCTAGAATTTAGTTATATCTTTTGATTTTCTAACAATATGATCTATTGTTTACTTGTAGATTGAGGCAGAAGTGGAGAGAAGAAAACAATTAATTCATCAGTCAGTAGAACGCAAAGCCATCATCTCAAAGAGCTACAAACGAAAACACCCAGAAGTGTACATTCTGCAGGTAGACAGTATGTTTGGAATCTATTTTGCACTCAAGTTTATTTTTACAGTAGGAAGACCCCTTCTTGGGACTGATCACAGTGCTAGAGCTGGACTGAATTAAAACCAAAGCGTAGCATATTAAAACTGAATTAAAAACTTTCACAGCATAGCGTATTCTCCAGGCAAGATAGCTGGGTAAGGGTCCCTCTGTATTGAAGCTGCACCAGCCCCTGGTACTGGACTCAGAATATCATCAGGAATTGAGACTTAAAGTATCACTGCAGCAAACGGGGTCGGTGAGGTCTGTCTAACAAACAGCCACAGAAATCGGCCTTGATGGGCTTAACACACAGACAAGTATTTAGTGGCAGCTGAAGGGGACAGCAGGCTGCTGGCATGTGTGCATCCCAGCGCAAATGCAGGGGAGCCCTTGTCGTGGGTTACTCTGCTTTGAATTTTCTCATGTTTGCCAGACCCAAGACTTGCCAGCTGGATAATAACCACAGATCAGCAGTAACACACAAATAAGTTCACACAGATTTACTGCTCTATGAACCTTTAGTAACAAGTTCTGGCGTTGCCTGTTCTGCTGCTGTCTCTCTTGAGCTGCCTGGGGAAGTGCTTATAGCAGAGCACAGTCACTCTGTTGTGCTGAGACCATGACAAGATGCAAAATCTGCTAGAGAAGACTTTGCACTTACCTGTTAGGAGTCGATCATGCCAAGCCAGGCTCTTTCCCATCAAACTAAGGATAAATTTAGCCAGATATACTTGGAAACCGCTGAACTAGAGCAAGCAGCAACTTACCTAAACCACCAAGAAAAATACCAGCAACATTCTGCATTTCCTGCCACAGCAGTAAGCTAAATGTGAGTCTCAACCTTGCTCTCTAGTCCCTACATATTTTCCTGTGGCTGCCTGAAAGTCCATTTCCCTCTTGGGCTGTAAAAAACTGCACAGGCTAATTGTGTTTCTGTGTATTTTTATCATCCTTCCCTGGATGCCAGGAATCATTCCTGGCCCCAGATTTTCTAGAAATTGTGAGATACTGCAGGTCACCGGATGCTCGTCTCCACGGCCTCCTGCGCTACATTGAGTCCTTCTCAGGTAAGGAAAACAAAGATCTCCGTGTGTGACACTGCAAATTCAGTGCTGACAGCTGTTTCCAAGCCCTGTCTTTAATAGCTCAGATTTGATACGCAGCTGAGACAAACAGGATGTTATTTTCTGCTTGACAAGAGTCTCTGGAGAGGCAGTATTGCTCTGGATGAGGTCCTGCATTCTGCTTTTCCAGTCCCAGTCTGCTGGTGTTTCATCAGAGGCTTTAGCTGCAGCAGGGCTGGGGTTTTGCTTTTACCATGACCTTGCTGGGGAGCCTGCTGAAGGAACACTGTTAGCCCGGGGAGCTTGGTTTTCTCTCCCAAAGTGCTTTACCATTTCAGATAATCTCTGTTGGTTAGTCTGAGCTGAAAAAGCTTCAGTCTGGGTTTCAGCCTTTTTAAAAGAGATCTGGGTTTTAAGCTTCCCTGGAGGCATCTGTGAAGCATTCTCCCTCCCAGACATGCTGACAACATGTAGAGGGGAAGCTGCAAAGTTACCCGCTTTTCTCAAGACAAAAAGAAAGACACAAATGTTGCATATGTGCAGGGCTCCTGGATTTGTCCAAGGGGTGATTTCCAGACACAGAGCCTTTTCATGTTTTTTTTATCTCAGCTTCCTCGATACTGAGCTTTACACAGACCTTTAGGGCTTTACGCTGGTTTTCCCAGAAGACTGGCACTGGATAAGTGAATCCCACATCCCCTAAATGACCTTGGGCCTCCTTCTTCCAGGAGACTGTGTTTGGACAGCCTGTGATGAGCCGTTGGTTCATTGCCCTCCCTCTAGATTTAAAACATTTCCTTGGCGCTTGCAGGAGGCCTTTAAATCAGTGCCAGATCCCCCGAATGGATGGGGAAGCCTGGAAATGAGGGGCTAACATGAAAAACAACAAATGCATCCCAGAGCTGATCCCAGGGAAAAGTTCCAGCCCTTACAGAAGTCTGAGCACAAAGTGAAGTGTGTGGGTCCTGCTTTCTCACCAACAGCAGCACAGCATAGCTGGACAGCATGAGAGCCAAGAGTCTCACCTGTTTCTGTCTCCAGCAAACGGTGTCTCCCTTCTCTTGACAGATAAGAGGATCTATCGACTCCCAGTGTTCACAGAGGAGTTCTGCCAGGCTTTTGTGGATGAGCTGGAGAACTTCGAGCAGTCGGATATGCCTAAAGGCAGGCCCAACACTATGAATAACTATGGGGTAGGACTCACTATCTCTTGTGCTTGTTTAGGGGGTGCATTCAGGAGCAGACACTACCTCCACTACCTCCTTGCTTCACACTCCTTTTTCTTCCAAAATGCCTGTAATTTGAGCACAGAGCAATTTAAGTACAGCCCCCTTGAAGTGCAAAGGTTGAGGGAGCGTGAATTCAACAGACAAAAGGGCAGGGAAAGGTGATAGAAGTTGGTATCTCAGAGCAAAAGGGCAGGGCAACCCAGGGGAAGGGGATAGGAGTTGGTATCTCAGAGCAAAGAACACCTTGTATTGAAGCAATACACATTTAAATCAAGGAGTGAGTTTCTAAAGAACACTCAGCTTTTGATCTTACTCTGTCTTTTCCTTGTCACTTTCCACCTTGATCCTCCTCCTTTTGCCTGTAGCTGGAGCCACCGCTCTCACGTTCTTTATCTGAACAAGCAGCAGGGTTGGAAGAGAACAAGACAGCTCTGATGAAGCAGCAGATACAGTTGATCAGCTTTTCCCATCTCCTCTCTTTGAGACAGGTTTTGCTAAATGAGCTTGGGATGGATGAAACTTTCATCACACCCCTGCGTGAAAAATACCTGCAGCCCATAACGGCCCTGCTTTATCCTGACTTGGGAGGCGCTTGTCTGGACAGCCATAGAGCATTTGTTGTCAAGTACTCGCTCCATGAAGATCTGGATTTGAGCTCTCACTATGACAATGCAGAAGTCACCTTAAACGTTTCACTGGGAAAAGACTTCACAGAAGGCAACTTGTACTTTGGGGATTTCAGCCAGGTACTGAGCATATTCCTAATCTAGACCCTGATTCTCTTCCCCATCATCCGCTCACATGCAGTTTTAAGGCACTAACTGTGTTCTAAAATACAATTATTCAGTTCTGATGGTCAGATTTGCTTTGTCCCTTCTTTTTTTTAAAATATCTTGGTTATATGGGAGCATTTTCTGCCACAAGCATGTTACTAATATTAAAGCTAATTGCAGCCAATTCAGAGGGGACAGAAACTGGAGTGAAACAAACCAGCCCGTCTTTCCCTAACTGCTGAGCGAGAGAAAAGTAATTTCAGATGAGACAAACCTAAATCTGTAGCCCCTTGGCAAGAGAAGGGTAAAAGCACCTAAATGCTGTTGAAACAATGTTTTTGATTGAAACTGTCTTTAAATTCCCTCTGGATCTGGCACTGACAGTGTCTTACTTGGAAACAGTTGTACTAAACTGCTGGCAGGGACTGCTGAAGTGGCTGCATGGTGCAGTGAGGCCTCTCCATGTTGCTTACTGGGTGCTGTGGATAAAGAGGTGACAAGTAAAAGTTTCAACTATTTGAGCATTGTTCTGCTAGGGACATTCTGGTGTGATGCTCTATCTGTCTCCCTTTGTTCCAGGATCCTAGCCCTGTACCAAAATACATAGAGATTGAACATGTGGGAGCCCAGGGGCTGTTACACCGAGGAGGGCAGATCCACGGGGCGCTTCCCATTGCCTCTGGGGAACGCTGGAACCTCATTATTTGGATGCGATCATCTGCCATCCGCAACCAGCTCTGCCCCATGTGCAACAAGAAACCTGAGCTGGTGGAAGCAGAGGGGTTTGGAGATGGGTTCACGGAAACCCTTGAAGATGATGTGCCTGAGACTGTGAATCTCTGTTCCTTGTGGTAGCAGACAGCAGGGCCTGATTACTCCAGACCAAGTTGCCTAAAGCTCCTTTCTGACCTCTCAGCCTGCACTAACGGATGGATGCACGAGTCATATAAGAAGTAGTTCTTGCCTTGGAAAGTGATGCAAACCCAATCCTGCTGCGAGGAGGGAAGCCAACTGCTTTGGCAGCTGAATTTGAAGCTGGTTCTTTGGCTCGTCAGCACTTGCGTTGGTGCTGGAGAGCTGGGGGACTGCTTGAAAGATGTAGAAAAACCTCAACACTTTGTTTTCCTGCAAAGGCTCTGTAAATATTTTCAGGTGGACGGAGGAAACACCCAAAGCTGCTTGGCCATTGTGAAAAACCCCTGTGCAGTATTGCGGGTCCTGCTGTAAACTGAAAAGAACAGCACAATAAAGCTTTGCACTTACCACTCTGCTGTTCATGGGGACTCCTGTCCTCTGCTAGGGGAAGAGCTTTTGTGTTTCTGCTTGACAGTGAAGGGTCTGCTCGAAAGCGAGATACAGGTGATTGACAACAGGCTGCTGGGAATGGCTTGGACTTATCGTCACCGGAGGCTTACCCTAACCCAGGCTCAGAAAAATCCATCAGGAGCAATACAGCACCAAGCATCACTCACTTGGTATATTCTTTTATTAGTATTATTATTGTTATGATTTTTCTTCCTTTGCAGTTCTGACCTGTCTTTATCCCAATCCACAAGTTCCACCTTTTTCTTTCCAATTCTCCTCCTCATCCCACCAGGAGAAGGAGTGAGCAATCGGCCATGAAGTGCATAGTTGCTGGCTGCACCATAGCAGCTATTAAGGAGGAAATTAACTCCAACCTAGCCAAAACCACAACAGTCTGTTTCACTTGATGTTCCTGCAGGCGTGCACCTTTTGGTCATGCTGCGTTTCTTCAAAGCACCAGGCTGTAGGGGAGTTCAGTTTTCTGAGCACCAAGTTCATGGACATCTTGTCGTGGCAGACCTGAGAAGCTGGCCAGCCAGAGAACTCAGAGTGAGCCACTTAAGCCTCAAGTGATCTGCTAGGAGCTGTAGTGCAGCCTTTGCCTGGGAGGACACGGGAAAGGCATCTTACTTGCTGCTGACCCAGGGCGAGATGGGACTCAGGGCTCCAAAGGCTCCAAATTCCAGCACTCTGATGAAATTACCTGGAAGAGCAAGTTGATCAAAGCAGTGCAAGCCTGACAGAGTGACAACAGAATAGAGGGTCACTTTAGCTCATCAAAGAGCTCTTGAGCCATTGCATCTCAAAGAATCAGCAGCAAAAGTATGCAATAAGGTGACTGCTAGGAAAGATTCTATGCTCCAGCGCTCTTCCTGATGATCCCAGGTCCCTGCAGCAGCCCAGGAGGCCACCCTCTTCTACAAGGATCCTTAGCCTCTGACTTTTAGCCTGGTGACAACTCCACCTGTATCCAGAAACCTCTGATTCAGGAACCTCACAGGCAAGTGCTAACTTGCCACCTCAAACCACCAAGATGTCACCTCCTCCACTCACGCTTACACAGGGACCGTGTTTTGATCTCCTCTGTGCTGCTCCAAGTCTTAGTCCTGGCCTCCTCTTCCATAACCCAAGACTTATTTTTAAGTTGCTGCGAGGTTCTTACTGAGACTCTGTGCCAGGCAGGACGTTCTGCTCTGCCAGGCACAGCATGTGAATAACCCCTATTTGCGAAAAGGGTACTCGCACTTCTCCCTCACTGTAACCACCCAGCCGCCCCTCCCGGTGTGTCAGGCACAGCTCCTAGTTATTTTAAAAATAAATATTTATAAAAGAAGGAGTTTCAGAGAACTATGTTAACAATCTTCCTGCCCACAGCACAAATGTCTTTTTCAGGTAAAGTCCCAAGTTGTACACCAACTGGCTAGAATCCCTGTCTCCTCATCAGCCACCATCGTCTTCCACCACAGGAATCTGCGCCTTGCATCGCAGCAGCCAGCTCCTCTGCGCTTCTCCAGGACTTGGGCTGGGGCTTCTCAGTCTCCTTTTGTGATCAAGTCCTCGATGTACGCATCCAATTCATCATCTGTGTTGATATCAATGTCCTGGAACCAAAGGCACAAGAAATACCAGTGAGAAGTGACTCTTGGAAGAACAGTGCGAGCACAGAGAAGACAGCAGCACAGCACCCTCTGCAGCATCTGTCCTGGGCAGCCTTCATGCCCCAGCTCCCAGCATTCTCCAGCTCCTAATATCTGTGGAAACACCACCAGCTTTGCTCGCTGGAGCCTGACAGACCGTGCCTGGACACCAGCCAGCACTTGCTGTTCATGCAACGCACTCAGGCCACAATGCTCCTGGGCTGATCAGGGCCACGTCAGTAGTTCCCTTTTAGCTTTAACGCACCTTGTGCTAACAGGGAGCAGCTACTTCCATCTGCTTTCAGTAGCTTTTCAATTGGAAGGTCTTACAGTTATCTCAAGTAGTTTATTTTTTTAATTTAAGGTTTTGTTTTTTAAAGCTTTTATTTAAATCTATATTTGCTAGTTAAATTTAATATTTAATAATATAATAAAAAAAAGATTTCACCGTACTTTTAAAAATATATTATTATTTGTTTAGAGGCTTGCATTTCTATACATGAGGTTCAGAATCTTGTACCACCTTTCTGCCCAAGAATGGGACAGAAATTCCCTGCAGAAGCCTGCCCAGGCCCAGGGGAATTCTGCAGCCTCATGTTAAAGAGCAGAAAGCAGAAAACTGACAGAAGCTGTGCACCACAAACATGCCATGAAAAATCCGTCTGTGAAAATTGACTTATTGGGATCCCCAGGGCCCAGACCCCAAAGGTGGGCAGCAACAGCAGCCACGCACTCCGCTGCTTCTCATGGTCCAGGCTGCATCCAACTAAGAAAAGGCTGGAGCCCAGGTAATTGCTGGATTAAACATCTCGGTGCCTGGAGGGGCCCGGGGAAGGCTGCCGCCCGCGGGGCAGCTCTGGTTTCACACTCTGTCCTCACCCACCTCTTGCACTTTCTGCAGAAGGGCCACAATGTTGGTCCTCAGCTTCTGCAGTTTCTCCTCCGTCTCCTTCAGCTTCCTCTCCATGTTGCAGAGGTTCTCCTCACAGGCTTTGGCCCGGGCATCGGCACGCGTCTGATACGAGTTGCACAGGTTCTGCAGACCGACCTCATACTGTTTGAAATATTCTTTCTGTAGAGGACAAAACACAACAGATGACACTTTAAGAAGTGGCACCGAGCATCAAGAAACCCCCAGCACTTGTGCCTTATAGAGGAATCCAGCTCCCAGCACCCCGTGACCAAAGCCCCAGCCTAATGCCGTGCCTCAGCACGCCCTGCCCGCGGCCGTTACCACGCTCACATTTCCATTTCTGATTTGCCTACTGCAGGCGGCATGAAAATCACATGGGTTT
Source organism: Phaenicophaeus curvirostris (assembly GCF_032191515.1). Lineage (NCBI taxonomy): Eukaryota > Metazoa > Chordata > Aves > Cuculiformes > Cuculidae > Phaenicophaeus > Phaenicophaeus curvirostris. The sequence goes on from NC_091408.1 coordinate 4,500,565, forward strand.
TCCCATTCCTCAAAGACCAGAACTACAACAAAAGGCAGTAACTGTGCTTTAGGCTTTTTAAAACATGATGTATCCTTATCTGAGCACAGTTACGCTGTAGAGAGATCTGGCAACCTCAGTGCAGGGGAGCACACAGCTGATGGCTGCGAGGCAGGAACACACTCACAGAAAACTCCAGATGAGCCCAGCGTGTCCTGTGGATGCAGCGAGGCGTAACTCAAGCCGCCTCCTGAATTAATGGAGAGAAAAGAGGAATAGACAAGAGAAACTGCCAGTGCATGCACTTGAAGGGAGGGCACTTTGAAGACTAATGCAGAAGCTTTTGTCCTGTAGAGGATCGTGTCACACAGAGATGCCTCTGGAAAAAAGGCCTCCTTCTGCAACCCCCTAACTTGGCCTCTCCTTTTTAAAAGCTTCACAGTGATGGACAAGAAGTGAGAACAGCAGCAACCAAGAGCTCTCCCAAAGCTAGGTGGTCATTACAAAAGTCCTCAGGCAACACTGTCAAAGGCCTGAGGCACATTTCAGAAGCGCTCGTTCTTTTCCTCAGCCACATTCGCTTGCTGAGGATCCAAACAACCTTCTGAAGAGTGCAGTCTTGCACCAATAGGATGTACGCTTGCTGTAACAATGGAATGTGAGTGGAGAAAAACCTCATCCTTACTTGACAGAAATATTGAACTCACCAATGGAAACGCCAACAACCCTTCCGAGCTCATGGAACTCAGCTCCGTCTTGGAGATTGGAAAATTTGGAGGCAAGAAGTACCGCAAACAATTTCTATGAGGGAAAGAAAACCACAAAGCCAGAATTGGGATTTTAACAGACTGAAGAATCAGACTGCAGTAGCTCACAAGAACTGCAGGGAACCCACCGAAGGATCTGGACGAGTGAGTCTACTGTTTCTTGGCTGATGCTGGGACCAGTGGTGTCTGGCTCAATTCTGACGCAGTCTGAGGTAGAAGGTTCAGCCACAACCACCTCTTCTTCCTGCTGCGTATCTGGAGCCTGGTACTCAGGAGAGGGGGGCTTCATCAACCTCACATCCTCACTGCCCTTCTCCACCCTGAAAAAAAAAATAAGGGAAAGTCAGGAGATGGTTTCCTACGCTGGCCATACCCGAAACACTGTGAGCAGACTCCTCAGAACCTGTACCCAGCTGATAACACATCAATCTGCACAGGAACATCACTGTAGGGAGTCTGTCCTGCTTACTTCTCATGAAGCAGCTGACAGGCCTAAGCACACACGTGCTGCCTGACATGATGACAACATACTTGTCTTCAGCATCGATGGAAGTAAAATAGGTTCCTCCTCCTAAAAGCAAAACAAGTCTCCAAAATCCAGTAGCCTGAGATAATTACCAGCGATCCCTCGGTGTGGTGTCTGTAGGGACATAATCAAACTTCACTTTCCAGCGCACTGCATGCTTGCCCACTTCCACAGCTGTGACACGGCCTGTGAACCACTCCTTGTTCACACGCACTTCCACATGCAGCCCTTTATCTGCAAGGACAACAGTAAAGGTGTTTGCAAGCACTCAGATGGCGGCCAACACATTCTGCACTGAGTCACGGCAAACCTAAACCTGGGACAATTCCTTTGAATGGCGCGGAACCCATAAAGCCACTCCTGTCACATGGTTTGGCTCCTGCTGAGAAACATGAGGATGCAAGGAAATTCCATGGCACTTTCAGAGGTTTCTCCTGCACTGTGGGCTCTCTGGCATGGGCTTTCCAGGCTTGTGTTGGCCACCAGGACAATTTGTCATGTGTTCCTAGAGAGTCATTTTCCAGACAGCTCCTTGGGAACAAGCTGAAGAGATGCTGTGCTCTGGTAGAAGGTGAAATACCATCCCTGCTGTCATCTTCCTTGGGAGTCTCTCAGCCCTTCTCCTCTCACAGCAGGTCTCAATACAGGCCTCAGCGCTTCCCAGCTAACATATTCCACAATCCACTCAGTTAGGAAGGGCAAGCACGATACCAGCCAACACCACAGAGCCAAGCACCGCACCTGCTAATGGGGTGCAGCCCACAGATGATAGATCCTCCCACCATAATTGCCTCTTGTCTAATCAAGAGGTTCCCGGCCAAAATGTTTCATGTGAATTAAGAGTCACATCAGGGTTTGAGATCCAAATTTACACTAGTTCTTATTCTAAAAGGCTCATTAATGAAATTGCACATCTCAACAGCAAGTCTAGTTCTGCAACAGTTCTTTCCCACTGTGTCTGATGCCAGAGGCAGCTCAAGGGCTCATTTCTCACCTTTCTGAGCTTTCTTCAGTTCCGCCAGCTCTTCTTCCCCAGCGCTGTCCGTGAGCTGCGAGCAGAAAGCGCATATTAGCTGCCTCCCAACAAGAGTATGAACACTTGACACCTTGAAACCAGCGCACTCTCACCTCCACCACTACCTCACCAGTGTCCTTCTTCTTTGCTTCTTCCGCTGCCGCAAATCTGGCCCGTTTGGCCTTCTCTTTCTTGTGCTCTCCCTCCTCCTCAGACGTATCCTCTGTGCTGTTCAAGGTCCTCTTCCGAGTGGTGGAGCCCTGCAAGAAGCACACAAGCTCCAGCTCTAATTCCCACCTGCTATCGACCAAAACTTTAAGTTTAAAAAGCTCAGCATCAATGTGCTTCCTTTGCAGTTTATTGGTGTTTCCAGCAGGTGTCAGTGAGTGCTGTGTGAGCATAGAAATGCTCACACTGTCACTCCACTATTTTTTTTTTCTGGGGGAAGCATCTGGTCTAACAGGGAACAGACAGAACAAGTCCTTATGAGAGGTGCGGAACAGCACCCTAACCCAAGAGACAAAGCAAAAGTTATCCTGTCCTGCACAGGGACCGCAGTGCAAACCCCGTGTGACAGGGCGAGACAGGCTACACAGGAGGGCAGGGAAGCAGCCGACAGCTTTCATTCCATCAAGTCTCACCTGTGGGCATTTGACAGTGGCAGATTTCTTTAGTGCTGGCGACTTGGCAGCTTTTGGAGAGGATGTTTCACAGGAGCTTTTGGGGTTCTGCTGGGCAGCAGACAGTGCTTTCGTTGTTGAACCTGCTTTGGCAAGAGTTTTTAAAGTGCTGTTAGACTTCCCAGCTGTCACAGCATGCTGGGGTGTCCTGGAAGTGTTGGCCTCCTCCTTGGAGAGGACGCTCGCTGCTTTGGAAGTGCTGGTGTTTGGCGAAGTTGAAGAGCTCTTTTTCAGCTGACTGCTGGACTTGGAAGGAAGTGTTGATGACGGTGGTCTGCTGGGAGCGTTCTTGATTACATCAGGTAACGGAGGAGATCGCGGGCGCTGGAGCTGGGTCTGTGACTGGGGATTCTGAAACAAATGAGCGAATAGAGAGAGAAAGGACAGAAGAGTCAGGCACTACTGTTCAGAGCAGCCAAGGAGAGCACAGACAGCACAAAGCCAACAGTGGTCCCCTGTTTACCTCCCCTGTAGGCCGTGTGCTCACTTCCAGTGGCAGTTTCTTTAAGTCAGCTTGAGATCGAACCGGAGTGGTTTTCTGTTGAAAAAAATATAACAAAGATCAGCAAGGGCATCTCTACAAGCTGTCAGGGCCTGCCTGCACCAGCCCATCAAACAGTTTTCCAGTTTAAAATCAGGTGTGTTCTGTGGCCTTCAAGAGACATCTCTTCATCCAAACACCTGCAGTCACTCCTGTTTGCCTAGCAGAAAATGAAACACAAGCCAAGATGTTCGTTTTCTGTTACTAAAACCACCCCTGTCCTCTGGAGGAGTGCAGGTGGCACTAGAGGCTGCGACAGACATGACTCGGCATCATCCGTTTGCACTAGGGAGGTCCCTCAAACCTGCTGGGCTTCGCTGGAGATTCACCTGCAGAGCTTCCAGCTTTTCCTGCTGCTGGCGGATTTTCTCTGTCAGTTGTTTCTGCTTCGCCTCCTGCGATTTCAAGTCTTTCTTCAGAGTTCCCAGTGGTACTTTCTGCTTCTGCTCTGCAGCTTCACAGCTAGCACGGAAGGAATGCAAAACGACCTCAGCAACGCCAGCAGAACCTGTCCTGTCTCACACCCACAGCACTGTCCCCACATCCCACCCCAAATGCAGCAGCAAAACCACTTCACGTCCCACAGTAGCCACAATCTCAAAACCAATGGTTTTCTTTTTGGCAACCACATACATGATGTGAGCATCAAAAGCAGAGCTGTTAAAAACCAAGCCATTTGATGCTGGGAATTACCAGTTCCAAGCACTGAAGCTGAACACAGCTTAGGATTGGCTGCGGTGAGCTTTCTGTACCTTTTCTGCACTCTGACTTTTACAGCAATTTTCCTTCTTATCAACTTACATCTTCATCACAATTACTCTTTTTACAGACCTCATCCCCATTTTAGAAAGAATCATAGAATGGTTTGAGTTGGAAGGGACCTTAAAGATCATCTAATTCCAACACGCACCAGACCAGGCTGCTCAATGCCCCATCCAACCTGGCCCTGAACATCTCCAGGGATGGGGCAGCCACCACTTCCCTAGGCAGCCTGTTCCAGTGTCTCACCACCCTCGCTGTGAAGAAAGGAATGCTTATGATCAGTAACTCGCAAGTGAGATCCCATTTACACAAGCCTTCCCAGAGGCTGCCTTTCGCCTCGCTGCCCGAGGCCGCGCTTCCCTTTGCAATAAGCTGGAACTATTTGCTTTTCCCATCCTGTTCACCTTGTGGCCTACAAAGCGGTGGTGAGCATCCCACTGCCACAGGTTCTCGCAGATGCAGAATCCTGGAAGGGAGCTTGAGAGAGGAGGAAAACAAAGGGAGGAAAGACATGAAAGTGGACTGGCATCGCTTTCAAGCTTGTAGCTGAGCAGCTGGTCAGGAGCACTGCCAGAGGGGACTGAGGAGTTCCCAGGCTCATCTCCTGTCACAGGAATGAGTCACAGACAGACGCAAATGGGATCAGCTCCTTCAGGACAAAGTCACACAGGGATGATATGAGTTAGGAAAGCAGTAGCACTAAGACAACTCTTGCACTACACAGGAGACCCAACCAACTCCTGCAGTGGGCTGGGCGGGTGATACTGCACAGCCCCCCATGGTGCACCAGCTTGAGGCCACAACCATGGTGGGGACAGCAATGCTTCCTGAATCCTCAGTCCTCCCTCCTACAGCACAAATACCTGGAATGGAACAGCTAGGGTGCACGGTCAAGATACAGAGGGGAAGGTATCCAAACCCACAGCACAAGGACACAGCAGGAAACATCAGGGAGTAGAGCCCTTGGGAGGGAGGTTCGGAAGTGCAGTGACTGTGCAAGGAAGCCCTGCTTTCTGCTGGCTCCAGCCAAGCCAGAACACGGCCAGCACAGTTCCTGCAGAAACCCTAGTGCCTGCTGTAAAAGGACACAACTGCACCCACTGTTGGAAAATGCACGAGCCTACTCGATCCAAAAATATGAGTTACTTATTCTCCCAGAGATCCCTTTTGAAGAAGCTGAAATGACCAGAGTTTTGGATCACCTCTCCAAAGCACCTCAGCTGCAAGGGGGACGTGGGCCAACTCCATGTGTGCACCCACTGCGGAGGCACTCTAACTTGCTTCAGCCAGCATCCCAACATGTTCCCACGTGAAATGCAGCCAAACTCCTTCAAATTTGCAAGGTATTGCAAATACAAAATGTAAATTCTTCCATTAGTAAATCAAATTCCTGTTAGGTTACACGGTAAAAACACTCGTCTGCAAGCAAACAAGCAGAAACATGGCTGCAGGTGGGAGAACCTGAGTGTCTACCAGAAATGCATTCCCAGCCTTGCTACTCCTGCCCGGGGGCTGGAGGTGCCTGCAGATGGGGCCCTATCCCAGCAGTTTTGTGGGGGAACACCCCCGGCACCACCATGCTCTGTGCAACTCCACACCAGGGCACAAAGATACAGAGCAAGAGGGAAGTCAGCATCGGCATTCCTCCCAGGATGAGTGCCAGAAGGAAGAAGCCAGAAAATCACTACTTGCCAAATACCACTACCACTTCTTTTCTAGCCTTTTCAGCCAAGATGTTAAAATTGTTACTCAAATTCAAAGTTACCACCTGGATTCATTCCCTTTGTCTTTGAGCCAAGGCACCCAAGTTGTGGTTGAGGAGCTCCCCTCTTTATAGAGAGACAAGGATCAGCTTCTGGCAGAGTCTCTCCCTACAGACAAGCAGCAACCTACAGCAGTTGTATTCCTATTTCAAATGAATGACCAGATTCTACCTAGATGTTATCACCATGAAGCACATCACTGAGAAATGAATCATTGCCTTGCTCCGTGAAGGGTCCACAAGGTTGTTCCTCACTGCACCTCAGAGGTGCTGCTGCAGTTTGGGTGCCAAACAGCTGTGGTAACAATAAAGGCAATTGCAGAGCCCCCACTGAACACCCATCATTTCCAGCCTGCGCTTGTGACTGTTCTGAAATTGCTCTGGTGCTACCTCAAATAAAATTAACATACATAAACTAAAGCTATGACTGTATGTCCAGTGACAGTGCAGAAAATCCGTAAAGGAACCTAATGTCATCAAACCCTTAGCAGAGGCTGAAGGCAGCTCCGAGGTCCATTAGGTCCCATCGCTGCTCAGGCAGGGCCACCCAGAGCCATCTACCAAGGATCATGTCCTGGAATATCTCCAGCGATAGAGACTCCCCAGCTTCCCCAGGCAATTGGTGCCAGGGCTCGGTCACCCTCACAGAGGCAAAGTGTTTCCTGATGGGCAGAGGGAACCTCCCGTGTTTCGGTTTGTGTCCATGGCCTCTGGTCCTGCCACTGGGCACCACCGAGAAAAGCCAGGCTCTGTCCTTTCTGCCATCGCCACTGCTCTTTCACAGACTGCAAGCACAGCACAAAGGCTCTGCCTGTCCCCCCAGCTCTTCTCAAAGAACAGATGACCAGAAAACCAGTCCCACGTATGCAAATACCGCATGCTGTGGAGAAGTCTCTGAATTAACCGGTTCTCACCTGTCCTGCTCAGGATCGGGGTTCATGGAGCACACCCAGCTGTCAGGGTAATTCTTCTCCACGGAGCTCAGCTGGAATGGGAGCGTCCGCCACTTCAGACACACATCTGTCAGACAAACACCGTGCCCGTCAGGAACGCACAGCCGGAACCACAGAACTGTTTCTTTCCATAGCACTTCTCAAGCCCATTGAACGCCCAAGGACCACACCGATTTCCCAGGTCTATCCCATGCAATAAGACCAGTGTGAGAAGCCACAGGAGATGCTGAGTCAGTTCTTGCTTCATGTTCACAAAATGCTTGGTGGAGACCTCACGCCTGGCATCATCCAGTGCTAGAGGAGCTCACGCTCACTGCTGCAGTGACAGCACGTACTGAGCACACTGAGCAGCCACTCCGGAAATCGCTGCTCACCACAGCAATCCAGCTGTCTCTTACCGACAGCAACACAAAACAAATCTGAGAGTTATCCACCAGAAAAAGAGTTTGTAACAATCTAATCAACTTTAGATGAACAAGGAAGATCGATTTGGCTCCCAGAGCATTGCTGGCCTACCAGGAAACGAACTGCTTAACTCAAATCCAAATTTTGCCAAGAAAACAAACATTCTTAAATCAGGCTCTGGAAGGATATCAACAGCAGTGGACAAGCAGAATGATGGGAAAGCTCCTCCTCCTTGGGTAGAACTTGGAAAGGCCTGAGAAAACCATCAAGGCAGGAAAGCCTAACAACATAACTCTGTAAGACTCACATTCTTCGCTACATCTTCATCCCCAAGTCCTGTGGTGAAAATGAGGTCAAGGGAGTCTAGTGACCCTCTACCATGAGACAAAGTGGTTGTGCTGACATCTCCCATACCCCAAGTAAGGGCTCAGCCAGAGCTGATTAGAGATGCACACCAGGGAACTCGCACTGCATTTAAAAGTTGACTGTAAATGGTTCCCTTCTGCGCTCACATCTGGTTCCAATTAGCAGGCCAGTGCATCAGAATAGAAATTACTGGGCCACTTCCCACTACCTATGGGGAAATTTCAGATCTTATTCTGGTGCCGAGGTGGGTGCTTTGGACAGTTCCTGTTCATGACCTGTTCTCGGCACTGCCACTGGCTGCAGCTGCTCCGTTCCCTAAGGGCACCTGAGAACATCATGGTTATAAACTGTGGAGGGAAGGAACTCTGCCAGGATGTCCAAGTGCAAAGGCAACCCACAGAAGGAGACAAGCCCTAGAAACAGATAGTGACTGTGAAGCTCATCTCAGATCTCCTCCCCACTGATCTGCTCCGCAGCTGCTGCCAGGAGTCCCCTCCTCCGTCCCCAGGATCAGCCTCATTACCACAGCTGGCTTGGACACACCGCATTGAATCGTGGTAGGGATCTCCATGGCTCTCCGGCGTTTGTACCGCAGTTCACTGGATGGAGGCTGGTTCCAGTTTGCTGACAAATAACCAAATTCATCCCAAAATTTGATGATACCTCTCTGGGCTGGAAAACAAACAAGCCCTTGCTTAGAATGAAGCCATTTCCACAAACATTCCCCCCTGCTCCTGGCTGCCCTGCCCCTCAGCTGCCTTCAGCCACCAGAGCTTCCCCTTCCAGCCCCTGGTACCTGCAAAGCTTTGTTACCTATAGCAACGTCCTTCCAGTACTGAGCCAAATGCTCTCCCATGGCCTTCAGCAAGTGTCGATACTCTTTGGCATCAGCAAAGTCCTGTTTATTATGGGTTGGCTCCAGAACCAAATAGGGCACATCCACCACGCCCACCACTCCACCACAGGCCCTGCAAGAGGGACATGCGGTCACAACCACAGTTAACTACCAGGTCACTGCTCACAGAGTTGCCCAGAGAAGTCATGGCTGCCCCATCCCTGGAGGTGTTCAAGGCCAGGCTGGATGGGGCTTGGAGCAACCTGATCCAGTGGGAGGTGTCCCTGCCCATGGCAGGGGCGTTGGAACTGGGTGGACTTCAAGGTCCCTTCCAACCCAAACCAGCCTGTGATTCTATGATACTGAAGTCAGCAGGTCATGCTCACCCACCCACCCACTCCTGCAGCAGCAGCAGCTTTAGTTCATTGGCTTTCTAAGACTTGAGCCAGCATGCAGAAAGTAAGGTAGGCTCAAATATTTGTATTTGCTTCAGGACTTATTCTCCTGTCCCTAGAGTGATGCAGCATTGCTACCAGCACTCATCACCCCAAACACTAGCACTGAGCACAAACATGTCACAGTGCTGCAGGCGTGACCAAAATCTGCGCTGAGAGCTCTATCCAGAACCCAGGGAACTACGGGGCAATATTGAATATGATTTGTTTGGTAGAATCCAAACTAAAGGCTGACAAAATGAGTGAACCTCATTCTGGTGAAGAATGATTAATACAGAAGCAGGTTATGGCACAGCCTAAAATGTACATGGGGACGCGCCCGGCTTACACAAAATGACTGTGGGAAGATCTGCAGGGACTCACATGCCGCCCTCCAGCTGCGGGCCCACCTTCTCATACATCTTTATCAGCCGGCTGCAGTTATAGATGAACATGCCGTCCAGCTCACGCTGCTCAATATTCACCCCAAAGATGAAATTCAGTTCTTTAGGTTCCTTCAGTGCCCTGTAAGACAATGGAACAGAGCCCCAGGGACAGTGAAAATAGAACAAATGATTGGCTGTCATTAGATAGGGGGTGTGGAAATGCAGCACCTTTTGGCACTAGGGGTCTGCTGACACTGCTCCTGCAGTCTGCTCTTTCTCAAACCCACAAAGCATTTGTTGGATGTGCGTTACAACTCAACAGGAACAAAACACAACAGCCACAGGAACCTGGGCTTTGGGCTGAACTGCTCCCTCCAGCACACAGGCAAAGCAAGAGGCATCCAACCGCACGGAGTGACGAGCCTGGGAAAATCAGAGCTTTGAACCAACCCGCACTCACCGCTGCTTTGCATCTTTGATCCTTTTTTTGACATCAGCCTCCCGGCGCAGGGTTATTGCAGAGTTCTGGACCTGACGCAGTGTGACCTGCAAATGGCATCACACAGTAAAAACACTGCTGTGAGATCCTTGATGTTAACTCACTTCCATAATTTTCCCCCCCCATTCAAGAAGATTTCAGGAATGTTTTGAAGAATTCATATAAAGAACTGTAAAGAACTCAGAAATTACAGAGGGTGACACTCAGCACAGCTTTGCATTAAGGCAGCACTAGCTGCTGGGTTCAGCAGCTGCACAGCAGCTGGAAGAAAATGTCTGAATGTAATAAATGCCCACGGTAACCAGAATCAGAGGGCACGGAGGCACAGGGAAATGGCCAGGGTTCTTGGATACTGCTTTTTCCATTAGATGCCAATAGGAAGTACAGTTATTTTAAGCTGGTGTCATCTGCTGACCTACCGCGTGTTGCCACAAACCCTCCTCCCAAAGCTTCCTCCTGGGAAGCAAACAGCTCCTCTCCAAGAGCCGCTGCCCAAATGCTCGAGAGCCAGCTGTGCCAGCAGGGAGAGGGAACAGTTGAAAAGCACTGAGTTCTGCTGCTGTTCAAACACCTCACTCTGGCCCCTTCTGCAGAGTCTGACATCAAACAATATGCCCAGGGGCCAGGGATTGCCTTCCCAATACAAATATACTGGAGGCTGCAGGCAGGGGAACATCAGTACAGGCTGAAAACCACAGGTAGATGTTTGAGCACAGCCTTTGGTGATGAGAGCACAGAGCTGCTGGAACGCTGCAGGCAACTTGCTGCTGACTGAGGTTGCCACTCAGCTATCCTACACACCTGGGGCTACCCCTGGGCCACTGACTGGCCAGCACGGCGAGTTGCCCCTCAGTGCCCAACCCATGAGGTGCTGCCGAAGCACAAGGCTCACCCTGGACTCCCGCGTGAGATCCCCTCCAAGGCGCAGCTCAAGGGCACGGGCTTTACTCTCTGCCTCGTGAGCCTTCTCCTCCGCTGAAACAGACCGGGAAAGGGGGCTGTCAGTCAGTCAGAACAGACAATGTGTCCCGAGGCACTCACCTGAGGAGACCAGTTTCCATGCAGCCTTTGCTAGACCAGCATGCGCAGGGGTACAAAGGTCACACAGAAGGATACGAGGTAAAGCCTTACATACAAGAACGCACCACTAACATCCCATGTGAAACCTGCTCAGAGCCTGCAGGCACCACCAGCACAGCAGCAAGGCTAAACTCTGCAAAAAAAGGTTTAAAGGAAGAATCCTTGAGGAAGTCAGTGAGGAACTGGGAAGAGGGAGGATGCAAACAGCCCTGTCTGTGCTGCACAAAAGCATGAAGGCAGAGAAAAGCTCTCACAGAACAAAGACTGAGTTCAGGCTTGAAAAGGAGTTGGAAAGGGGTAATTTTCTTGCAGAGATGAAGAGAAAGGAGTCTTTCAGAAATGCTTTTATCTTTGATAATTGCTAAACTTTGCCTGGAAAAAGACAAATCAGCACTGCACACAAAACAAGATGCAGCATTCAGAAACCTCCCGCTACACCTGATCTTTGCGTGCACAAAGTTCACCCCTAAAAGCAGATTCTCCTTTTGTTTCTCTCCCAGACTCCCACAAGCCTGCCTGATGGCAGGTTCACATCACTCAAATTGTTCAAGATTCATTCAATAAATTTAATTTTTGGCAAGGGGACCCGTTCCTAAAACAGACACAGGATGCTTTGGTAAAAGAGCAGGTGTGACTTGAAGGGGGAAAAAAACCCACAAGAAACAAACCCAGAGCCCCTCATGCCTCCAGATCAATTGCTGTGCATCGAGTGACACAACAAAAATCTGGTTTTAGAAATATTGCCTCAACAGGGAAGGAGCAGAAGGAGAACAGAACTAAAAGCTAATGATGTGCACGCGGTGAGAGCAGAAATGCAGGTAAAAGGCCAGCAGCTTCAGATTCTACACAGAGCAAAGGCAGAGGGCAGTGAGTCCCAGGGTTATTCTGTACATGGATTCCCCAGAGGAAGTGGGCTAAATAACAATGCACGTGCCTTTCCCTTGCAAGGAAGTAAGGCTGAGTCATCCATAGTCGCTGATTCCCTGAGCAACCACAATGATCAGAGAAGCAAGCAATTTCAGGTCATATTCAGCAAGGCAGCCTCTTTGTCCTTTCCTTCACTACAGAAAATCAGGATGAATGCATACCCCAGAGACTCACCTATCCTCGCCACGTGTTCTGCTTTCTTCACTTCTTGTTCTGCACGGGTCTTGAAACGGTTTGAAGTGTATTTGTACATCCTGTGACGATTAAAACTCATTAATTAGCAAACTCAGCAGTAAGGTCAAAGCAAGCTTCCATCACTGTGTGAGAGAACAAGGTCTCTGCTTGCTGCTCTACTCTTCCCAACATACTCCCTGCCACATGACAGAGAATTCACGAGAAATCACCTTACACATGTGAAAAAATTCATTTAGGTATGTTTCTGTGGGTGAGCATGCATGGATGTTAATGCTGATGTCAGAAACAGTCTCACCAACAGAAATCTCTTGTTCTCAAATCCAGAAAATTCACACCACAAGCACAGCCCACAGCAGTGGGACAATGAGCAGTTGAGACCAGAGATCCCACATTTTTAGTGTGATGTAAGTTGTTTGTTTAACGATATAAAATCTGAACCCTTCGCAGCAATCGTTGGAGACCCCACCTATGAGTGGACGTGCTGCGTAGGACCCCTAGTTGTCTGGGATAGACTCCCCAAATCTTCACAACTGTGGATCACTCTAGATGTGTTGCCTTAAAAGCTGCTACTGCTAACTTGTTAATCACTACTAATCATTTGTTAACTTTCTTGTTATAGTAAGTTAAGTAAAACTTGACTTCACAGAGTATTTCAAAGTATGAGCTTTTATGCTGATTGTGCTTTGTGCTTAGCGCCCTGTGGTAAAAAGAAACCCTACAGCCCATGCTGGATTTCCATCCTTTGCTCTCCAGCACTGACACATGGCCCTGCAGCCAAGCCATTGCACGTGCCTTCCCGGCAGAGGTGAAGGCACCCTGGCCCGCAGCCGAATGCAGAAGGGGAGCTGCTGCAGCTGGAAGACAATCCTGCTGAGAAGATCTTGGGAGCAGCCCTGACAGAGACAAGTCAAGGGCTGTATCAACCGATGCTCAAAGTAAGGTATGAAAGCATGGGTAGATAAGGAAAGGAATTTCCCAATCTCTACTTAAACCCAGATCAGGTACCTAAAAAAGTGAATTCCCAAAGCAGCTGTTGCAAAGTGCTCAGTCTGGTTTCTTTTTAGTAGCCATTCTAACACCCACCACATGTATCTCCTTGTCCTTCCTAAAAAAAACAGTTACCCAACAGTTCTGGATGGACACAGCATCTTGAGCAACCAGGACTTCATTGGTTTGCTCTGAGAAGGAGCCCAGTTGCAGAAATTACACAGGCAATTTTCAAAGGCATTTGATTTTCCACTCTCCATCTCTTTTTCCATGACGTCAATACCATATCCCATTCTTACAATCTGTGTCTGGAGCTTTAGCGTGGAATCATGCAGGACACACCTGGAAATGCTAAAGCTTTTCTGTAGGGAAACTCCAAAGGCCCCACGCGCCTGCAGACCCTGGGCCCCACACGCACCTTGGCTTGTACAGGCAGCACGACAGTCGCTTGGTTTGGACTTTGTGCCCATTGATGAAGATCCTCATTCTGGGATCAATGTAAAGCACAGCCGTGTAGGCACGGAAGGAGCGGCGCTCGGGCTTCCTGCAAGAGAGGAGACGCTTAAAGAGACCACCCGGCTTGTGTGGCGCCTCCTTGTAGGGATTCCCCTAGTCTGGTCCATGTGGCCCCAAGATGGGTCCCTCAGTTCATCCCCTGAGCAACGGGCAACTCTTTAGTCAGAGTGCTCCTCGTAGCTCATTCTTCAGGCTGCGTTCTGCTTCCTCCTCCCTTCCCAGTTTTTCCCCTTCATTCCCCTCCAACTGAGAAGAGCCAGGACACACCACCGCACACAGCAACTCCAAACTGCTGAAGAATGAACACAATATTTTCTAAATTCTTCAATTCACCACAGGAAGAGCAGCTCTTAAAACGTGTGCACACAGAATACAGCCAGCCCTGCCCCAGCTTTTGATCAGAGCCCAAGGGCCCATAACACTCCTCACACTTACGTTCCCTCAGGGGGTGTTCCTGCCATCTGAATGTCACGGGGGTCAGAAGTCACATCCAGCTCTGGCTCTCCATTATCCATTAGTTTGAGGTTAAAGATGATCACCAGGGTGCCTGAGCAAGGGACAAGTCGATCAGGTGAATCCCAGCCAAACCCCAAACACCTTGCCCTTAACCGCACCCTCCGTACTGACCTTTCTCACCAGGAATCTTATTAAACTGCTCCATCACCTCCCGTTCTGATTTGAACGGGGAATACTTGTAAATCAGTTCCGTCTCAATAGCAAACTTCTCCATGTTGTCAGTCACAGGCTCCCAACTCCGTGCACTCCAAGAGGGCAGGGGAACGATGACCTGCAAATCGCACAGTGCCAAGAGCGACTCAGGCTCACCACTCCAGTCAGACCTTCCTGCACATCACAGTGAGCGACTTCACCCCTCCCAACAGCCTCTACACCACTGCAAGAGCCCCTCCTAGCTTGTCAGTAGTTTGCATGCCTGTCAAACGCTTGAGGACAGCTCTTTGCCAGCCTCTGAGCTGCCTTTCTCCAACATCTCCTCAGACCGCGCCATCCCCAGTAATCTGTACAGTAACAGCTGCTCACACACTCAGGGGTATTTTTCCTTTCCTCTTGTAAAAACTTTGAAAACACCACCCAAAACTATCAGCCCCTGCACTTAACTCCTCTCTTGAACTCAAATTCCCTTCACTCGTGTTTAACACAATCACACTTTATTATTCTCATGGGAGTCTAGCAAGGTTATCGGTAGTTTCTGTCCTTTAGAACAAAATCACTGATGGAATTACAGACTGCAGCTGCCTGTCAGGCACAGTGAATCCCCTCCTCAGGTTAGAGCCAAACGCAAGCCAAGATCTCTGACTTCAGAGCCAGAGGGAACCACAACCCTGTCCCCAGCTCGCCTCACCCAGCAATCGCCACCAGCAAGCACCGCTCCCTCCCTGCTTCTCTTTAGAGCTCTCTCTACGATCA
Organism: Phaenicophaeus curvirostris; assembly: GCF_032191515.1. NCBI lineage: Eukaryota > Metazoa > Chordata > Aves > Cuculiformes > Cuculidae > Phaenicophaeus > Phaenicophaeus curvirostris. The sequence goes on from NC_091408.1 coordinate 4,515,605, forward strand.
CAGTGGGAAAGGCTTCCTTCAATACCATCCCAGGGCAATTTCAACACATTATTGACCTTGCTTGGAAAATACTTGTGCTTGAGCACAAAAATACTTCCACATTAGAGTCTGGATCCAGGACAATGCTGTCTGAATTATCTGTTCAGATCCACAAGTGTTCAAGGTAGAACCACACTAATTTGTTATTAAAAAAGATCCAAAAGAAGAGATATGTCCACTGTTTTGTGACCTTTAATTCTCTACAGCAAATCAAATCAGATCAATAAGATTAAATATATCCCAAACTAAAAATTTTGCAGAAAAAAGAAAATGGAAGAAGTCTGGGCACATCCCGAACTCAGCAGCAGTGACTGTGAGTGCCCAAGATGAGCCCTTCAAACCTACTAGTGTTCAGAGTGGCCTCTTAAACAGAACCAAAACCCAAAGGAAAATGCCTCTGATGACTTCTCAGATCCCTATGAGTGTCTCACCAAAGTAAAAACCAACACTGACCCAATCCAAGCAGCACCCACCCCTGACACAGACCCTTTTGGGGGAGCTGGGCAAACCTCATCGATGCCTTCTTCCTCATGGAACGTTCGTGACAAAAGGAGGCAAGTCATGGTGTTGTCCTTCTTCGTGAACAGGATAAAATCCTTCCCAATCCGCATGGAGCCCCTGCAGACAGGTTTCAGGCCACACATTACCCCAATGCACAGCATGTCCTAGAACACAGACCCCAACACTGAATGTCCCTCCCACCACAGTCGATTATCACACGCCAGAACCAGGGGGAGCAGAACAGGAGCTCAAAGAGCTACTACCATTTCTTTCCAAACAGCTCATTCTTTCCACCAGACAACTCATGCTGGTCATTTCCATAACTTTTCAAAACAACTAACACCAGCCTCCCAGTTGCAGCCGCTCAGTGCAGCTTGCCAGGCTCAGGCTGCATAGAGACTTTTTTTTAATCTTAAGATGAGCAAGACGAGATGAGACAACAATCTGCAAATGTATGAGCAGGAACGTGAGAAAGTGCAAGCACCCTTCGTTGTACTGTACACAGAAGGAAGAGCAGCAGGCAAGTTTCTGGGAGACAGAATTTATTTCATGTCTAACTCAAAAGACTTGCCGACACCTCAGCTGAAGTGACGTCGCAGCCAGTTGTGAGGAAAAGGGACAGTCCCACCTTCCTCCCCAGTCTCCTGTCCTCAGTGGTGCCTTCCCCATCTCCCTTTTTCCCCTCTTACCCAACTCGTCCCAGAAACCTCAACAGAGAAAAGCAGCATTGCATCCAAAGAATGATGGGCGTTCTGCCAGCACTGTTCACTATGGACTAGCTCAAGGTGACACCAAAGCTCACCCTGCACATGGCGAGCCCTCAGGCTGCATTTCTCAGCTGAAATCTAGTGCCTCTCTTGTTCGAGAGTAAGAACAGGACAGGGATCTCTCCTGGAAGTGCACAGGCGGGATCCGGGATCTGTCCTGCACTACAGCTCAATCAACCGTATCTCAAGATCCCTTTTTCTGTCTCTCCCCAGATTACAGAGTCCCACAAATTTCCCCTCTAGGATGCAAAGAAATAACCAAGCCCCAGAGAACAGCAGGAAGCAGAGCAGCTGATTGGAGTGAGCCCCTGTCTTGGTTTGTCTGGGATAGTTAATTCTCTTCCCAGTAGCTGGGATAGTGCTGTGTTTTGGATTCAGGATGAGAATAACGCACTGACTGTGCTGCTGCTCCTAAGTAATGTTTACACTAACTCAAGGACTTCTCAGCTTCCCACATCCATTCTCATATGCCGCGAGAAGCCTTGAGGTGCGCAGGACACAGCAAAGAGAATGGACCCGCAAGATATTCCACACAAAGGACATTGTGTTCAGCACATGAACTGGGAGGAAGGTGGGGGTGCAACCACGGCTCAGGGCCAGGCTGGGCATCAGTCAACAGATGGGGAGCAATCATGTTGTGCAGCACTGGTTGTGTTTGCTCTGTTATTATCATTACATTTTCTTCCTCTGCTGTCCTACTGATCTGTCTGTATCCCAACCCAGGAGTTTCGACTCATTTTCCCAAATCTCTCCCCATCCCGCGGGGTCGGTGTGAGCAGACGGCTGCATGCTGCTTTGCTGCCAGTCAGAGCCATGAAAGCCCAAAGACATCAGTTCACCATAGCAAACTCACCTCTTTTCTAGCAAAACTCTTCCAACCCTTCCTACTACTGTTCCTCTGCCATTCTGTATCACTCCTCCTCTCATCCTTTCCATCATTCCCCTCTTCTCCTTGCATATGTTTAAGAACAAAAGTTTCAGTCCCTCTGACCTGCCCCCCACAACTTTCCCGGTGAGAGCCTGCAGTGCTGTTTTGCTACAATTTCCCTGCCTTCCACAGGGTTTGTTATGGGTTTGTTTCCTGCTCTTTCACCACCTTCCCTAGCTCTGATCTGTATCCTCTGCACCGTGCAAACACAACAGCAATCGCTGCCATCAGCTGTGGGCAGACATCTCTGCTACAGCGGGTGTTCAGAGCTCCTGCCCACCAAACCATAAACTCTGTATTTAGATTGCATCTGCTTTTCTCCTTTTTTTTCCTGGAAAAAGGCTCTACAGCTCTAAGCAAACCCACAATTACCACGTGCCCTCTGACCTCCGCAGGCCTGGGAGGCCGGCTCTTGTTATACCTACGATTTCAAGCCGTTCCCGTACTGCCCAATCTGGGTTGACTCTGGTGACTGCTTGGCTGATTTCCCAAACTGAATAACACTGGCGGCTTCACCTGGGAAGAGATTGGGAACAAACAAAGCTTATTTTAACCTACAGACACCTTTTAAAGAAACTTATTCACTGCTGTAAGTAGCACAGAAGGAGCAGGAGCCCAAGCTGAAGCCTCATCCTGAAGCTCCACCAACCCACCCTCCCAGCCCCATGCTGCTCTCTGGTGCTGATGTTATTGAGACAACGTTTTAAGCTCTAGACCAGGCCAGTGCTTCAGCTGGAGGCACAAAGACATTTCCTTTTACGAAAACAGTCTATCAGATTATCTGTTGTGTCTCCCACAGTTATCAACACACCCACAACCCACACACACCCAGGGCCACTGCCGCTCTGCCAGCATCATGGACCTGACCGCGCTGGCACAGAGCAGGGGTCAGCACTGTAAAGAAGGCCTGGAGTTTGGATAAATACTGCTTCTTCTCCCCAGTGTTGAGCTGAACGCCACAATCAATGAAGGGAAAAGCAGCTGAACAGGTACCGCAGCAATTAATGAGGATTTCATTACCTCAAGACAAAAGAAAAGGACAAGATGACTTTACAGCTGAGAGGAGCTGTCATTTTTAGTCCGCGCCTTTCTATTGTTCAAGGGACAAAGCCTTTTCACATCACCCACAGGACAGAACAATTCCTTCCCCTCCCCCAGGAGATTGCTATCATTTCACCAGAGAGGCTACTTTGAGAAATGAAATGCATTCCAGAAACGAAGAACACGAAGTGCTTTACCAGGAAGAACACTGACAATCACCGCCCTCAAACACACACAGCAGCCAGCGATGGACAGACTGGATGGAATCCCATGGGAAACTCCCACAGGCACCGACAGGGACCTGTTCCGGCAGGGTGTTCAGTATCAGCTCCACCGAGCTGGGAGTCAGAATGCCTTTGCCATGGAAATCACATTCAGATTTAAAGCCACAAATTACAAGCTGAAACTACAGGAGAAAGACTGTGTGAGCACCCGTTGCCTTGACTTGGGGTGCTCAGAGCAGAGGCTTCAGCTGTTTCCAGCCAGTTCCCGACTGGACGTGCGTCTCCTGCTGGTCCAGCCCACAGCAGCGTGTTCCAGCCTAACACAGAAACACGAGGCTCTCTCGGATTTGAGACCCGGGTAAGGCTCTTGGTGATGATCTTTTTACTATCACTATTATCACACTGTGTCAGCTTTACAGCCTGCTCAAAGAAGGGGACAGGAGACGCTGGGAAGAGGCGGCTTGGGAGCCCTTTTTGCTCTACGAAAACTTCCATCAACTACTATTTTTAACAGCACTTGAAGAAGCCTTAAAGGGTAAAGGAAGGACTGTCTGAAGCATTTCCTCTCTCAGAAAGCGCGTCCATGTGTTTTATCACTCAGTGCTGAGCGCTCAAACCCACCCCATGGAGATTCCTGGGCGATGCTGAGCAGATGGGATCACGCAGGAGCAGGGCAGCACCTCCCTCTGCCCATGCTTGCTGTCTCCGAGAGAGATTTCACCTTCATCTCCACAAAGGGATCGAGACACAAGCAGGTTTATTACGGTGTTCCTGATCCCGTCTCTGCAGACAGCAGCTCTGCAGGCTATTTCAGTCCCACCACGTTCATTTTGTCCTCTTGCACAGTTACTGGATTTAAAAAAAAGCAAGCTTCCTGTCAACAAGAAGGAGGTGATGGGTTCTCTGCCAGACAGAGAGGAAAACCAGTCCAAAGGGATTCAGTCAGGATGGCAGAGATCTTCAGAGCCCCAGAACAGGAACCAAGGGCACAGATGTTTCCTAATAAGAAACTTCAGCCACCTAGGATGTGCAGCATGAGATCCAATGCTTGGTTTTCTCACTGACTCCTGTTGAGTCCCTTATGAAGGAGCCAAACTCCTGGGCCAGCACTGCCGTCCTAACACCTCCCTATGGGAATGCCTTCTTAAAAAGTCTCTGTACCGGGGCACCACTGAACTCTCAGATCTGCTGACAACCTGCGATGCTACAGCACGAGACATTCCAGCTCGAGGACAAACGTACTTTGATCTCAGATCACAGGAACCCCTGTGATCATTAACAGAACCAATGCCCAAGGTCTGAATGCGACTGCAGGAGTCACTTGACAGACACATCAGGTTTTCAGAAATGCTGATCACTTACTCCCACTAATTTTAGTTGCAGAGCTGCGGTCTGGTTTGACAACTGGGGGCTCTCAGAGCACTCAAACTTGGCCCTCTGCCCGCTGTACCCTTCTCTTACCAGACAGATCCAGAGCCATCCAACATAGAACAAGACTGGAGGGCAGCAGGACAGAGTAACACAGAGAACATGTTAACAGAGCCGTTCAGCTCTTCCCTATGTGTGCAAGTGCCCAGAGATACCTGGGTTCATCCACTAATTCTCCTAGACGATGCTCAGTCAAAAGCAACTGAAAACTCAACCAACACATGAATCCGAGTTCATCACAAACTTGGCTTTGTCGGAGCAACAAGGCTGTAAGCATCACTCTCAGACTTCGCAGCATCAGAACAGATGTTGTCACTTGCTGCTCTTGATCCAGAGACAAACACACAGTTTTCCATGAAGTAAAGTCATGTTTCTGTACTTCTTCCCCGGGGTCCAAACACTTGCTTGAAGACCACAGCTCAGTCTCTGAATCTGTTTTATTGATGGGCCTTAATCGCTTCCTTCCATCACACCAGTGACAGAAAAGCACTCTCAGCAGACCTGTTCAGCATCCTTGACCACATTCCAGAGAACACACAGAAGGTATCAGAGTTCAAACTGAACTCCTTCAGACAGGTCAGAAATCCATGTATCAGAGACACTGATGTGTGTTTATAAGCATTAACAAATGGAACTAAACATTTCCAATCACCAGAGGGCCTCAAAATACTGAGAGACCAGAATAAAAACGTTGTTTGACACTTGTTTATCCATCTCCATGCCTTCTCCAAAACCTTCCAATTCAGTCCAGCTTTCCTGCCCAGCAGAGGAATCCTCTTCGTGGGAGGATTTACTCATCTCCAGCACACAAAGGTGAGGTGGGTCGGCACTGCTGTTTGCGGACGCTACATCAAAGCAAGAAGACACAACAGGGATGTCCAGCAACTCTCACGGTGAGGCAGAAGCACGTGTGTTATATTTTTCTCGTACTCCTACAATTGTCGAGTGCTGATCCCCATCACAACGCCAATGATGGAACGATGGTGAAACACTTCCAAAGCCAAGCTTTTCACTTCTGCCACAGCGAACATTCTGATCAGCACAGAGATACACTGACTGCTTGGCAGACTCTCATGGGAAAAGGCTTGTGTCCATCAAATCTTCTGCTTGTTCCCTTTTCTAGCCACACTATTCCCCATCCAGCCTCAAGGTTGTGCTGGAAAAATGTGGGCCAGGCAGACTCAGCTTTATTATGCAGCAAAACAATTCTCTTTGTTCTCTTTCGGTGAGAACATTTTTCTGCATCTGAAGAGGCAAGTGGTTTGATCAACGATATGGTGTGAAAGACGCCGTGCAGAGGTGGGAACACAGATCCAGGCACGGAACACGCCCCTTTCAATTGAACCAAGCTGTTAATTCAGCTTAAGTCATACCATGAAACCTTAGGAAGTGTAACCTCCTGTCACTTACTTGGATTCATTCCCGTTCCATCATCCAAAAAGCACAGCATGAATCCACCTCGTAGTTCCTCCCGTTGCTCTGCAAGAGAAGAGTAATTCACTGCCCCCACCAAACAAGGGTTACAATTTCCATGAAAAGGAATAGAAGTTCATGATGGCAGTAACACAACGCAGAGGGCTTCCACAGCTCTGACATGGCTGAGCTGTAGGGAAAGGCACCAGATTTGTGTCACGCAATGACTAGAATTTCTTCTGCCCTCTAGGCTGTATCTGAACACACGCTAGAGGAGTTTGCTGTATGAGCAGGTTCCCGACACATCCAGGACACACAGCTCCTCCTCGCCAGGCTGCAGCTGAGCACTGATCCAAACGCTCAGCACTGGGGCACAGGACAAACTGTGGAATCCTAGAATCCTACAACTATTTAGGTTGGAAAAGACCCATAAATCCAACCATAAACCTCACACTCTCAAGTTCACCACTAAACCCTATCCCTGTACACCACATCCAGTTACCTGCGGATGAACTGCTGACTGGCAAGGGAGCAGCAGGAGTGACTTACCAGGATAAATGTCTATTCTCGTGGCATCTGCGTCTCTACAAAGCAACAAACACACAATCAGTATTTAAACGCCAAACAGAAGTGAAGTACAAACCCAGGCACATACAATAATTTCTGGAATGAACTGGCTGTACAGGTCGAAGCCCACGGAGGCCCCACAGTCAGCACCGGCAGACAGGAGAAAAGAGACAATGTTCTACTTTGTGCTGGCTTAAGCCCAAACTCCAGCACAAGACTTTGCTGCCACACGACTAAACCAGGTATGTTATTTCTGGCATTTTAACACTGGTCAGGTTGGATGGGGAGATCAAACAAGCCCACACTGCTGGACTCCTTCCTGTACCAAACAAACACCACCTCTTTGTTTTCTGCCAAGCTGCCTATGAGAAGTTTAGTAACTCCACATAAAACGCCATCCACATACACTCAAGGCTGTCAGAGGAAACACTCATTGCAAGATCATTCCAGCGATGCCCCTCATCTACTGTGCCTCTGACAGAGCAGCGCACACAGCACCTCTGCCCTCCTCAGACCTAGGTCTGATGTGTTTTTCATACAGAACATCACACTATGGGTTTGCTAAGCAGAACAGCCCAGTTGTGCTGCTGTATGAAACCCCACTTTCCAATTGCCCCAGGTACTCTGTGCTGTCCTTGATTCCCCAGCCGAGCATGGTCACCTCTTCCCAGGCAGCCAACCTCTCTCCTGCCTGAACTGATAGGATGAGGATGAAGCGTAATCACCCCTAACCCCAGAGATGTGACAGGTTGTAGCAGGTTGTGTGTGTTGTAGCAGAAGCAAGGACAGCACCAGCATGCACACACGGCTGATTCCTGCTCAGAATATCTCCTGTCCAGCAATGTCCCAGTTCCAGCTCCTCACATTAGGAACTGCAGAGTGTGACAGTTCACACTTGACAGAAAATGATCGCCAAGTGTTTCCATAATGCCACATCAGAATATTTTGAGAAGCTCAGAGATCAGCTTGCAAGGCGTTGGACACAGCAAGAGATGGGATTCCCTAGTGCAACGATGAGAAACATGGCTTCACACCTGCAATTGCCAACCACCACGTCTCCTCTCAGCTGTCACAACTGCTCCAACTGGCTCTGTTTTCCAGTATCCTGCTTCTGATTTCATTTTTACCCTGTCACCACACCTGACACTATGAACTGAGGGTCCCAGCTCCAGTAATTATCATTTTACCAATTTATTTAAACAAAAAGGCACAGTTTTTCCTAAATCTCTCTTGTATCTCTAACAATCTCCCTCCCTATCTGAGTTGCTCCATGATCCATTCACACTTACCTTCTCAGGAAGAGTGTATTTTTATTTTCAGGGGGTGGCAGTATGAGAGGACCAGGGGCACCGTTCACACAAAGCTACAGAAAAGGCGTCTATTCTGCATTTTCTGTACAGGGCACTGTTAGTGAAAATTACTCCAGACCGACAGGCTAATTAGATCCAAACTGGATTCACCCCCGGAGTCAGGCATGCTCAGGTACGTACCTGGCATTATCCACAAGCTCAGCAAGGGCCCCAAACAGGAACTCGTGGGTAGTTCTGTAATGAGACAGAGAGTCAGCAGGGCTACAGGGACACTCGCAAAGAGAGACCTTCAAGTAAACGAGAATCCCAACCCCATTTTGAACAGACCCTACTGTCCATCCACCACGCTACCGCCTGCTGCAGGCAGCAGGCTGGACATGAGCATTTTATCATCCACCCGAGGCAGCTGCCAGCCTGGCCTGAGGAGGCTGATCCAACAAACCGCTGTTCATTGTAGCCTAAAAAACCTCATATGGTGAACAGCCCCACCAGAGAACATTAGTGACCTAATACATCAGTCTATGAACCACACAGCAGTTCACACAAACCCTTAATTATTCTCCACGCTGACATCAAATGAACACTGCCCATGTGGTGAAACACCAACAGATGGGGATTAGGCACGAGGTCCATCTCCCCATGCGCACTTCCACTTTGCAGGAGTTATTTCTGACAGAAAAGAAGCTTCCAGATCCTGGAAGTCTTCCCATAGCTGCAACTGCTCCTGATGTAGAGTAGGACAGCCTGCTGCCTCCACTCTACCACGCCGCTGCCCAAACTCAGCACTAAATCATCTCATCAGGTGCCATTTCAGCACAATCCCCAAAGCCACATTCAGGTCCCAGCTGGTGAATTGTTGCCTTGCACAAGCAGCACCCATTGGTTGGACTTGATGATCCAGTGGGTCTTTTCTGTCCTAGTGGTTCTGCAATTCTGTGAAAGCCATTACTGTGCTTTGGCCACAGAAGAAGATACATATTTAGAAAACCTAACAGAACTAATGAAACTGCTACAGTACGTTGTCTGCCAACATCTCCACTGAATGCTCAATCAGGAATCACAGAGTGTTTGTGGTTGGATGGAGCCCTAAAGCCCATCCAGATCCAACCTGGTGACCTGTCTTCAAAATCCAACAGTTATTTTGGGTGCTGATGAGCCACATGGACCCTGATATTAACAGCAGCTACAAGACTGGAGAAACAGCTGCTGGAATTGTTGCTCTTCTAGGATGTTCGATGAAGAGACTGAGTCCTCAGAAACTGGTGTTATCAACATTTGTATTTGCATGAAACGTCCTCACACACAGCTGCTTCACAGCTGCACAGAGGCCAGCAGGTGACAAACAGAAAAGGTTATATATTCATATTTCCAGCTTTTGAAGAACAGACACACAGACACTTCCCACACATGAAATACAGAGCTATCTGTGGTGCTAATAATCACAGAATGGACCTTTGTACCCTTCTTTGGTGTCAGGACACCTAACGTATCAGTGTAGCTCCAGAGATAAAACACTTTGGCTTTCAAAGTTGTAACTAGAACCACGGAAATGGAGCTCTGCAAGCCGCCATCTGCCCAGGCAGAGACAGAAGACAGCAGGGAATGGTGTTTGGAAGGCTGTCTTCCCGACCGGAAAGCTCCACAGCTCAAACTTGGCTTTCTTCCCTTGGAGCAGGATTTCCTGTGCATGGATTTCAAGTGCTCGCTGAAGTTCACAAGCACCCATTCAGCTCCACAAACCAACAATGGGAAAACGTTTCAGTTTGGCACCTGTGCCAAGGAACATGAGCGATCCTTGCTGTACGGCATTCCGCTTCAGGCCAGAACAGAAAACACGCACAGAAGAGATATCAGAGCTCAGGATGATGTCATTGATCTACCATCAGCAGCACTCCTCAAGCCCACTGCATCGAAATAAAATCTGTCTGAGCTCACACGCTTTCCTGGGCAGAAGAGCAGCCCAAATGAACATTGTCCTCAGGCTGCTCTGGATAGCTCAGATTTGCTCAGGTTTCTCTTGGGTAAGCAGAAGCGTTGTTTCTTGGTCATGGATTGGTTTGGGGTTGATTTTGCTTTTAAAAATGACTTCCAGTGTTTCCATTCACATTCTTAGGGAAATGTATCAATCCCCGTGATCTTGCACAGCTCTTCACTCTTGACGGAAGGAGAGCCCTGGCTTGTGTTTATTCACATGCACCAGCCTCCAGCTCCTCCCAGCCGTTCTGCAGGCAGTCACACACTGCAGACATGCAGCATACTGGGAGCAGAACAGAGAGCACAGTGACTACGTGAAGCAGCTTGAACGTTGAACGCCACAGGGAGGCCGCAACACAGCAGCCCTCCTGCAGCCGGAGCGCTGGTGCTTGACAGCAAACCCCAGCTGCTGACAGAGCTCCGCCATTGAGTCTTCCAATCCATAAAAATGTTTGTTCTCTGCAACCAAACACCAGAATTTCACACCTCAGCGACAGCACCATGAATGTGAATCACTATCGTCCCTCATCTTTAGGCACCAGACCACTTGTTCCGCACGCGGCTGCTCCCAGCTGCAGCAAAGCCACAGGACGCGGACGTGAGGGCTGTTATCAGGATCTTCTATGCAGAACATTTTACTTTCCTGATCCTTAGAAGAAATGGGTGATAACGCTCTTGGCACACAGTTCATCTTAGTTGCTCTTGCAGATGTGCCTGGTTTCATTAACAAAACCAGTCAGATCAACTCCAAAATCAAGACACCAGTGTTTCTGTGCATGAGAAGTCTCCAGATGGCTGCACAGCACTGCAGTCCCCTGCTAAACCTTATCTTCACACACCGAAAAGGGAAAGGGAGAAGATAAGCCTGCGTTTTATTTCTTCTTCTGTTGACAGCGACAGTAAACATCGACTCTCCCACAAAACATCAGAAGACAACCTTACTCCTGTGAGCAACTTATGAGAATGAAGAAATACCAGGACCAGTTCCCATTGTTCTTCCAGGGCAGTCAGACCAGGACCAGCTTTCTTTAAATTCCTCTGTAGGTAGCACTACAGGTGTAGGTGCAACACACAGGGCTCAGATGGGTGCTCAGCACCATTCCCTAGTGGCACCTCTCATCTTCCAGACATATACTCGGCAGCACTCATGTTAAAGAAGAACTTTGTCTCTTCTCAGATTTTATTTGAAGGGATTCATCAATGACAGGCTGTCCTGGTTCCAGCTGACATAAATTCTCTTCCTCGCAGCTGGTTCAGTGCCGGGTTCTTTATTTAGGATGCCAATCATGTTGATAACACACTGATGGCGCAGTTGCTGCTAAGACAAGGACTACTCAGCTTCCCACACCCTGCAGCGAGGAGGCTGGAGGTGCGTGGGACACGGGGAAGGGGCACAGCTGGGAGACCAGACCCATGGGATATTCCACACTAGTGATATCGTGTTCAGCACATGGACTGGAGGGAAGGTGGGGTGCAACTGCTGCTCAGGGCCAGGCTGGGCATCGGTCAGCAGATGGGGAGCAATCGTGTTGTGCAGCACTGGTTGTGTTTGTTCTGTTATCAGTTATTATCTTCCCCAATGAATTCGGTGGCCTTCTATGACAGGGCCACAAAACTGGTGGATGAGGAAACAGTAACCTGCATTTGACACTGTCTCGTACAACAGCCTTATCCCTAAACTGGAGAGATAGAGATTTGATGGATGGACCACTTGGTGGATTAGGAATTGGGTGTATGGTCAATGGCTCAATGTCCAAGTGGAAACTGGTGATAAGCAGCATCTGCAGGTGTTGGGATTTGGACCACTGCTGTTTAACATCTTTGTTGCAGACATGGACAGTAGGATTGAGGGCACCCTCAGCGAGTTTGCTGACAACACCAAGCTGTGTGTTGCAGTCGACATGCTGGAGGGAAGGATCCAGAGACACCTGGACAGGAGGGAGAAGTGGGGCTGTGCAAACCTCATGAGGTTCAGCAAGGCCAAGTGCAAGGTGTTCTGCCTGGTTCAAGATAATCCTACGCACAACTAAAGGCGGGGTGGAGAATGGATTGAGAGCAGTCCTGAGAAGGATTTGGGATGCTTGGGGATGAGAAGCTCAACATGAGCCAGAAACGTGTGCTTGCAGCCCAGAAACCAACCGTGTCTTGGGCTGCATCCAGAGCAGTGGGACCAGCAAGGCCAGAGAGGGGATTCTGTCCCTCTGCTCCACTTTGGTGAGACCTCTCCTGGAGCCCTGTGTCCAGTTCTCAAAGTCTTCAGCACAGGAAGGACATGGAGCTGTTGGAGCAAGTCCAGAGGAGGCCACGGAGATGATCCAAAGGCTGGAGCACCTCCCGTACAAGGTCAGGCTGAGAGAGTTGGGGCTGTTCAGCCTGGAGAAGAGAAGGCTGTGGGGAGACCTTAGAGCAGCTTCCAGTGCTGAAAGGGGCTCCAGGAAAGCTGGGGAGGGGCTCTTGATCAGGGAGTGCAGGGATAGGATGGAGGGAATGGTTTTGAGATGAAAGAGGGGAGATAGATGAGATGAGATCTTCAGGAAAAACGCTTTGCTGTGAGGGTGGGGAGGCCCTGGCCCAGGTTGCCCAGAGAAGTTATGGTTGCTCCATCCCTGGAGGTGTTCAAGGCCAGGTTGGATGGGACTTGGAGCCCCTGATCCAGCGGGAGGTGTCCCTGCCCATGGCAGGGGTGGAACTGGCTGGGCTTTGAGGTCTCTTCCAGCCCAAACCATTCCACGGTTATTCCCTCGCTGTCCCGCTGCTGCCTTTATCCCAACCCGGCAGCTCCGCCTCCCTCCGTGCCCCGCAGGGCCGGCGTGGCCGTTGGCTGGGCGGGGCCCTCTCGGAGCCCTCAGGCTCCGCCGGTAAAACCGGCAGGGCCCCCTCAGCGCCTCCCGTTACTCACGAGTTGGTGTGCAGGTACTCGAACGTCAGCTGCGCGCGGCTCAGGCCGCTGTAGTTGCCCAGGGCCATGGCGGCCGCGTGCCCCTCCCGTTGTCCTCCTCGTTGTTGTTGTTCTTCTCCTTCTTCTCCTCCTCCTCCTCCTCCTCGTCGCCCCCCTCCCCCCCCGGCCCCGGTCCCCGCCGCCCCCGCCGCGCTTTGTCCCGGCTCGGGGCGTGGCGGCGCCTCCCGCCGCCCGTTGGCTGCGGCGCGTCACGTGACCTCCCCCCCCCTCGCGCCGCAGAGGGGCGGGGCTTCCGCGCGCCGCGTGACGGGCGCGAGCGGTGAGTGCGGCGCGCGCACGGGGGACCCCCCGCGCACCAACCCCCCCCCCCCCCCCCGGACAGACAGACAGACAGACCGACCGGGGAGGGAGAAGGGGGGGGGGGTTTAAATGGGGGAATGGGGGTGAGGGGGGCGCATCGCCTGCGCCGTGACGCGAACCGAGCTCCGCGAGATGCGGGGAGGGCGGCGGAGGGGGGCGGGGACCGAGATGTGCCAGGTCTGAGCCGTCCGAGATGCGCGGTGTCCAGGATGCACAGAGTCCAGGATGCAGAGAATCCAAGGTGCACAGAGTCCAGGATGCACAGAGTCCAGGATGCACTGAATCCAGGATGCGCGGTGCCCAGGATGCACAGAATCCAGGATGCACAGAATCCAGGATGCACAGAGTCCAGGATGCACAGAATCCAAGGTGCATGGTGTCCTGGATGCGCAGTGTCCAGGATGCACAGAGTCCAGGATGCACAGAATCCAAGGTGCATGCAGTTCTGGATGCACGGTGTCCGAGATGCGCAGTGCCCAGGATGCACAGAGTCCAGGATGCACAGAGTCCAAGGTGCACGCAGTCCTGGGTGTGCGGTGTCCGAGATGCATGGTGCCCAGGATGCACAGAGTCCAGGAGGCACAGAATCCAAGGTGCATGGTGTCCTGGATGCACAGATTCCAGGAGGCACAGAATCCAAGGTGCATGGTGTCCTGGATGCGCAGTGTCCAGGATGCACAGTGTCCAGGATGCACAGAATCCAAGGTGCATGGTGTCCTGGATGCGCAGTGTCCAGGATGCACAGAATCCAAGGTGCACGCAGTCCTGGATGCGCGGTGTCCGAGATGCGCGGTGCCCAGGATGCACAGAATCCAGGATGCACAGAATCCAGGATGCACAGAGTCCAGGATGCACAGAATCCAAGGTGCACGCAGTTCTGGATGCACGGTGTCCGAGATGCGCAGTGCCCAGGATGCACAGAGTCCAAGGTGCACGCAGTCCTGGATGCACGGTGTCCGAGATGCGCAGTGCCCAGGATGCACAGATTCCAGGAGGCACAGAATCCAAGGTGCATGGTGTCCTGGATGCGCAGTGTCCAGGATGCACAGAGTCCAGGATGCACAGAGTCCAAGGTGCACGCAGTCCTGGGTGTGCGGTGTCCGAGATGCATGGTGCCCAGGATGCACAGAGTCCAGGAGGCACAGAATCCAAGGTGCACGGTGTCCTGGATGCACAGATTCCAGGAGGCACAGAATCCAAGGTGCACAGAGTCCAGGATGCACAGAATCCAAGGTGCACACAGTCCTGGATGCGCAGTGTCTGAGATGTGCGGTGCTCCGGATGCACAGAATCCAAGGTGCACGGTGTCCTGGATGCACGGTGTCCAAGATGCGCAGTGCCCAGGATGCACAGAGTCCAGGATGCACGGTGTCCGAGATGCAGAGTGTCTGAGACATGCATTCACCATGCTGCACAGTGTCCAAGATGCACATTGAGATGCGCAGATTCCAAGATGTGCAGAGATCGAGATGCGCAGTGTGTTGAGATGCACAACATCCAAGGTGCACGGAGTCAAGGATGCACACAGTCCAGGATGCACAGATTCCACGATGCACAGAGTCCAAGATGCACGGTCACCATGCTGCACGGTGTCCAAGATACACAATGTCTGAGATGCACAGTGTCCGAGATGCACGTTCACCGTACTGCACAGTGTCCAAGATGCGCAGTGTCTGAAATATGCGGTCACCATGCTGCACAGTGTCCAAGATACGCAGTATCGAAGCTTCACAGTGTCCAAGGTGCGCAGAGTCTGAGGTCTGCAGCATCCAAGATGTGCAGTGTCTGAGGGGCACAGTGCTGAGCTTCACGGTGTCCAAGGTGCACAGAGTCCGAGGTGTGCAGTGTCCAAGATGCGCAGTATTGAAGCTTCACAGTGTCCAAGGTGCACAGAGTCTGTGGTCTGCAGCATCCAAGATGTGCAGTGTCCGAGGGGCGCAGTGACGAAGCCGTGCAGGGAGCGAGCCGCACAGTGTCCAAGGTGCACAGTGCCCAAGCAGCGCGTCTGAGCAGCATGTTGTCCGAGGGGCACGGTGTCGAAGATGTGCAGAGTCTGAGCTGCACAGTGTCCAAGGTGCACAGTCCAAGATGCACGGTGTCCGAGGGACGCAGTGCTGAGCTTCACAGTGTCCAAGGTGTGCAGTGTCCAAGATGTGCAGTGTCCGAGGTGCACAGTCTGACGTGCACAGTATCCAAAGTGCACAGAGTCAGAGGTGCACAGTATCCAAGATACACAGTGTCCGAGCTGCACAGTGTCCAAGGTGCGGAGCGTCCGAGGTGCGCGGTATCCAAGATGTGCAGTATCCAGGATGCACAGTGTCCAAGATACGCAATGTCTGAGCAGCGCAGTGTCTGAGGGGCGCAGTGTTCGAGCCACGCAGCATCCAACCTGCACAGTCACCATGCTGCACAGTGTCCGAGCCACACAACATCCGAGCAGCACAGTGACCAAGCCACGCAGTGTTGAGGTGCATGGTATCTGAGCCACACAGTGTTGAGGTGCATGATATCTGAGCCACACAGTGTCCTAGCAGCACAGTGTCCAAGCTGCACAATGTCTGAGCCACACAATGTCTGAGCTGCACTGTGTCCAAGGTACACAATGTCCAAGCCACACAGTGCCCAGGATGGTCGATGTCCAAGCTGCACAGTGTCTGAGGTGCTCAGTGTCCAACCCCCACAGGTGAGTAGCTGGAGCCCAGGCTGCTGTGAGAGCCACTTGTACCCCAGTCTGTTGGCCACACCACCAGATTGGTGTTTGTGACGGGTTTCCTGAGCTGGTGAGTTGGTGGCACTGCCCGTAGCACTTCACCACCTGGTGCTCTGTCCAGTTCTGTTCATCCTTTTCCACCTCTGCGGGGCTAAAGACTTGTTCCAGCTGCTGGGATCACTGCACGTGTGCCGGGAGAGGCTGACACAGCGATGGAGCATGGCAGCGCTTGGGAGCAGAGCCCTTGGGCACTTGCCTGATGCTCTGGTGGGATCTCATTTGCTCCCAGGACTGATGGGCTGGTTCCAGTGCTTCCCATCTGGCCCTTGGGAGAAGACCAGTGCATTGCAGTTCTGGTGTACTTGGCCAGTCTCAGGTGAGTCCCTCAGGACTCCTCTCTAGAACAACACGCACAGCAAAGCACTGGAGCAACAGCTAAGAGTTGGGAAAACTGCTGGCAACAGCTGTGTTTGGGTCATCGAGTTTGTGACAGAATGTGCTGGTGTTGGCTTGAACCTTTTAAAGACTGCGGCATCATCTATTGTCCTCAGCTTTTACTCCTTCATTGCAGTCAGTATCAGCAGCAGAGTGGTGAGGAGGAATGTGAATCCCAGGAGCTTGACTAATTCAATGTGTGTTCCTCACAATGTGTGGATAGAAACCACGGAGTATTTCCCCCTGGCTTTTCCTGGTAAGGAGCAACGTCTCACGTGACCGGCACAGCCTTGGTCCTTGTGTTCATAGCCACATCTGTCCACATCATGGAATCTGTGTCACGCAGCAGAGCCCTTGCTGACTAAAGGCTAAGGAGTCATGAGGTGAGACCACTCTTCGTGGAAGTCTCTCTGGCTCCATTGTTGGGAGGCTTCACTCTTGCCTTCCTTCCCTCTGGAACACTCTGAGCGGTCTGTGAGTCAGTCCTTAAAGACACACAGAGCAGGTTGTTCCAATGCAGACCAAGGTGTTGAAACACGAGTTCGTGGCATCAAAGCTTCAAGACCTTTCCTGGAGTGCCACACATCATCTCCTTGCTGTTTTCTCTCCAGAGAATGTCCCAGCATGGGTTTGAACACATTGCTTCCATCTAGGAGCTATTTGCAGCATGACAGTGACTCTGTGAGTGAGTTTGCAGGAATGGAAAGGGGAGGGATAGATGGGATCACGGAGACGTCTTGAAGTGAGAATTGGGAAGTGGCCAACAGAATGGTGAATGGAGAGGATCCAGCCAGGCTCCCTCTGTCCCAAGCCCAGCTTTGATGGATGAACTGACCAAAGCATGGAATTGGCAGACAAGAACAAAATGTGAGATATCTGTCATGTTGCTCCACCCTTTCAGGCCTAAGACAGGAAAAACTTGCTGTCTTTGTAAGAAGACGTCAGAGAGCCCACAGGGAGCCAGGAGAAGAGCAGCGATGGTGGCATCTCAGAAGAATTTATTTAAACGTCTACTGTCGTCTCTGAAGGCATTTACCTCCCCTAAACAGATCTGGACAGGTACAAGATGCACCAGGACCCCAGGCTGCCTATCTGCATGAGATGAAGGGGACATCAGAGAAGACAGCGGGGCTGCTGTGGTGGGAAGGAATGAAGGGAACGCAGAGCTGCACAGCATCTTCTCTGGTGTGTGATGGTTCGCAGTGGTGCCATCTGATAACTGCACACATGAAAGCAGGAGGTGCAGCAAGAGTGGGGTCAGTACACAGCTCCAGAGGCTGTCCTGCACTAGAGCAGGGGCTGCCAGGAAGCCTGGATGTTCTTAGGAGGCAAAATAAAAGAAGCTGTGGGGCGATGGCATTTTTTTCAGTAACTTTGCTCTGAAGTTATTTGTTCTTGCTGCTCAAATCCATCATCCAGACATGGTTATTTTCACTAAGCAACTCAGGAAAGGTTTCATTAGCACGGTTGGATCATCAGTGTGATGGTGTAACCAGTCCTCAGCAGTGCTGCAATCTTTCACCATCCAGTGTGGAGATCATGGAGATGCCACCATGCTTGTTCCATGCATTCTGAGCTCCTCTTCCCCATGGAGTCTGGCTTTGTCCTGCATGAGTGATCTGGAGAGGACATGTTCTCCATAGTCCATATTCTCCATGTCTGTGCTTTTCTCACATGAGCCTAAACATTTTAGAAAGACAAAGACCTCTGTACAGTTGGCTTTGCCAACGTGCCTCTTCCAAACTGTGTCTCTGCCCCTCCCCACCTAACCTGGCTTGACAAGTGAGAACAAGTATTTGTAGGCTCACGAGAAGCGTGGTCGAGGCATGTTCCCTGCAGGCATGTGGGATGGTGGGGATATGAAAGGGAAGATTTGTCTCCAGCCTGCGCTGGAGCTGGCTGAGACGCTGTGGGAGCTGTGGTGGCAGTGGGAAGGTCGGGAGATGCCAGTGTTGGTGGCATTGGGGCCGTGGTTGTGGCACACGGAGGGTACAGCCAGGGCTGTTGAGAGTGGAGAGGCGGCACTGGGGCTGAGCAAATGGAGCAAGGAACACCAGACAGAGTGCTGGAAGGTGGGGTCAGACCTGTCCTGGCTGCAGAGCACCTGCCTGGCTGGGGTCGTGCACCAGGGCTGCAATTACTGAGCAAGGGTGCAAAGTCAGTGAAACTTAAGCTTGCAGGAGAGTGGGTGAGAGGGGAAGAACTCGGAGGGGTTGTTGGTATGGCAAGGGGGAATGGGGTGGAAAAGAGGGCAAAGCAAAGCCTGTGGCTGAGGTCTTGGGGGCTGAGGTGGTCAGAGACAGTCAGGAGCAGGACAGTAAATCTGCCATGGCCACACCAGTGGGTTTACCTGGCTTCTGCAACCAGGCCAGCAGGGCAGCAGCCCCCAGCACCCTGGAATAAATACCCTCATGA
Organism: Phaenicophaeus curvirostris; assembly: GCF_032191515.1. NCBI lineage: Eukaryota > Metazoa > Chordata > Aves > Cuculiformes > Cuculidae > Phaenicophaeus > Phaenicophaeus curvirostris. The sequence goes on from NC_091408.1 coordinate 4,534,616, forward strand.
TGATGTCTGCAGGAGGCGTGGCTCCAATTAGCATCTCCATTCATCTTGAATCTCAGAAAAGATGACCTGTGTCTCCATGATGCGTGGTGACCTGTCTCTCCATGATGCATGATGACTCTCCATCTGCAGAGTCCTCCATACAAAACAACTGGAGAAGGGAGGAACGTCATGCAAGACCCACTACTCCTGCCCAAGCATCTGAACTGCAATGTTCCCGAGCATCTGGCTTGCCCTGGGAGGTGACCCTTGCCAGAAGGAGCTCTGCCATGTGCCACCAGACTGGCAGGGCACCCCGCTGCCACCAGGAGCCATCCTGACTCCAGACCCTACATGGGGAAGCTGCCTGGGACATGAGGAAAAGCTCGTGTATCAGGAGTGACTCAGGGGCTGGTATATTGCGTTCCCAAATATTTATTTCAGTGTTCTTGTAAATGTTTTCTTTGAAGAAAAATATTGTAATTGGCCAATATTCCACAGAATCCAAATATTTTGCTGTGAGACAGCACTTTCCGCTCAGAGGTTTGATTCTTTGCTGCTGACGTGGACTGAGCTCTGGGCATGCCGAGGGCTCCCCCCCTCTGCCGGCTGTTCCCGTGGGACTCAGGCCCAATCCGACCAGAGCCACAGCAGGAGAGGACAGTTTAGCCTTGGGGAAAGTTGAAAAACAGTTTTTCATCTGGCAGCCCATTCCATGGAGAGCAAGGAGGGTGGAGAAAGTGTGCTTGGGAAGAGGATGGGACAACTTGGAGGAAAAGCTAAGCCTTCCACTGGCACCAGCTGTGCTGGGAATGAGGGGCACGCACGGGTGGTCTCCAAGGTTGTGGGGAGCGAGAAGTGGGGGCTCCATGCTGCGCCGAGACTCTCTGAGCTCCTCGAGGATGAGCTTCTTGGGATGAGCTCCTTGGGATGAGCTCCTTGGGATGAGCTGTTGCCAGGTTTCTGTCTCTGCTGTCCTACCATTAGGCAGAAGAAGCAGCCGGGAGGGCAGGCAACAGCCGCCAGTCGGGTGTTTCCAGTGGGGCTGCAGGATTTCTGCTGTGAGATGCTGCTGTTCCTCCAGAGGTGTGGGTGGGGGTGTCAGGGCAGCAAAACTCAGGAGAGAACAAACTGCAGCGATCAGAACTGTGACGCTGAGGTCCCCTGGGGCTTTTACTGTGCAATAGGCCTGGGAAAAGTCCAGCGGCCACGGAGGATGCTGTGAGGCATCAGATGCTGGGAAGTCTGCTGTTTTGCAGGGAGGTTCCTGCCCCTTGGCTTCATATGGGAAATAAAATGACCTCCAAGCCACCACCAGTACCTTCTTTAGAGCAGGTCTGTGATGTTGCAGGTAGCAGCCTTTCCCCTCACTAGGCCTCCTGGTGCTGGGCTTTTGGGAGGTGATGGTTGCAGTGGTGGAAGCCAAAGAGGCTGCAGAGCTCCACACATAGAAGGCAGCAACTCTTCTGTTCCCGTGGCGTGGGGGAAAAGGACAAAGGAATGATACCCTCTAAGAAGAGCCGGTGTTCTGAAAGCGAGCAAAGAGCCCTTGCGACACAGCAAACACCGGTGCAAGAGCAGCACAGACGGGGTTGGTGGGGGTAGAGAACACAGGGGCTCATCTACCTCTGGGTAACCAGAGCCAGAGCTCAGCAGTCGCTGAAGTGCAGGATCTGCTGATGTGCAACGCTCAGCTGTAAGAGATGCCAGGGAACACACAACTGGGCTGTGAGTGCCACACGTGCTGGAGCAGCAGATGACCCCAACTTTGTGGCTGAAGTTGGGATTTGCGAGAATGACCTCCAGAGAAGGGAAGGGAAGGAAATCACATGGAGCCCATGGAGCAACATGGGGTGTTGGTGCGAGCGTTTGCTGTGGGATAAGGACCTGTATGTACTGGCAAATCCATCTTACATCTCCAAAGGGAATTTGAAGCAACATATGAAATGCTGAACGGTGTGCTAGAAGTGTTTTTATGCGCGGACAGGGCATTTTAATGCAACACAGCTCGGCCTGCCTGCAGCAGACTGGACGTGCTGAGGAGGATTGAGTCCATTGCAAGACTTGGCAGAGTCGGAGCCGGGCAGGGACGACTCCTGACAAGGCGGCTGTTTGGTGCTTTCTTATATAAACTGTCTAGACCAGATAAGAAGGAATGAAGCGAGCCCTGGCATGGGACCATTGCTCCCTGAACAGATGGTCTCCAACCTACAGCCATCGTATTTGAGCTTGTGCAAAGCAAGGGGGAGCAGAAGAAGGATGTTGGTATCTGGCCAGATGGCATCAGGGAAAAGTCTGTGGACAACTATAAAAATAATGGAAAAGAACCGTAAGCAGTGAGATTTGTTACAGCAAGGAAAAGCTTTGAAGGGCTGGAGCACCTCCCGTACGAGGACAGGCTGAGAGAGTTGGGGTTGTTCAGCCTGGAGAAGAGAAGGTTCCAAGGAGACCTTAGAGCGACCTTCCAGTACCTGAAGGGGCTACAAGAAAGCTGGGGAGGGACTGTTTGCAAAGGCTTGGAGTGACAGGACAAGGCACAATGGCTATAAACTGGAGAGGGGCAGATTTAGACCAGATATAAGGAGGAATTTCTTCACTGTGAGAGTGGTGAGGCACTGGAACAGTGAAGCTGTGGCTGTCCCATCCCTGGAGGTGCTCAATGCCAGCTTGGATGGGGCTTTGGACAGCCTGATCCAGTAGGACGTGTCCCTTCCCCTCGCAGGGAGTTTGGAGCTAGATGATCTTTGAGATCCCTTCCAACCCAAACTATTCTATGATTCTATATTTCGCACATTGAAGGGAGAGTGTGGCCAAGCAATGGGTCCCCGCGACTCGGGCAGTGCTGGGGGACACGGCATGGGGTGGTGGGAGAGGGGAAGGGTGATCCTGGGGAGCAGCAGCCCTGCAGGGCACAGGCACACTCAGAGATGTTTCACCTTAATTCCTTGTGGCTGGCCCAGCGGAGAATCAAGGGAAGATCAGGAAACAGCCTGGCCTTCAAACAGGTCACCTGGGAAATGAGACGGAACGGCTGGGTCAGGCTCTGAGGCCACCAGAGCTTTCACCGGAGAGCAGCAGAGCAAGGCTCATCCTCTGGGTGTAGGGACATGAGTCCTGAAGCAGCATCACTGCCAGCGGACTGGAGGAAGCCAGAGATGTGAGATGCAGCCAAACTGTGTCGCATGACAGGGCACGACGTGCTGGGTGCAGCTCATGACAGCCCCTCTCCGGCTTTCCTGGAGCCCCTGGAAGCTGCTCTAAGGTCTCCCCACAGCCTTCTCTTCTCTAGGCTGAACAACCCCAACTCTTCCAGCCTGTCCTTGGCTCCCCCTCAGTGTCCTGATGGCCAAACCACCCAGCAGACAAGGAAGCTTCTCGGGGATGCGGGTGGCTGCTGTGGGGGCTGGCAGGGCTGGCGTGTCTCCTGGTGTCTGAAGTCCGAGGTTTAGGGGTAAGTTACCAGGAGTGGCATCTTTCCTGACCCCGGGTCCTTTTTCCATGCTCTTCCTTTCTTGGCCACAGCAGATCTCGGCATTGTGATTTATCGGCTCTAGAGGTGTCCCAAAAAGGGAAAAAATAGCTGTGTTCACTCAGTGTGACAAAGAAATTGGAAAGGCAAGGGCGGGGGGGGGGGGTGGTACTGGGGAGGGACAGGTCACCTCTTAGGAATGTCCTGCCCATGGAAACACTGGAGCAGCTTCCCTCCTCGTCCCACAGCCAGGGCCTCGCACAAGCTTCCAGTGCTGAGGCTGAGCCGTAGCCTCCCGTGGGCTGGAAGTCCCCAGGCTGGGTTCTGAGCAGGTAGCAGCTCCAGCTCCAGGTCAGCCTCTGCTTCCAACCTCCCTCTGCTCCTGGTGGACACGACGTCCTGCTGTGGCCGCATCCTGTGCTGTGGGCTGCTCTGCATCCATGGTCCATCCCCGGGGTTGCTGGGCTCCTGCAGTGCTGGGCACTGACAGCTCTTCCCTCTCCTCCCTAGGGGCCCAGGCAAGGTGGCTTCATGGCCAAGAGGTCCCCGGGGAGGACCAGGCAGTGTCCCGGGCGCTGCAGCAGGAGCAGATCCAGGCTCCCATGGTGGATGTGGTGCCACAGGACAGACCATGGCACAGGGGTCTGTGTGGTCCCTGGCAGGGCTGCTCCTCAGGATCCCTGGGGAACCACGCAGGACAGGGGCCACAGGTGAGCAGAGGGAACATTCCAGTTGATGGATCCACTCGTCTGAGGTTTAACTCCTGCCGCCCAGAGCCATGGCAGAGGAGCTCAGTGCCCCGGTGCTGCAGCCCCTGCCGTGGGACATGGAGATGCTGTGTGTGCTCCATGCCTGCTGGTTCCTGTATGTGCCAGCCCAGCATGACAATCGGAGTCCTCGGTGCCCACAGTACCAGGAGTTGGACCTTCCCTATCACATGGCTCCTTCCCATCCCGGATGATGCAGGAGCCCCTGGATGGGGGCAAACAACAGGATGCGAGGATTCCATCACACCTGATCCTGCCCTGGCTCCCAGCAGGATGCGAGGATTCCATCATACCTGATCCTGCCCTGGCTCCCAGCAGGATGCGAGGATTCCATCACACCTGATCCTGCCCTGGCTCCCAGCAGGATGCGAGGATTCCATCATACCTGGTTGTGCTCTGGCTCCCAGCAGGATGTGAGTCACACCTGGGTAATGGGGACATGTGCTCAGGCATGCGTGCCCTGTCCTGAGCAAACAGCACCAGCTCACCAGTTCTGTGCTGCCTTCTCGGACCTCTTTGCACTGCTGCTCCAGGGATGGTGTCCCCTGCATCCCCCCAGCCCCGAGCCGAGCCTCCATCCCCACCCAGGGCAGAGCTGGGGGGCAGTTCTCACCCGTCCCTCGTGCTGCCACAGCTCCATGGGCTGCACCCGACCCAGGGGTGCCCTGGCAAGCAAATCTGAGCACCCCGAAACTCAGCCAGGGTGACCTCACCGGTTCTACTAGCAGGGTGCTGCTGCTGGCACGCAGAGGAGGGGCAGCGTCATGCTGCACGTGTGCTTGCCGTGGGCAAACAGCGCAGCACTGTGAAGCCAAGAGCTGTCCTCCTCGCTCTGCTCCTTCTCCTCCCTAAGCTCTTCCAGCTTCCAGAGGAGATTGAGATGAGATTTTGGGAAGAAATGTTTGGCTGCAAGGGTGATGAGGCTCTAGCCCAGGTTGCCCAGAGAAGTGGTGGCTGCCCCATCCCTGGAGGTGTTCAAGGCTAAGTTGGATGGGGCTTGGAGCAACCTGATCAGTGGGAGGTGTCCTTGCCCGTGGCAGGAGGTTGGAACTGGATGGGCTGTGCAGTCCCTTCCATTCTGTGATTCTATGAATTCTCCTTACCTGGCGCTGCAGCCAGTCCCCTACCCTGACCTGCATCCTCCCACCCTTGAGTCAGGCAAAGGTCCCCAAACCTGTGCTGGCACAATAAAATTCTATCACTAGTATTTGCGATTACGTTTAGAATCTACAAGAGGAATCCAAAGGACTAAGCCCTCCTCCTGCGCTTCTCCCCTGGCTGGAGGAGCCCCAGGGCCCAGCCATCCTGGTTATTGCTGCGGGCAGGTGAGATCCCCCCCTCACCTGGCTGGTGCCGACCCTCCCTCCTCTCCCTAGAGCCCCTGTGACCCCGAGGGGGTTGGACATCTCCCCTCGCTCCACTTTCACGGGAACAAGGAGGTGTGCTCCTCCGGTGATGGGCGAACCTCACTGCCCTGGGGAGCCCAGGGGACTGTGCGGGGCAGGGACGGGGACAGGGACAGGGGAAAGGGAAGGGACGGGGGCTCGAGACAGGGACAGGGGCTCAGGGTAAGGGCTCAGGACAGGGGGAAGGGGCTGGGGCAGGGTCAGAGGAGGGGACAGGGACAGGGGTAGGGAGAGGGATGAGGACAGGGACAGTGGAGGGGACAGGGGCAGTGACAGGGGAAGGGACAAGGACGGGGCAGGGATGGGGACTGGGAAGGGGACGGGGAAGGGACAGGGATGGGGATGGGGGACAGGGAAGGGGATGGGGACAGGGACGGGGACAGTGATATTGGAAGGGACAGAGGCTCGAGGCAGGGACAGAGGTAGGTGCAGGGACAGGAGCAGGAGCTGGGGCTTAGGACAGGGACAGGTGCTTAGGACAGGAGCAGGGGCTGGGGCAGGGGACAGGGGCTGAAACAGGGATAGGGGCTGGGGCAGTGGCTGGGAACAGGGGCAGGGGCTGGGGACAGGGGGCAGGGGCTGGGGACGGGGGGCAGAGGCTGGGGACAGAGGCAGGGGATGGGGACAGGGGGCAGGGATAGAGTCAGAGGCTGGGGCGGGGGAGGGGGACAGGGGCTGGGGACAGGGGACAGGGGCTGAAACAGGGATAGGGGCTGGGGCAGTGGCTGGGAGCAGGGGCAGGGGCTAGGGACAGAGGCAGGGACAGTGGCAGGGGATGGGGACAGGGGGCAGGGATAGAGTCAGAGGCTGGGGCAGGGGAGGGGGACAGGGGGCTGGGGCAGGGGACAGGGGGCTGGGGACAGGGGACAGGGGCTGAAACAGGAATAGGGGATGGGGACAGGGGGCTGAGGCGGGGACAGAGGGCTGAGGCAGGGGCAGGGGCTGGGGACAGGGGGCAGGGGCTGGGGACAGTGGCAGGGGACGGGGACGGGGGCAGGGATAGAGTCAGAGGCTGGGGGGCAGGGGCTGGGGACAGGGACTGGGGCAGGGGACAGGGGATGGGGACAGGGGACAGGGGACAGGGGCTGAAACAGGGATAGGGGCTGGGGCAGTGGCTGGGGACAGGGGGCAGTGGCTGGGGACAGGGAGCAGTGGCTGGGGACAGGGGGCAGGAGCTGGGGACAGGGGGCAGGGATAGAGTCAGAGGCTGGGGCAGGGGAGGGGCACAGGGGCTGGGGACAGGGGACAGGGGACAGGGGCTGAAACAGGGATAGGGGCTGGGGCAGTGGCTGGGAGCAGGGGCAGGGGCTAGGGACAGAGGCAGGGACAGTGGCAGGGGATGGGGACAGGGGGCAGGGGCTAGAGACAGAAGCAGGGGCAGAGGCAGGAGCTGGGGACAGGGGGCAGGGATAGAGTCAGAGGCTGGGGCAGGGGAGGGGGACAGGGGGCTGAGGCAGGGACAGGTGATGGGGCAGGGGACAGGGCCTGGGGACAGGGGACAGGGGCTGAAAGAGGGACATAGGATGGGGCCAGGGGGCTGGGGCGGGGCCAGGGGCTGGGGACCGAGGGGCAGGGCCAGGCTGTCGGGGGCGGGCTCCGCGGGGCGGGCCGGGCCCGTCCCTCCGCGGGCTCAGCCAGTGCGGGGCCGGGCCGGGGCGGGCGCGGGGCCGGAGCGCGGGGAGCGGAGCCGCGGCGGCCGCCCAGCCCCGGCGGGCGCGATGTCGCAGGAGAGCCTGCTCGGCATGGACGAGGCGGCGCTGCGGAGGCTGGTGAGACCCCGCGGGGCTCCGGCGGCGCCCGGTGCCGGTGGGACCCGCGCTCCGGGGTTCCTTCCCCCCCGAACCCCGATTCCCTCCCGGCCGCTTCCCTGCTCCCTTTGTTCCCCGGCGAGCGAGAGCCGGGGCCGCGCGGGCCCGGGGGGGTCAGCGCCCTCGGCCCGGGGGCTGCGGGGGCTCTAAGGGGTCTGCTTGGGGGGGCTCTAAGGGGTCTGCTTGGGGGGCTCTAAGGGGTCTGCTGGGGGGGGCCCTAGGGGTCTGCTGGGGGGGGCCCTAGGGGTCTGCTTGGGGGGCTCTAAGGGGTCTGCTTGGGGGGGCTCTATGGGGTCTGCTGGGGGGGGTTCTAAGGGGTCTGCTTGGGGGGGCCCTAGGGGTCTGCTTGGGGGGGCTCTATGGGGTCTGCTGGGGGGGCTCTAGGGGTTTGCTGGGGGGGGCTCTAAGGGGTCTGCGGGGGAGGCTGTAAGGGGTTTGCTGGGGGGTCTGCGGGAGTTTCTAGGGGGTCTGCGGGGGCTCTAGGTGCGGGGCTCTCTGGGCTCTGCGAGGGGACCCTGTGGGGGGGTCGACGGGGGTGGGGCTCTGGGGTCTGCTAGGGGGGCTCTACTGGTCTGCGGGGGTTCTGGGTGCGGGGGGCTCTATGGGGTCCGCGGGGGGCTGGGTGCGGGCTCGGGGGGGGGCTCTGGGTGCAGGGTTCGGAGCGCTGGGCTCTATGGGGTCTGCTTGGGGGAGCTCTATGAGGTGTGCTGGGAGGGCTCTAAGGGGTCCACGAGGGGCTGGGTGCGGACTCTGAGGGGCTCCAGGTGCAAGGTTCGGAGCGCTGGGCTCTGTGGGGTCTGCTTGGGGGGGGCTCTAAGGGGTCTGCTTGGGGGGCCTCTATGGGGTCCGCGAGGGGCTGGGTGCGGGCTCTGGGTGCAGAGTTCGGAGCGCTGGGCTCTATGGGGTCTGCTGGGGGGGCTCTAGGGGGTCCGCGAGGGGTTGGGTGCGGGCTCTGGGGGGGCTCTGGGTGCAGGGTTTGGAGCGCTGGGCTCTATAGGGTCTGCTTGGGGGGGCTCTGTGGGGTCTGCTGGGGGGGCTCTGTGGGGTCCGCGGTGGGCTGGGTGCGGGCTCTGGGGGGGCTCTGGCTGCAGGGTTCGGAGCGCTGGGCTCTACGGGGTCTGCGGGGGCACTAGTTGCGGGGCTCCGGGGGTCCGCGGGGTCTCTGGGTGCAGCGTTCGAGGCTGCCGAGGCCCGGCGGGGAGGCTCGGTGCAGGGTTGGGGGCTGCGAGGACGGGAAGGAGCCGGGGGAGCGGAGCAGCGGGGTCCGGCACCGCCCGGGGGACGCGGATGGGCGGGCCGGTTCCTCCCTGTCCGGCCCGGGGCTCTGCCGGAGCCCGGTCGGGTCCCCGGGGGTCCCGTACGAGCCCCGAGCGCGGCTTTGAGCCGCTGGGCTCCGCGGGTCTGAGCAGGGACAGCCCGCTCCGAGCTGACGTGAGGCGGGGAAGCGAGTATTTTTCTTTCTGGTGAGGTTTTGGCTCCGCTCAGCTGGCAGGCGATTAGCCCTTATAAGGGAAAACTGCGTCTCCCACCGCTTCCTCCCGGCTTCCCCCAGTCCTCAGCCCCAGGCTGCTTCTCCTCCACCTTTCTGGGGCTGTGTAACATCCCTGGGGGTCCTGGAAGAAGGCTGGGGGGACACGAGTAGGTCCCCGCAGCCCGCCTTGCAGGGTTTGTTGTGCTGGCTGGGCTGGGGGCTGCGAGGAGCATCCTGCTTCACCCCCACCCCAGCGTCACCCTCCTGTAGGCATTGAATCATAGAATAGTTTGGGTTGGAAGGGACCTCAAAGATCATCCAGTTCCAATCCCTCTGTGATGAGCAGGGACACCCCTCACTGGATCAGGCTGCCCAAGCCCCATCCAACCTGGCCTTGAACACCTCCAGGGATGGGGCAGCCACAGCTTCCCTGGGCAACCTGTTCCAGTGCCTCACTGCTCTCATCATGAAGAATTTCCTCCTTATGTCTCGTGTAATTCTGCCCCTCTCCAGCTGATAACCATTGCCCCTAGTCCTATTGCTACAATCCCCATGGCTCCCTTGCCAGCTGCCTGCTGGTACCCCGGGGCTGGAGAGCCTGGCTGGGATGAGCCCGTGATGCAGCGTGAAGTTGACCAAGGGCTTGGAGGAGCCCAGGGAGCGAGGTGGGTGCTGCTGCAGGGTGGCCCTTAGCTTGGTGTCTAGAAACAGTTATTTGGGTGCTCCAGGCTGTGCTGATCTCCAAGATGTGGTCTCCTGGCCCTGGGCTGTGGAATACTCCCCTCTCCTGGCCTCTCCTGATCTCAGCCTGGTTAATTAGATAGGCAGGATGCAAATCCCCTTGCAGGCAGAGGCAGGGCAGGCTTGAGCTTGGAAAGTCACAACCATGAGGTCCCTTCTTCTCATACCCGGTGGCCTTTGGGAAAAGCTTTGATGGCCCTGAAGAGTGCAGCATCCCAGCCGCGTCCCCATCGTCCAGCTGTCCTTCCTGCTTCCCTCTGCCTGGGAGACAGCCCTGCTCTCTAGAGCTCCTTCCAGAGGTGACAGCAAAGCGTGGGGCAGCAGCAGATGCTCAGCGTGCCTGGCTCCTGTCCCCAGAGCAGCTTCCCTGTGCCTGAGCTCCAGCCTCCAAGTGCTTTGGGGAGCCGGATGGATGCTGGGTTGATCGCAGCCCTCCCTACACGCTGGTGTGTGTGGGCATCATCGGGAGAGCAGCCCACGGGGGCCTTGCCAGCGCCCTTTCCACAAAGCCACTTTGTGTGTGTGCCGAGGCGGGCGTTTGCTCCTCACCATCTAATTTACTATGGGCTGGGCAGGGCTGGCGGGGCCCTGGCATGTGCGGATCCCTGCCCGTGCCGGCAGCGCTGGGGCCCTCGGCCCCTTCCCACCCCCGGCTCCAGCTGTGGTTTCTGACGTGCTGCCTCTCGCCACTGGCCACGGAGCTTCCAAAGCTGCTCATTTCGCCTCATCCTGGCTCCCTGCTGACGTGGGCTCGGGACGAGGCTCTTTCTCCTGCTCTGCTGCTGTTTCTGCTGTGGGAAGAAGCCTTCCAGGACGCGGCTGCAGGTCGGGTCCCAGCTGGACAGACCCTAGAGCTGGTGGGTGGGTGTCGCACAGCGTGCAGGTGCCAGGGTGTCCCGTGCTCCGAGGGGCGTGGGGCTGCTGTCTTGTTGCGTCCCCTGTTTCCCAGCACTCACAGCTGCTGCCCCCCTGACCCGGCTGCCAGCAGCTCACGCAGGGAAGGGCTGGGGGCACATGTGCTCAGTGCTGGGTTGAGCTGCCCTGGAGGTCAGCAGGTCTGGCCAACCAGCATCCTGCTGGGCTCTCCAGGCAGGTGCTTTGGCTGGAGAAGAGAAGGCTGTGGGTTCATCTTAGACCTGCTTCCAGTACTGAAACGGGCTCCAGAAAAGCTGGGATGGGGCTCTTGATCAGAGACTGCAGGGATAGGAGGAGGGGGAATGGTTTTCAGCTGCAAGAGGGGAGATTGAGGTGAGATCTCAGGGAGAAATGTTTTGGTGTGAGGGTGGGGAGGCCCTGGACCAAGTTGCCCAGAGCAGTGGTGGCTGCCCCATCCCTGGAGGGGTTCAAGGCCAGGTTGGATGGGGCTTGGAGCCCCTGATCCAGCGGGAGGTGTCCCTGCCCATGGCAGGGGTGCAACTGGATGGGCTTTGAGGTTCCTTCCAACCCAAACCATTCTATGGTTCTATGATCTTCCCAGCTGGGGAAGAAGGCGGCTCCTGGCTGGGTCTCTTCAGTGTCAGGAGCCCGAGTACCACAGTTTTGGCTGTCACTGGGGCTGCACATGGCAAGTCTACTCCTGCTGGCTTCCCTACGTTGGGAATATCCTCCTCTGGTCCTCAGCTACTAAGCAGAGAGGGCAAAGGGTGATGGCTTTGCTGGGGGCTCTATGCAGGGGCTGCTTCTTGCAGGCAGTGGGTTGGGGCCCCCGGTGCTGGGTCTGGCTGAGGGACCAGTTCTAGATTCCAGCTGCAGCAGAACCTGCAGAGCCTGGCTCAGTGGCCTGGCGGACTGGAGGGAGGAGACTGATGTTTTTGTCCCGTGGCGCAGTCGCGGCTGCTCCCAGCGTGCCAGGGCTTGGTGCTGACAGCAGCTGGTGTGGGTCATGGGGTTTATTTTTAACGAGCTCCTTGGGAAATGGCCTCCTGGGTTCCCACAGTGGCTTGGTCCTGATGTCCCACAGCAGGACAGCGGGAGCACAGCGGAGCTCTGCCTGCCCTGGCTGGCCTTTCCCTGCCGATCCAGCTGCCGTCTGTCGTGCTTCAGCGCAGAGGGACTTGTGCGCAGCCCCCTCAGAGCACTTGGGCCAGCGGCAAGGCTGGGGCTGTGGAACTGACTTGGAAGAGGGGAAGCAGCTTTGGGTGCCCATGCCAGGTCCTGGTGGTGGCCCTGGGTGGCTGAGGAGCACCCTTCGGATTTTACGGGCTGTTGAGGGGGGGTGTCGTGGCCGCGTTTCCCACATTCAGGAGGACTTGGATTTCTCTCTAAGCTGCCTGTCATTCAGGGGAGGTTCAGGCTGAACATTAAGAAAAAACTTATCACGGAAAGGGTCACTGGGCACTGGCAGAGGCTGCCCAGGGGGCTGGTTGAGTCACCTTCCCTGGAGGTGTTGAAGGGACGGGTGGACGAGGTGCTGTGGGACATGGGTTAGTGATTGATGGGAATGGTTGGACTCGATGATCCCATGGGTCTTTCCAACCGGGTGATTCTATGATTCTATGATCCCTTTGCCCTGGGTGAGGGTGGGAACTGGGGTTGCCCTCCTTGGTGCAGTGCTGAGACCCTCCCAACCAGCACATGCTGGGGCTGTGTGGTGGGATGGACGCAGGCTCTGCTGTCCCTCCCTGCTGCTGGAGGGGGGCTGGCATGGATGGGAGGGCTCGTCCCTGTGAGGAGGGGTGCAGGGCTGCACAGAACTGACCCCAGGACACGCACAGACAGCAGCATTCATGCCCCCTGCCCCTATCTTCTTGCCCCTCGCAAACCAGGAGGTCTTGCTTGCCACTGTGGCAGCCCCTCCTCCCCATGGCTAGTGCCAGCATCCTGTCCTGGGGTAGGAGGGCTGCCCGTGGGGCCAGGCTGTGCTGGGCAGCGTGCGCCGTGCGCGTGGGCTCCACCAGACAGACGAGCCCATTGTCCGGCGCATGGACAGCCCCATTGTCCAGTGCGTGGGCAGCCGGGCAGAGGGTGGCACCAGGGCCAGGCCGGGGGCTACAGTGGCCGGAGCTGAGCCCTGCCCTGTCACTCCCAGCTGGAGGCAACGCTGGACTTGGCTGAGCGGCGTCGCATCCGCTCGGCCATCAGGGAGCTGCAGCGGCAGGAGCTGGAGCGGGACGAGGAGGCGCTGGCATCCAAGCGCTTCCGCCCCGAGCGCGGGAGCCACCGACAAGACGATAAGGAGAACTGGCCACGGTGAGTCCAGCGTGAGGCTGAGGGTTCTGCTCGCGCCCTGCGGCTTCGATGCCCCCTCCTTGGACAGGTTTGGGTGGGCGCAAGGGTGGGAGCAGCCTGGCGCATCCAGGGGGGGAAATTATCTGAATTTGCCAGCTGCCCACGAGGGCATTTTGCTCGTGCGCGCCCATGGCAGCTCCTGGCTGCTCTTGCCCCTGCGCAGGTCGCGGCGCCTGGAGGAGGAGCAGCAGGCAGCACTGGCTGCCTTATCCCAGCAGCTCGAAGCCATCACTGATGTGGAGGAGCTGACGAAACTGGTGAGTAGCTGCGTGCCGGGGATGGCTGTGTGCGGGGCCGGCTGCGTGCTGGGATAAGCCTCCTTCTCTCCCGGGTCTTTCCCTCTTGCAGCTGCGAGCGGCGGGTGAGTATGAGGAGCGCAAGCTGATCCGAGCTGCCATCCGCAAGCTGCGGGCAGAGGAGATCGAAGGTGAGGCCCGATCCATGTGTCCTGGGGCAGTTACCCCATACAGCCTGCGATGTGCGTGGGCAGCTCCTTCCTAACCTGAGTTTCCTTCCCTTTTGCTCCAATCCAGCTGCAGCGCTGGCTGGGAATGTGCAGTGCAGGCAGAGGGATGACAGCGAGCCCCACGTTGTGCCTGGGGATGTGAAAAGCAGCCGGAGGGGCGATGCTGAAACACCAGCCCTGGCTGGGAGCGGGATGAGCAGCCAGAGGGGAGATACTGAGCCACCAGCCCTGGTCAGGAGTGAGGAGAGCTGCGCTGAGGGCAGCGCTGAGGCCCAGACCACAGCCAGGAGCGTGAAGAGCAGCCAGGGAAATGATGCCGAGCAGCCGGTGCTGGCTGGGGCGGAGGAGAGTGGCTGTGTCAGGGCTGGGGACCTTGCCCAGGAGCCCCAGCAGGCAGTGGTGAGTGTACAGGGGGCTGCTGGGGGGGGAACGGGACCAGCAAAGACCTCGCCCTTCCTTGGGCACCTGTGATATGAGGCACAAACCCCCTTGTAGCACAATCCCCTGAGCCTGCTAACCCTTAGGGACCGAGGCAGGTGGAGCTGGGGTCTCTGTGGGCAGGGGGGCCGCGGCTGGGCTGTGCAGGGGTGATCTGGGGCTGGGGTCTGCAGGACCTCAGTATGCTTGGTGCAGCCCTTCCTGCTGCAGATCAGGGTGAGGGGCCTCTTTGGGGGCGACAGCTGCTCAGTCTGCCTGCATCAGTTCCCTTGCACAGGCAGAAACCTGCATTCCCCCGTCTTCCCACGCTGGCTGTTCCTGCTGGCACCGAGGGGCTGGTGCCAGTGACTGGGGGGTGGATCAGGCTGGGGGAGGGAGAGGCTGGTGGGCAGGAATGGGCACAAGCCTGGGTTTCTTGCACAGCAGCAGTGACCCCGCAGGGAACTGTGGCTCTCGTGAGCGTAAGAGCTCCCTGCAGAGGTACCGTACAGGGTTGTCCTCCGAGGGAATGGGTGGGAAGTGATGGTTATAACCGCAGCCGAGCAGGAAGGTGTGGGTCCCCACATCCACCTCTGTTCAGCCCAGCTTCCCCCTCCACCAGCTCCGGGGCCATGGCAAGAGGCTGCAGGGGTTTTGTGGCTCTGTGCCACCTTTCAGCACTGTTTGCCTTCTCCATCCAGATGTGCTGGCACGTTGCCTCTGGTCCTGGTTGTACTGAGACATCTCCCGAGCAGCCAGTGGGGTTTGTCCCACTCTGTCCGGCCAATCGCTCCAAACCCGATGTCATTTTTCTTGCATGGTGGCTGCGGTGGTGCCAGGGTTTGGGTCCTGGTTCCCCTGTAACCCCTCTGGGGTATGAGCCCCTTTCTGCCTCACCCTGCCCTGGAGTCAGGCCAGCACTTGGAGCCTGTGGCGCCCTGTGCCTTGGCTGGTGACACCAGGACACCCTGGCCCTGCTCAGCACGTCAGGGATGCTCCTGTCACCTGCGTGTGGTTCTGTGGCCCAGAGCATCCCATCATTTGCTGAGCAAAGCTGCCTGTGCTATGGGCAGGGACAGAGCGATGCAAAACTGGGTGCTCCCTGCTTTGTGGAGCCCTGGGGACAAAAGGGGATGGGGACGCTGACTGGGGGCCGTCCTCTTCTCCCACCTCCTGGCATTCTTGCTGGACGAGGCTGGTGTACGTGTGGCAGAGGCTGCAGAGGGACTCAAGAGCCAGCTCCTTGCTACGTGTCTTGGTGCTTATCAGCCCCCTGCAGAGGAGCACCAGGAGCCGTGGGGTGCGCAGGTTTTGGGGCCCCCCTTCAGCAGACACAGCACCCGCCTCCCAGGCAGTGTGCAGACTGGGACCCGCGTGGCATGGGAAGAGGTCACAGCCCACAGCGTGTCCCCAGCCGGGTGGCAGGGAGGGGACAGGGTGACCTAGTCAGAAGCCGGAGCAGGGCTGGTCCCACTCTCAACCCCTGTTCTCCCGAGGCCCCTGAGCAGGATGATGCAGAGGAGCAGGAGCACATCCCTGCTGGGATGCAGGAGCTACGCAGCCAGGAGATTGGAGACCCCCAGCCGCCCAGCACCCAAGGTGAGTCCCCGTGAATGCTGGTGGCACAGCCCCATCAGGGTGCGTGCCCAGGGCCACAGCAGCACCGGGGCTGGAAGAACGGGGTTGGAAACACGGCATCTCCCAAAGGTGCGGGCAGGGGAGCCAGGGAGCAGGGATGCTCCGCAAGCAGCTTGGGCTTCCCCTGTGCAAGAGCCCCTTCTCTCTCCCACAGCCGTGGTCTCGGGGACCCTTGTGCTCCTGGAGCTGCAGCCGGCCCTGGAGCCGAATACGGAGTCTGGAGATGATAGTGAAGAGCCGGAGCGGGGCCAGCCGTGCTCCTCAGATGCTGCCCAGCCCAAGGGGCAGCACCAGGCAGCCTGGAAGGAAAGCAGCCCTGCCACTGCCACCGAGCAAAGCCGGGTGGAGCAGCCCCCTCCGGAGCAGCCCAGCGCTACCAGGCAGGGCAGCCAGGTACGGAACTGGGGCAGCTGGGGCTGCCGCTGCCCTCCTTGCCGGTGGCTGGTGGTCCTGGCAGGGTGGCAGCTCGAGGGCATGGGGACGGGGTGCGTGGGGTCCCCCCAGCTGACTGCTTTGTCCCTTTCGCTCCTTGCAGCTCGGTATCCGTGTGCAGGGGCCGGCAGGGAGGCGCGGGGAGCCACCAGTGGGTAAGTGCCATCCCACAGGGGGACATGTGGCACTGTGCCCCCTTGCTGGGCGGTGCTGCCCAGGACCCCTCCTGCCCCGCAGCAGCGTGGGATGGGCGTCAGCCTCGATAATGTGACTCAAGCCCACGCAGGCTGGGGCAGGAACGGGAGGGGACGTGGTGCAGGACGTGGCTGGGCCAAGGGCCATCCCCAGCCGGTGGCCGCTTGCCACCTGGCCGTGCGGTGTCGGTGCTGCCCAGGCTGAGTGTCAGGGGAGCAGGGGTGCCAGCCGGGCTGTTTACCAGTCTCTCTGCTCCGGGCAGCAGCAGGGCCATGAAAGGGAATCGGTGCAGGCAGCTAAACCCCAGCCTTTTGCATTCTTTGTCCCAATAAGGCCAGGAACCGCACGGCTGCTGGCCCCGACCCCCCCCGGGGGCCAAGCTCACTGGCCTGGCCGGGGCCTCGCACCCTCCAGGTCCTCCCCACAGCCCTGAGCGATGGTGGTGGCCAGCAGCTGCCCTCTTCGTACTGCTGGGAACGTTGTCCCTGCACCTGTGCTGGGGGAAAAAGGGGCAAGGGGGGCAACGGAGAGCAGTTCTCCACTCCCAAGGGTCACGGTCCCACTTAAAGCCACCCTTGCAGGCAGAGACCCTGCCCCTCCAAGGACCCCTGGGGGATCTGGGGGATGCAGAGACCCTGGGGCAAGGCAGAGGGGTGGGGGCTGCAGCGTGTGCAGCCCTGGGATGGAGGGAAACGTGCAGGACCTGACTGCCCTCACCTCACCTGTGAGCTCAGACCTGGGCACTGGGGAAAGAATGAGCCCCCCACTACTTGGGCATCAGTGGCTTGAGCCCCAGGCCAGAGCAATGCCTGTTTGGTACCTGCCTGCACCCTGGGGGAGGGCTAAGCCACGAGCCTCCACGCTCTCCTCTGGAAGTGATGCTCAGGGCTGATCCCAGTCGTTTGGCACAGCCCCCCCGGTACCGCTCACTGCCCAGCTGGGGTGCAGGTACCCACCTCGCCCCCTCTTCACCTTGGTTTGGCACAGCAGAGCGGCCTCCGAGCGCTGCTTGGGTTTGACACCGCGCTCTGGGAAATGTGGGGTGATGGGGGGGAGCCCTGGGGCAGGGGTGGCAGCATCACCCTGAGCTGCGCTCACCCTCTGCTCTGCTTGTCCTGTCCCTTCCCTAGTGGCAGTGCCCACCCAGGATGCAGCAGGGACCCCGGCCGGCCCCAACACTCACCCGTGGGAGCAGGTGTCCTCCTCCACGCGCCCAGCCGGCTGCACGGGTAAGGGCCCGGCGGCAGCTGCCTCCGCTCTCTCTGCTTCCCCGTGGTGGAGCCTGGGCAGGCGCAGGGCTCTGGGGTGGCGGGATGCCACGCGTCGCTGCTGTGAGGGCTGGCTGCTGGCTGCTCACCTTTTCCAGCACCCATCCCTCCCCACCAGGAGCCGAGGGCTGCAGGCACCTGGGGGGCGACAGCGAGTGGCAGGGCAGCCAGAGGAGTTGCATGCGGCTAGGGGTATCCTGGGGGGGCTGGAGCAGGAGATGTAGCATGTGTGGAAGTGACCCCTGTGGGTGGCTGCAGCCCCGGTGACCCTGGCCCCAGGTGCTCCCATCCTGCCTGCTTCCCCAGGCTCCCCATGGTCCCCCCTGTCCCCCACAGCCCTGATGTCCCAGTGCCCCTTGTCCCCACACATCCTGGTGACCCTGGTCCACCCTGTCCCTGCACCCCCAGTGACCCAATCCCCACTGTCCCTGCAGCCCCTGCTCCCTGGTGACTCTTGTCTCCTGATCCTGCATGTCCCTGCACCCTGGTGACTCTATCCCCCTGTCCCGCATCCCGCTTGCTCCCCTTTTCCCCCCGACCTTGCTCCCCTTTCCCCCCGACTCCGCCTGCTCCCTGCTGATGCTGTTCCTTGTCCCTTCTCCTCAGTGACTCTCGGTGTCCCCTTCTCCCCGCTGACCCCAGGTCTCCCGAAGCTCCTGCTCCCCTTTCCCCCCCTGTCCCCTTCTCCCGGTGCCTCTCCATGTCCCCGCTCTCCTCTCCCCGGTGCCTCTGTCCCCACCCCTTCTCCCCACTGACCCCAGGTGTCCCACAGCCCCCTGTCCCCCCGCCTTCTCCCCCTTTCCCCCGTCCCCCCCCTTCTCCCCACTGACCCTGGGTGTCCCCCCCTTTCTCCCCTGTCCCCCCCTTTCTCCCCTGTTCCCACACTTCTCCCTTTTCTCCCCTGTTCTCCCCCTTCTCTCCACTGACCCCAGGTGTCCCCCCCTTTCTCCCCTGTCCCCCCTTTCTCCCCACTGACCCCGGGTGTCCCACAGACACCTGTCCCCCTGCCTTCCCCCCCTTTCTCCCCCTGCCTTCCCCCCCTTTCTCCCCCTGCCTTCCCCCCCTTTCTCCCCCTGCCTTCCCCCCCTTTCTCCCCCTGCCTTCCCCCCCTTTCTCCCCCTGCCTTCCCCCCCTTTCTCCCCCTGTCCCCCCCCTTTCTCCCCCTGTCCCCCCCCCTTTCTCCCTCTGTCCCCCCCTTCTCCTCCTTCCCCCAGTCCCCCACCTTTTTCCCCCCGTCCCCCCCTTCTCCCCTTTTTCCCCCCGTCCCCCCCTTTCTCCCCTGTCCCCCCTTTCTCCCCACTGACCCCGGGTGTCCCACAGACACCTGTCCCCCTGCCTTCCCCCCCTTTTTCCCCCCGTCCCCCCCTTTTTCCCCCGTCCCCCCCTTTTTCCCCCCGTCCCCCCCTTTTTCCCCCCGTCCCCCCTTTTTCCCCCCGTCCCCCCTTTCTCCCCTGTCCCTCTCCTTCTCCTCCTTCCCCCCTTCGTCCCCCCGCTTTCTCCCCCGTCCCCCCCCTTCTCCCCCGTCCCCCCCGGTCCCTTCTCCCCGGTGACTGTCCCCTGTCCCGCAGCCCCCGGCCGCTCCTCGGTGCGGGAGCGCGCCCAGCGGTTCGGGGCGGGGGCGGGCGCGGGGGGGGGCCGGCCCGGCGCGGGCCAATGGCAGCGGGAGCCCCGCGCGGCCCCGCCGAGCCCCGCTCAAAACGCGGCTCCCCGCCCGCACCCGGCCCCGCTCCGCGGCGGCCTCGACGCCATGAAGACCTGCTTCACCATCGAGATCCGCGACGGGCGCCTGCAGCCCCGCGGCCCCGCGCCGCGCACGCAGCGCGCAGGTGGGTGCGGGAGAGGGGGTGCGCGGGGGGAGGCTGGGGGTCCCCATCGCCTCGGGACACCGCGGGGGGAGAGAAGTGGCTCCTGGGCGCCTTGGGGACGATGGGTTTAAGCGGACGGTGCTCACGTGGGGCTGGAAATGGGGGGTGTCATGGGGCGCAGGGGCACCCAGCAATGGGGTGGGATGAGGGGGATGCATGGGGTGGGATGAGAAGGATCCATGGGGCGAGGCAGGAGGTCTCCATCGTGTCAGGAGATTGGGTGGGGAGGGTGGCACCTGGGTGCCTTGGGGACGATGGGTTTAAGCGGATATCGCTCGTGGGGCTGGAAATGTGGGTGTCATGGGGTGCGGGGGCACCCAGCGGTGGGGTGGGATGAGAAGGATCCATGGGGCAAGGTAGGAGTTCTCCATCGTGTCAGGAGATTGTGTGGGGAGCATGGCAGCTGGGCACTTTGGGGACAATGGGTTTAAGCAGACGGCGCTCACATGGGGCTGGAAATGTGGGTGTCATGGGGCGCAGGGGCACCCAGCAATGGGGTGGGATGAGGGAGATGCGTGGGGCGGGATGAGAAGGATCCATGGGGCAAGGCAGGAGGTCTCCATCGTGTCAGGAGACTGGGTGGGGAGGGTGGCACCTGGGCCCCTTGGGGATGATGGGTTTAAGCGGATATCGCTCGTGGGGCTGGAAATGTGGGTGTCATAGGGTGTGGGGGCACCCAGCGGTGGGGTGGGATGAGAAGGATCCATGGGGCAAGGTAGGAGTTCTCCATCGTGTCAGGAGACTGGGTGGGGAGCATGGCAGCTGGGCACCTTGGGGATGATGGGTTTAAGCGGACATCGCTCACGTGGGGCTGGAAATGTGGGTGTCATGGGGTGTGGGGGCACCCAGCAGTGGGATGGGATGAGGGAGATGCATGGGGTCAAATGAGGAAGATCCATGGGGCAAGGCAGGAGTTCTCCATCGTGTCAGGAGATTGGGTGGGGAGGGTGGCCCTGGGCACCTTGGGGACGGTGGGTTTAAACGGATGGCACTCACATGGGGCTGGAAAATGTGGGTGTTGTGGGTGCGGGGGCATGCAGCGGTGGGGTGGGATAAGAAGGATCCATGAGGCAAGGCAGGAGTTCTCCATCATGTCAGGAGATTGGGTGGGGAGCATGGCAGCTGGGCACCTTTGGGACGATGGGTTTAAGTGGACGGTGCTCACGTAGGGCTGGAAAGGTGGGTGTCATGGGGCGCAGGGGCACCCAGCAATGGGGTGGGATGAGGGAGATGCGTGGGGTCAAATGAGGAAGGTGTGTGGGGCGGGATGAGAAAGATCCATGGGGCGAGGCAGGTGTTCTCCATTGTGTCAGGAGACTGGGTGGGGAGGATGGCAGCTGGGCACCTTTGGGATGATGGGCTCGAGTGGGCATCACTTGGATGAGGCTGGAAAGGTGGGCGTCGTGGGGCAGTAGAGGAACAATTGACAGGGTGAGATGAGGGAGATCTGTGGCGTGAGGCAGTTCTCCATCGTGTCAGGAGATTGGGTGGGGCAGATGGCAACTGAGCATCTTTAGGATGATGGGTTCACGTGGGGCTGGAAAGGTGGGTGCCATGGGGTGCAGAGGTAACCATCGATGGGGTGGGATGAAGGAGATCCGTGGGGTGGGAAAGGGAGGTCCATGGGGTGAGGCAGGAGTTCTCCGTCACATCACAAGACTGGTCAGGGAGGATGGCAGCTGGGCACCATGGGGGTGATGGGATCAGGTGGGTGTAACTGGTGTGGGGCTGGAAAGGTGGGTGTCATGGGGCAATAGAGGAACCATTGACAAGGAGAAGGATCCATGGTGTAAGGCCAGAGTTCTGCATCGCGTCAGGAGATTGGGTGGGGAAGATGGCAGCTGAGCATCTTTGGGATGATGGACTCGAGTGGGCATCGCTCACGTGGGGCTGGAAAAGCGTGTGTCATGGGGCGCAGGGGCAACCATCAATGGGGTGGGATGAGGAAGATCTGTGGTGTGAGGCGGGAGTTCTCTGTCATGTCAGGAACCTGACAAGGGAGGATGGGAGCTGGGCACCTTTGGGATGATGGGTTCACGTGGGCGTCGCTCGTGTGGGGCTGGAAAGGTGGACGTCGTGGGGCAATGGGCGCAGTGGAGTGGGACAGGGAAGATGTACAGCACAGGTAGGATTTCTCCGCATCAAGAGACTGGGCGGTGCGGATGGGCAGTGAGGACAGCTGGGCACTGTCAGGATGATGGGCATGAGCAGGAATCGCTCAAGGAGACGGGGCTGGAATAGCTGGGCAGTGGGCACCAGCGGGCAGGGCTGTAAGCGCCGTGGGCTGGTGCTCTTGTTGGGATGATGTGTGCAGTCAGGCAGCGGAGCAAGTGGGCACAGTGGGCATCTGGGCACTGTTAGGGCAGAGGGCACTGGTGAGCAGGTGGAAACCAGCAGCAGCGGGCAGTGGTTGGTGGTGGGACATGCCAGCAGCCAGTGGCATTTGGGTGCTGGCGGCCCTGAGGCTGAGCGGAGCCGAGTCCACAAGCAGGAACGTGCCTGGCAGCCCGTGCTATTTGGCAGGGATGTTCAGCCCACATGTGGCATCCCAGTCCAGGGAGGCTGTCTGGCCCTGCTGCCTGTCCCCAGCCACACCATCCTGCCAAACCGTGCCCAGGGCCCTACCCGAGCTCCCTGTCCTATGTCCATGCTCTGTCCCCACTGTCCTGCTGGTCCCTGCTGGCCTGCTCTGTCCCATCCCTGCGTCCTATCCTGTAGGTGTGGCTGGCTCGGGATTCTTCTGGGGCAATCCCTTACACCAGGAGGTCTTGGCTCCAGCTGGAATGCTGTGGAAAGTGTCCTTCTGTGGGGAGGTGCATGAGCCAGGGTGGCAAGGAGGGCGCCCTGTGGCTTTCCCCAGAGCCTTTGCCTGTGCCAGAGCTCAGCACCTAGTGCTGAGGCTGGATGTGTGCTGCAGCTCAGCCGGAGATGCTCCCCAGGTGTGGGGCTGAGCCTGCTGGGATGGGACTGAGATAAACCCTGTGTCCTCCTTGCTTCCCTTGTAGAGGTGACCCTGGGGCTGCAGAGCTCCCCCATCCGCATCACTGCTGTCCCCAACACCATCACCACCATCCCTGGTACCCCTATCCGCATCACCACCGTTCCCGGGCCCGTCGGCAGTGTCACCACCGTTCCCGGGCCCGTCGGCAGTGTCACCACCGTTCCCGGGCCCGTCGGCAGCGTCACCACCGTCCCCAGGACCATCGGCAGCGTCACCACCATCCCCGGGACCGTCAGCAGCATCACCACCATCCCCAGGACCGTCAGCAGCATCACCACTGTCCCTGGGTCCATTGGCAGCGTCACCACTGTCCCTGGGTCCATTGGCAGCGTCACCACTGTCCCTGGGTCCATTGGCAGCGTCACCACCGTCCCCGGGACCATTGGCAGTGTCACCACCGTCCCCGGGCCCGTCGGCAGCATCACCACCATACCCAGTGCCCCTGTCCACATCACCACCATCCCCAGCAGTGTCCCCACTGTCCCCACCAGCACCAGCAGCAATGTCACCAAGGTGAGTGCCCCAAAGGACAGGTGCCATGAGGCTGTGCCCTGCTTGGGCATGGTCTGGGGTGAGGAGCGATGACCAAGGTGGGCAGGTTGGTGGTGGCAGCACAGTCCAGAGGTTCTGACTGGTTTGTTTTTACAAAGAGGCCCTGGGTTCTGAACGCCCTGGGCTGTGCCGTCCTGTATGGAGACGTGTGGGAGTATAGGGGAGGGTGGACTGGAAGCCTTTTGTGGGTCTCCCCTCTGTTTTAAACACTTCTAGGGTGGCAGCAGCTCAGAGAAAAAAACATTGCCATGCACCCCTCTGTTTTCCCTCCTGGGAGTGGATTCTGGTGGTGGTGGTCTCTGAGGGTCTCTCACCCACCTTGTGGCGCTGGGCTGGGGTCCTGCCTCCTCCCACTTTCCAATCCTGAGCTGCTGGTGGAGCAGCAGCGCCAGCTGCCTGGCCCAGGAAGGGATTCCTGGGTGCGAATGGAGGAAAACAAAATATCCCTCTGCTCTGAGCAGGGGGGGAGAGCACGGGCCGTGACCGCGCTGGCCCCTGCGGGTGGCAGGGCTGGGTGTGCGCAGGAGGCAGCCCCACACGTGCAGCCCTTCAAGTGCCTTTATCTGCTCCTGGCCATCTAGGGTAATGCGAGATGCTCACGCGCCCGACCTTGGCAGGAGCTGGGGTATTGAGCACGGAGCTGGGATGTTGAGCGCAGCGCTGCCTCGCTCGTGGCCCTGCGTCCGCACGCCTTTGCTGCTGGCCATGGCACTGCTGGTGGCTGCGGTGCCCCAGGCTGGCTCTGTCCTCGGCGTGCGACAGGCAGTGCCCGCGGTCCCGCTGCCCTGCGCAGCGCGCTGCCTGCAGAGAGGTGGCTTCCCCGTGCTAATGCGCTTGGGCAGGCTTGGCCCCGAGCAGCCCGTCAGCTCGCATTAAGGTATTAGCGGCGCTGCCCAGCGCGCTGCGGGGCTTGGGATCCAGCGGCTGCCGGGCTGGAGACGTGGGCTCCAGGTGTGCTTCCAGGGGGCAGGGAGGAGGAGGCGGCAGCGGTGCCCGCAGCCCTGCCAGGTAGGGGTGAGAGAGAGGGTCTGATGGGATGTGGGTGTCTGTGCGGTTCTCTCGCTGCCGGGGCACCGCCGGTGCCCGTTGTGCAGGGAATGGCTCCCACTGGGGCACTTGTTGGGCAGTGTGGGGCGATGAGGGCCCCAGAAATCGGCTGAGGTTCTGACAGCAGAACTGGAGGTGCCTGCGTGGAGCTGTGAGGCTGCTCTGGTGCAAGGGTGTGTGCGGGGTCCGCAGGCTGGTGGCACACTTAGGCCAGCAATGATCTGGGGCAGATCCCAGGGCAGCCTCTACCCCCCCTACTGTGCCCCACACCCCCCCCAGGATGGCGTTGAGGACAGGCGGACCCCCTTGGCAGGGCTCCCCCTTGCCGGGCCACCTGGTCCTGGGGCTAGGAATGCTGCTGAGCGGTGACATCTGCTTGACACCCCGGCTGTGGCGACAGGAATAGCCCAGAGGACACAGAGCCGAGCCAGCCCCCGGCTGGAGGAGGTGCCCCCGCGCCCCTATAAAGGGCAGCTGCGCCGCGGGGCTCGCCACGGCACCGCCACCATGCCGGGGATCAGCCCGGAGGGGCTCCCGTGCGCCGGGGCAGCCGAGCTGGAGGAGCTGCGGCAGGAGCTGGGGGCTTTCCGGGGGGAGCTGGAGGAGCAGCTGGAGCAGGTGCTGCGGCAAGTGCAGCCCCTGGTACGGGCACTGCAGGCGCTGGAGGACGAGCACCTGGAGCTGCGGGCAGAGCTGGCGCGCCTGGGCCACCACCTCGACCTCCTGGCACCGCGGCTCGTGCCACCGGAGCCCCCCCGGCAGGACCTCAGCGCCCTCCTTCTGGAAGCACAGGACCCTTGTGCCCAGTTTGAGGGCACCGAGGAGCCCGGTGGCCCTGTGGCTCATCCGCCTGCGTTCTCCAACATGTGTCCGCGCCTCTCCCGGAGCAACAGCAGCGTGAGTGCGGGTAGCCCTGCCCCACGGCAGCGCCCAGCACAGGGCAGGAGGGGTTGGTGTGGGTCGAGGTTGGTGTTGGAGGGGGGGTCTGGAGCTATGAGGAAGCTCCTGGCGCAAGATGGGACTGCGGCTGCGGGACAGGAGCCGACACGGTGACACCAGGATCTGCCGCCATTCGGGCTCGCTGCGCGGCATTGCAAGCTGCGGGCGGCTGTCCTGCCCTGGCTCAGACCCAGCAGTGGGGAGCACAGGTGGTGGCACAGGTGGTGGCAGAGCCCTGCGTGGCCAGCGTCCCCTCCCACCGGCGGCTTTGCCG
Source organism: Phaenicophaeus curvirostris (assembly GCF_032191515.1). Taxonomy (NCBI): domain Eukaryota; kingdom Metazoa; phylum Chordata; class Aves; order Cuculiformes; family Cuculidae; genus Phaenicophaeus; species Phaenicophaeus curvirostris. The sequence continues at coordinate 4,559,576 of NC_091408.1, forward strand.
TGGGGCGCAGGATGGGGCAGCTGAGCAGCGGGGCTGCTCCGGCCCGACGCCAGCACCTCCTGCCCTGCGGGGCCTGGCCCGCTGCCTGTGCGCATTGCTGGGGGGCCGTGCTGAAAGGGACTTGGCGTCCTGGCTTCGCTCCGGTGGGGGCCGAGCTGGCCTAGATCCTGAGCAGAGATGCGGGGGAGGCTCTTGATCTCCTGCACAAGCTCTTCTCTCTGCTAAGTCCCTTAATTCCCTGAAAATCCCTTGCGCTGCTAACAGCGCGCGCTGGTCTTGCTAGTACCTTGCTGCTGGGAGGGTCTGGCAGCCTGCAGTGGTGGGGAATATTTGAAGACTTGTTGGCAGCCAAACTGGCAGCAGATGAGAGACTCTCTGGCTTTCCTAGTGCTGCAGGGAAGGATGTGGAGCTCTCCTGCCTGTCTTGGTAGTTGCAGGTGCCTGTGGCACCTCACCAGCTGTGAGCTCTTGTGCCACATCTTCTCCAGGGTCCCAGCTGCCTGTGGTACTGGGCAAGTGTCAGGATGATGGAGGCTTGGACCCTGAGTAGGATGGAAAGGGGTTTGCGGAGCTGGTGGGGGCTCAGTTGCACAGTGCTGTCCTTGTAGATGGAACCGGAGGTGGTGGAGCAGCCCCGTGCACCAAGGCTGGAGCCGGAGCTGCCTAACAGCACGGAGAAGGTCCAAGTGAAGGAGCCGGAGAGAAGGAGCAAGCTGAACATTGAGGAGCTGAACCGGATTGAGGATGAGGATGTCCTGGATAAGATGGTACCTCTTCTGCTGCCGGGCTTGTGAGGGAAGGTGAGGGGAGCCTGAGCTGGTGGCAGTAGAGTGATGCTGACCTCCACTTCCTCCTGCAGCTGGATCGGACAGTGGACTTTGAGGAGCGCCGACTGATCCGAAATGCCATGCGGGAGCTGCGCCAGCGCAAGCGAGGTACTCAGATAGGGTGACCCCCGAGGGGGTCCAGGCTCTGGTGGTGGCATTGCAGGTGGAGTCAGCAGGGAGCTGGAGCGGGGCCGTCCGGCTGTGATGAAGCAGGAGGGGTGCGGTGGGTCTTCTGGCTGTACCAGGCTGAGGACATCATCCTCCCTAGGAGCCAGTTACGGAGTGACAGCAGCTGACAGGGCCCCTGGCCTCTCACTGCTGACGCTGTCTCCTGTTTACATTTGCAGAGCAGCGGGAGAAGGAGCGGGACCAGCGGCTGCAGGAGATGAGGAGCCAGGCTTTGGCAGGGCGAGCTGGCCATACCACGGAGACGACCACCACGCAGAGCAGCCAGAGCGCCGATGGCTCCGCACGCAGCACTGTCACCAAGACTGAGCGCCTCGTCCAGTCCAGTACGGGTTGTGCTATGGGGCACGGGGCTCACTTGCCCAGCAGGGCTGGTTGCCAGCCCTGTGGGAAGCCACGAAGAGCGTTTCTTGGTTCTGCTTCTCTCTGCCGCTCTCGCCTCTTGCCCTGTGTCTGGCTTGACTGTGCTGGGAAGAGAACTGAGGTCTGGGGCTGCGTTCTCTGGCTTGCCCAGAGCCTGCCTGGGGATCCTTAAGGAATCTGCTCTGGAGCCTTCCTGCAGGATCCTCTGCCCCGTTGGGTGGCAGAGACCTCGTCTGCACCTCCGGGCATGTCTCCTGTCCGAGCCCCAGAGCAGCAGGGTCACTGCTGGCAGCTGAGGGATGCTCCATCTCCCCTCTTTGTTCTGCCTGGGAGGAAGCGCTGGCTGTCCCCACTCTGCCTGCCCTGGCCAGGGCTCTGCCACTGAGGACTTTTCCCTGTTACGCTTTCCGGATGGAGGGGGCTTGGCAGCAGTGGGTGGCTGTGGGTGCTGCTACCCGGCCCCAGCTGATCCCACGTTGCTTTGCCACCCGTAGGTGATGGCACCAAGACCTCCCGTACCACAACAATGGAATCAAGTTATGTGAAGAGATCAGACAGTAAGAGCTTTTGCTGCCCTTTCCCCGTGGCACCCCCTGGCTCTGACCCCAGGGGTGTTGCTGCCACTGAGCTAGCCCTGCCCGTGGTGTGAGCAGAGCTCTCCTGCCTGATGCTGCTTCCCTCAGCTCCTGCCCAAGGCGTCTCTTTCTTTCTCTCATTCTGCAGCTGGCAACAGCACGTTTGTTCAAACCAAGTCATCCTACAGCTCCTCTGCCAAGAAGACAGGCAGGTGAGCGGCCGTGCCTCCCTGGGGCTGCTCTGTGCAGTCCCTGCCAGCTCTCCGCTTGCCCAAACCCTCTGCCCAGCACGTGGTGTCCCTGCATGGGGAGAAAACCAAAGTCTGGTCCTTGGGGCATGATCGCTGTCTCCAGCGGTGTCCCCATGGGTCCCTCCATGGACACAGGGACATCTGCCAGCTGGGGACCTTTAGTCACCCCTCTTCTGTCCCGGGGATTTGGAGGTCTCTGAAGCACCTGGGCTGGCAATGGGCTGAGGCCACTACCTGCTAGGCTGGCTACATCTCCGCTTAACTTTGTCTCTCTCCTAGCATCTTCGACCGGGAAGACGAGAGTGCCTCCAGGCAGAGTAGCCTGGCTGCTCTGGAGCGACGCCAGGCTGAGAAGAAGAAGGAACTGATGAAAGCTCAGAGCTTGCCCAAGACATCGGCCTCGCAGGCCCGCAAGGCCATGATGGAGAAGCTGCAGAAGGAGGGCGGGAGGTGAGACTGGGCCAGGGGCAGGCTGGCCGGGGCGGCAGCGAGCACCACGTGGGTAACTCCCTGCATCTTCTGCTTCAGCTCGCCAAACCCTGCGGCAGCGGGCACCGCTGTGCAACGCTCCTCCAGCTTCGGTGTGCCCAACGCCAACAGCATCAAGCAGATGTTGCTGGACTGGTGCAGAGCCAAGACCCGGGGCTACGAGGTGAGCACCACCTCCTTTCCCCATCCCCGGGGCTGGTTGCTCTGCCTCTCTCAGTAACTCACCTGCCCTTGTAGCACGTGGACATCCAGAACTTCTCATCCAGCTGGAGTGATGGCATGGCCTTCTGCGCCCTGGTCCACAACTTCTTCCCTGAGGCGTTTGACTACAGCCAACTAACACCCCAGAACCGCCGCCACAACTTCGAGGTGGCCTTCTCCTCCGCAGAGTACGTAGCACTCGTGCCATCGCGTGGGCTTGGGGCAGCTGGGAGCAGCAATCCCGCTTGCCGCCTGGGGCAGGAGGGATGCGGGCAGGGGCGATGGCGCTGGAGATAGGGGCTCATCAGCATCGCTGCCCCCATCTTGCGCAGCAAAGTTTGAAGCCCAGGGGGGAGCGGTGGCTGTGTGGACAGAGCCACGAGAGGCCAGCGCAACCCAGTCTGGTGTGGCAAGGGTGGGCACGGGCACCTGGGCTGCATGGGTGTGGGGCAGAGCCCCCCAGCAGGCCGATCAGCAGCCCCCCAAGCCTGCCAGGCTGTGGGAAGTAGATCCCATGAGATGCAGTGCCAGGTGTAGGACTGCAGTCCCTGGGGAGGGTTTGTTTGTCCCAGGTGCCTCCTTTCCCGGTTGTAGGGGCTCAAACACCATCGCAGCTTCTCCAGTCTCTTCCCTTCCCTTTTTGCTTCTGGTTTTCCTGGGTGCTGAGAGATGGGAGCGCGTCCAGCTGGAGGGCTGGCAGCCAGGCCCTCTCTCCTTCCTTCTGTCTCTCTCCCACCCGCTCTTCCTCCCCTCCAGCCTCCTGAGCAGGGGCAGGGCTGGGAGGGGTGGGCATTCCATCCCAGCCGGTGCCTGGGGTGGTGGTGTGAGCTGGGAGCTCCCGCGAGCTCCCTGGGTGCCACGGTGCTGTTTGGTGGAGTGAGAAGGGTGCCGTGTGCCTGGCTCTTGGTGCTCCTGGTAATGGACTTTTTGCCTTAATTGGGAAACCGGTGCGTGGACTTGAGAGAGCCATCATCTCTCCGACCTGGAAGCCAGGTGGCCTCTCGTCCTTCCTCCTCCTCCAGCTCTTGTGAGCGTCTTCTCCCAAGCTTCCTGCACCAGAGCTGTGCTGTGTGGTTCCAAGCGGAGCTGGGCAGGAGAGCTGGGCTTGTCCCGCTATCCTCTCGGCGGGTCTATATAGGGCTATATAGAGCGCCGCTCCGCTCTGGAACCCACTCCCCGAGCACCCGGCGTGCCAGAACACCTCACTCCTCCTCCTCCTCCATCTGTCCTTCCCTCTGGACCTCACGCCTCTCCACGCTGCTCACTGCCCTCCCCCTCCCTTGCTTGTGCCCCCCAAATCTCACTGAATGGCCTTGGCGCGGCGATGCCTGGAGCCCTCCCGCCCCTGCATCGCGCACCCCCAGAGCATGAGAGCAGAGCAGCATCTGCCCCGGGGGAGGGATGGGAACTGCACTGATCTGTGTCTCTTGTTTTCTCTCTTCCTCCCCTCCTCGACTGGGCTGCGGTCACTGGCTTGCCCCTCTCTCTCCCTGCCCCCAGGAAGCACGCGGAGTGTCCGCAGTTGCTGGACGTGGAGGACATGGTCCGGATGCGTGAGCCAGATTGGAAGTGTGTGTACACATACATTCAGGAATTCTATCGCTGCCTGGTCCAGAAGGGGCTGGTAAAAACCAAAAAGTCGTAGCCCATTTCCATCCCCCTGGGAGCGATGGTGAGAACCTTCCCCTCTGAATATCTGCCTGCACCCCACCGCTGCCGCTCGGCCGGGGAGCGGCCGCCGTGGCCGGGGAAGAGGCTGGGGGATGCTGGTGGGTGACGGGTGAGTCCTGGTGGGGCCAAGCTGTGGCCAGGAGAGGGATGGAGGCGGCTCTCTGTCCTCTGGCCTTTTAGAACGGCACCTCTGGGGCTTCGGGGAGGGGGCGACTGCCTCGCCTGGGGGTCTGTTGGCTCTCAGCCGGGGGGAGCACGGTAGTAGGAGGGAATGGAGCTGCCACAGCTCTTCCCTCCCCAGAGGATGAGCTGCTGGGGCTGCCGCTCGGGGTGCGGCGCAGCAGCGTGAGCCCCAGCGGTGCCGCCTGTGGGTGGTGGGCGAGCGCCCCAGGGCTGCTCCAGCATCACTGCTCGCCCTGGTTGGGGTGCGTGGGGGCTGCAGCCGCGGGGCCCGGCGTGGGAAGGGTGTTTGTCCTCGAGGCGCTGCCACCTGCTCATATATGGGCACGAGTGGGGAGCCTGGAAAGTGTGACTCAAGGCTTGATCCTGCCTCGGCTTGCGGTGTTTGCGCCTGTCTTCAGGGGCATCCCAGCTGGCGCCGGAGCTGCTGCTCCCCCGCCTCCGTGCAGCCCCAGCAGGGCCCAAACAATGGCTTTATAAGGGCACGGCCGCTCTCCTGGCGCTGCTCTTCCTCTGCCATCGGCCCCAGAGCCGGGGCTGCAGGAGCAGGGTCCTGGCAGAGCCCTAGGTGATGTGCGCTGGGGTTCCTGCAGCGGGGGACGAGGGGAGAGAGGGCTCGAGGGGTGGCAACTCTGAGCGCAGCCCTTTCTCTTGTGCACCTTGTGCTGGGGCAGAGCTCCTGCTGGAGGGTGGCCCAGGGCTGGAGCAGCTGTGCCGGCCCTGGCATCAAGAGGGGCCACCGCTGCCAGCATCATCCCTGCCCTGCGCACTCACGGCTACTTCAGCTGTTATCGGAGCAGCAGCCTGGGATGCTCCGGTACTGCCTGTTCCCAGCCATGCTGCTGGGCAGGGACCCAGGCAGGGACAGGGTCTGTGCCCCCAGAAGAGCTCAGAGGCAAACAGATCCCCTTCCTGCCCTGCCTGGCGCTGCTCTGCTGGACCCCTCGGGGTCAGCAACCTTGGGAGCCCCCAGCGTGGCACCAGAGCCATACTGGGAGGCGGTAGGCACAGGCCAGTGTTGAGCTGGGGTGCTTCCTGGTCATCAAACTCAGCCCAGGGCGCGGGTGAGAACCCAGCTGGTAGAGCTGATGGGAGGCTGGAGAGGCAGGAGGAGTGAGGGGCAGCACAGGCCCAGGATCCTCATCCTGGTTGTGGCCTGGCCGCTGGCGTTGGGGATGGGGGCACAGTGCAGACCCGTGGGCAGGCAGGGCTCTCCTTCTGCTGCACCGGCATCACCTGAGGAGGAGGATGGTGGCCACCAGCACCATGAGCTGGGGCAGAGAGCACGAGGGTGGTGACGAGCACAGGCAGCGTGCACTCCTGCTCCGTGCCAGGAGCAGCAGGACTAGGGGAACGACGGGGCAGGCAGGAGCTTGGTGACCCAGGGTCCCCACGGCAGCCCCCGAGGCTGTGCTGAGGCTGCGTCTCCACAGGATGCTGGCGGACTGCGTTCCCCTGGTGGAGGTGGAAGACATGATGATCATGGGGAAGAAGCCGGACTCCAAGTGCGTCTTCACCTACGTGCAGTCCCTCTACAACCACCTGCGTCGCCACGAGTTGCGCATGCGGCAGAAAGAGGGTTAGCGCCCGTCCCGCCTGCCACCCCGCTGCCCCGCGGGGCTGCTGCCGCCCAGGGGCACCTCCTGCCCCTCCAGGGTCCGGGGAGGGACGGGACCAGTGCTGGGGACGGGGGGGCTCTGCCCCTGCGCCGCAGGAGCTGCCGCTGGCCCATCCTGGGGACCGGGCACGGCAGGGCCAGGCGCTGCCAGGGCTGCTCGCCTCGCTCCAGCACGTTAAGTTATTCTTTTTCTCAGGTGGGGGCTGATGCGGGGTGGGGCTGCGCAGCCTGGGCTGGGGTGCAGCACCCCTGGGAGCGCTCTCTTGGCCCCTGTGAGGAAGCCCCTGTACCCAACCCCTGCTTCCCCCCGCTCACCTGCACCCTGAGGTGCTTCCACACTGGGGCGGATGCAGCCCCCGTGTGCCGGGGAGGCGAGGGGGTCCCGGGGAGCGTGGGGTCCATGGAGGGAGCCTGAAGGGCAGTCCCCCCCTCTCCTCCCCAGCCCTGCTCAGGCACCACGTGCTCAGTGCCGCTCACCCCTCCAGCACCAGCTCTACACCCACGCTGCCGTGTACAACACCAGCCAGACAATAAAGGTTTACTGCTACAGGGTGACACCTCCACCTTGGGTGCTTCTCTCCAGCCACGCTGCTTCGTGCCACTGGGGCAGCGCCTAGGGCTGCTGCTCCCTGAGCCCTCTGCCTGCAGGCTCATGGCTCAGCTGCCCCAGGGAGAGATGTGGGACGTGTGCTGCTCTGAGATGATGCCCAGAGCTTTGGTTCAGCTCCACAGGACCCTGTGCGAGCAGGTCAGCCCAGGCTGTGGTGCCCCATCCACCCACCCATTGCACTGGGGTCAGGGGTGGCGCAGGAGCAGGGGTTTAGCAGCAGAGGCTGTGACCCTGCGCTCCATTCCTACCTCTGTGAGCGGCTCTGGGGCTCTCGGCGCCTCCCAGCACCCAGAGCTGGGCAGGATGTGCCCCCCCAAGCCCTCCCTGGGAAGATGACACAGTACAGCCGATTGTACGCAAGGGCTTTACTTGGGAGCTTGATAAAACACAACCCGGCTGCAGGGGCATAACGTCACCACCCTCCCCCCTGGCAGCTGTCCCACCTCTGGGACTCAGCACATCTACCCTCAGCACCTGGGGTTTCTGCTGAGGGCTTCATCCTGTCCCATGCAGGTGAGATAATGCTGCCCAGCACCAGGAGGCAGCTAAACCTCGGAGCATGGGGAGGGGGGACTCCGGTGCTCCTCCCAACTGGTCAGGGATGCTGGGCTGCTGCGGGGAGAGGGCAACAGGCACACAGAACCCCTGGGGTGTCCTCAGTGCCCAAGCGCCTGCTTGAAGCTGGAGCTGTCAGAGCATCCTCGGGGCAGAGGCTGCACAGAAGCAGCAGCCGGAGCACGTTGGCCACCCTGCAGCCCCATCCCCGGCTGCTCTAACGCCCTCATCCCTGCGCACTGCAGGACCTGAGCTCAGCACCCCTCGCTTAGAGGTCTGGGTGTGCTCCCTCCTCACGTTCATCTGATGTCTTGTCATCAGCAGCCGGAGCTTTGTGGGGCAGCAGGGTGGGCAGGGGCCTGGCAGGGGCAAACTGGAATTCCTCGGGCACAGGGGCATCAGGGGTTTCCTTGCGGTAGAAGCCCAGCTCCTGCACCAGCCGGTTGATCTCCTCCCGGGTCATGTCACTCAAGGGGATTCTCTGCGTGCAGACAGGGATTGCAGCCTGGGGGGCACCAACCACCCCAGCCCCTGTTGGGGCAGTAGGTGCTATGCTACCCACTCACCTCGAGTTCCTCGTATCGGTGGCTGAGGAGCACAAGCTCGGGGTCAGCACCAGGCAGATGTTTCATCTCCAGGTTATGGCTGGGCAGTGTGTTAAGGAGCAGACAGTACTGGGCAGGCCATGCAGCTCCCCATCCCACCCTGTTCTATCCCACATCCCAACCTGCCTCATCCTCATCCCACCCCATCTTTTCCTATCCTTTCTTCATTTTATCCCATCCTGCCCTCCACCCCTCATCCAGTTCTACTCTCCATTCCGTCCTGTCCTCTGTCTCTGCCCTTCTTGTATCGCCCTCCATCCCATCTCCCATCACATCCTACAACCAATCCCATACTCCATCCCATCTCATCTCCTCCTCCATCCCATCTCATTTCCTCTTCCATCCCACCCTATCTCATTTCCTCCTCCATCCCATCCCATCTCCTTCCTCATCCCATCTCAACTCTGCTCTCCACTGCATCCTGTTCCATTCTCCATCCCATCCAGCCCAGTCTTACCCTATCCCATCCCACCGCGGGTACTAGAGAGGGATGTCCTGGGTGACGAAAGCCTTGACCTGTGGGCACAGCGGTGACACAGCCAGATCAGCCTGGGGGTCCCGGCCTCAGCCCCAAACCCAGCCCCGTTCCTGGCACCTACCTCCCTCAGCCGGTTCAGCCATCACCCGCCACACGTCTGGGGAGGAGACACTGTCACCTCGGTGCCCCCACATCCCTGGCATCCCACACCCTGGCACCCCTATACCCAGCACCCCCAGAATCCCTACATCCCTGCATCCCCACATCCCAGGCATCGTCCACCCCTGTACCCAGCACCCCCAGCATCCCCGCACCCCAGCACTCCCCCCAATCCTGGGCATCCCACACCTTTGTACCCAGCACCCCAGAATCCCTGCATCCCCATGGCCCCACACCCCCCATCCCGGGCATCCAGCACTCCCATGCCCCAGCACCCCTGAACCCCGACGTTACAGACATTGTACACTCTGACACCCCTGTACCCAGCACCCCCAGAATCCCTGAACCCCTGCATCCCCACAACCCAGCCATCCGGCACCCCCATATCCAGCACCTTGGCACCCCTACACCCAGCACCCCCAGAATCCCTGCATCCCCCATCCCGAGCATCCCGCACCCAGCCCCCCCGCCCCGCTCTCGCCTCCACTTTGCCCCTCGCCAGGTCCCTCAGCGCGGCCCCGCGGGGTCGGGGGGGTCCCGAGCCGCCCCCCAGCGCCAGCGCCGCCGCCAGCAGCGACAGCGACAGCGGCAGCCGCGTCCCCGTCCTCATCCTCATCCTCATCCCGCGGCGCCACGTCAGGACCGGGAGGGGCGGGAGCGAGCGCGGGGACCTCCGCCTCCCGCCCCCCCGCGTGTGCAAACCCCGCCCCGCGTGTGCAAACCCCGCCCCCCCGCTCAGACGGTGCAAACACGGACACACGCACAGCTGGGAGTGTGCACACGTGCAGCGAAGAGCCGAGCATACACTGAACTGCAGGCACACACGTTTACACACCCACAGAGCTCGGTACACACACACATTTACACACCCACAGCTCTGTATGCACACGCACACCTGCACACACAGAGGCCTGTATGCACACACACATTCACACACGCAGAGCTCTGTATGCACACACACATTTACACATGCAGAGCTCTTTATATGCACACACACACATTTACACACACCCAGCTCTATGCACACACCCATTTACACACACAGAGCTCTGTATGCATACGCTCAGCTGCTCACACACAGCTCTGTATGCACACACACATTTACACACACACAGAGCTCTATGCACATACATATTTACACACACAGAACTCTGTATGCACACGCACTGCTGCACACACACCTGCACACACACATTTACACACAGAGAGCTCTGTGTGCATACGCTCAGCTGCTCACACGCAGCTCTGTATGCACACACACATTTACATACACGGAGCTCTGTTTGCACACGCAGCTATACACACAGAGCTCTGTATGCACACATTTACACACACAGAGCTCTGTATGCATATGCTCAGCTGCTCACACGCAGCTCTGTATGCACACACACATTCACACATGCAGAGCTCTGTATGCACACACACACCTGCACACACAGAGAGCTCTAGATATGCACACACACAGAGCTCTGTATGCACACACACACATTTACACACACACAGCTCTATGCACACACCCATTTACACACACAGAGCTCTGTATGCATACGCTCAGCTGCTCACACACAGCTCTGTATGCACACACACATTTACACACACACAGAGCTCTATGCACATACATATTTACACACACAGAACTCTGTATGCACACGCACACCTGCACACACATCTGCACACACACCTGCACATGCAGGGCTCTGCATGCACTCACACATTTACACACACAGAGCTCTGTATGCATACGCTCAGCTGCTCACATGCAGCTCTGTATGCACACACACATTTACATACACGGAGCTCTGTTTGCACACGCAGCTATACACACAGAGCTCTGTATGCACACATTTACACACACAGCTCTGTATGCATACGCTCAGCTGCTCACACGCAGCTCTGTATGCACACACACATTTACACATGCAGATCTCTGTATGCACACACACACCTGCACACACAGAGAGCTCTAGATATGCACACACACAGAGCTCTATGCACACACACACATTTACACACACACAGCTCTATGCACACACCCATTTACACACACAGAGCTCTGTATGCATACGCTCAGCTGCTCACACGCAGCTCTGTATGCACACACACATTTACACACACAGAGAGCTCTATGCACGTACATGTTTACACACACAGAATTCTGTGTGCACACTCACATCTGCACACAGCTCTGTGTGCACACACAGCTGGACGTACACAGAGCTCTGTATGCACACACACATTTACACACACAGAGCTCTGTATGCATATGCTCAGCTGCTCACACGCAGCTCTGTATGCACACACACATTTACACACGCAGATCTCTGTACGCACACACACACCTGCACACACAGAGCTCTGTATGCACACGTATCTATACACGCAGAGCTCTGTATGAACACACACACACAGAGAGCTGTGTATGCACACGCTCAGCTGCTCACATGCAGCTTGGTAGGTACACACACATTTACACACACACAGCTCTGTATGCACACACACATTTACACACACACCTGCACACACACCTGCACATGCAGAGCTCTGTATGCACTCACACATTTACACACACACAGAGCTCTGTATGCACACGTAGCTATATACACAGAGCTCTGCATGCACACATTTACACACACATTTACACACACACAGAGCTCTGTATGCACACGCTCAGGTGCTCGCACACAGCTCTATGCACACACACATTTACACGCACAGAGCTCTATGCACATGCATATTTACACATGCAGAGCTCTGTATGCACACGCACTGCTGCACACACACCTCTATACACACAGAGCTCTGAATGCACACTCACATCTGCACACAGCTCTGTGTGCACACACAGCTGGACGTACACAGAGCTCTGTACGAACACGCACACCTGCACACACACCTGCACACGCAGAGGTCTATATGCACACACACATTTACACACACAGAGCTCTGTGTGCATACGCTCAGCTGCTCACACGCAGCTCTGTATGCACACACACATTTACACATGCAGGTCTCTGTATGCACACACACACCTGCACACACAGAGAGCTCTAGATATGCACACACACAGAGCTCTGTATGCACACACACATTTACACACACAGAGAGCTCTATGCACATACATATTTAGAACACACAGAATTCTGTGTGCACACTCACATCTGCACACAGCTCTGTGTGCACACAGCTGGACGTACACAGAGCTCTGTATGCACACACACATTTACACACACAGAGCTCTGTATGCATACGCTCAGCTGCTCACACGCAGCTCTGTATGCACACACACATTTACACATGCAGATCTCTGTACGCACACACACACCTGCACACACAGAGCTCTGTATGCACATGTATCTATACACGCAGAGCTCTGTATGAACACACACACAGAGAGAGCTGTGTATGCACACGCTCAGCTGCTCACATGCAGCTTGGTAGGTACACACACATTTACACGCACAGAGCTCTATGCACATGCATATTTACACATGCAGAGCTCTGTATGCACACGCACTGCTGCACACACCCCTCTATACACACAGAGCTCTGAATGCACACTCACATCTGCACACAGCTCTGTGTGCACACACAGCTGGACGTACACAGAGCTCTGTACGAACACGCACACCTGCACACACACCTGCACACGCAGAGGTCTGTATGCACACACACATTTACACACACAGAGCTCTGTTTGCACACGTAGCTATACACACAGAGCTCTGTATGCACACATTCACACACACAGAGCTCTATATATGCGCAGACACACACGCGCGCACATTTGCACGCGCACAGCCCTCTGCACACACCCATTTACACGCACACACACGCTCAGCCCCGCACACACACACTGTAAGCGCCGCGGGGGCTGCAGCAGCTCCAGCTCGGGGCTCTCGCTCGGCTCTGTCGGGCTCGGGGGAGGGGGGGGGGTGTCCGCCCCTCCAGCACCGCCCCCCGCTCCCTCCCCGTTCCCGGTGACGCGGGGCAGGTGGGGCGGTGTGGGGGGCGGTCCCGCAAGGTGCGCGGGGCTCCCCCCCCCCCGGCGATGGAGCCGGCGCGGCGCGGCGGCGCCGCCGATGCCCCCGGGCCGCCCCCACCGACCCCGGCCCCAGCCCCGGCCCCGGCCCCGGGCCGCCCCGCCCGCAGGAGCCCCCGGCCGGGCCCCCCGGGCCCCGCGCGGCCGCTGCCCAAGGCCGAGTCCAGCGAGCGCATCGCCCCCCGCGGCCCCGCGCTGCCCCGCGCCGCCTCCAGCGAGGCCATCGGCAGCCGCGGCCCCGCGCCCCCGGCCCTCCGGTGAGCGGGGACGGCGGGGAGGGGGCCGGGGAGAGGGGGGGAACGGGGGTGGGAGGGGGGGAGCGGGGCTGGAGCGGGGATAGAATGAGGCTGGGGGGGGATAGAGCGGGGATGAGGGGGAGAGCGGGGCTGGAGGGGGATGAACGGGGATGGGAGGGGGAGAACGGGGCTGGAGGGGGGATAGAATGAGGAGGAGGGGGGATAGAGCAGGGATGAGGGGGAGAACGGGGCTGGAGGGGGGATAGAATGAGGCTGGGGGGATAGAACGGGGATTGGGGGGAGAACGGGGCTGGAGGGGGATGAACGGGGATGGGAGGGGGGTAATGGGGCTTGGGAGGGGGATAGAACGGGAATAGAACGGGACTGGGGGGGATAGAACGAGGCTGGAGGGGATAAAAGCGGGCTTGGGGGGAGGACGGGGCTTGAGGGGGATGGGGATGGATGGGATAGAACGGGAAGAGGGGGAGAACGGGGCTGGGGGGGATAAAACGAGGAGGGGGGGAGAACGGGGCTGGATGGGATAGAATGAGGAGGGGGATAGAATGAGGAGGGGGGGAGAGTGGGTAGAGGGGGGAGAATGGGGCTGTGGGGGAGAACCGGGATGGATGGGATAGAATGGGGCTGGGTGGGGATGGAACGGGGCTGGGGGAGAACAGGGTTGGTGGGAGATAGAATGGGGCTTGAGGGGGGGAGAACAGGGATGGGAGGGGGATAGAATGGAGCTGAGGAGGAGAACAGGGATGGATGGGATAGACCAAGGCTGGGGGTAAGCGGGATGGGGGGGTGAACAGGGATGGATGGGGTGAACGGGGCTGTTGGGGGATGAACGAGGCTGAGAGGATACAGTAGGGCTGGGGGGATGAATGGGGGTCTGAGGGAGAACAGGAATAGTGGGATGAATGGTGCTGGGGGGTGAACAGGGTTGGAGGAGAGCAGGGACATGGGGGGTGAATGTGGCTGGTGGCGAGTGGGTCTGGAGGGGGAGCTGGGGGGAGAGAGTGGGCAAGCAGAGTTGGAGGGAGGACTAGGGGCAAGTGGGGCTGGTAGGAGGGCGAGCAGGGCTGGAGGGGGAGGTGGGGGCAAGTGGAGCTGGTAGGGGGTGAGCAGAGCTGGAGTTGGGGCTGTGGGCAAGTGGAGCTGGCTGGGGAGCCAGTGGGGCTGGAGCGGGGCTTGAAGGCAAGTGGAGTTGGCTGGGGGCGAGCCAGACTGGAGCGGGAGCTGGGGGTGAGTGGACCTGTGTGGGGGGCAAGTGGGACTGGAGAGGGGGCTGTGGGCATGCAGGGCTGGAGAGGGGGCGAGCAGAGCTGGAGGGGGAGATGGGGGTGAGCAGGCCTGGCGCGAGGGCGAGCAGGGCTGGAGGGGGCACTGGGGGCGAGCTGGGCTGGTTGGGAAGCTGTGGGCTAGTGGGGCTGGATGGGGGTGAGTGGGGTGAGTGGGAGGGTGCCTGGTGCCCGTGTTGGCACAGGGGGCATCCAGGGCAGTGGGTGCTGCGCAGGCTGCCCTGCCACTCGTCCCTGCTGTGCCTGAGCTCGGGGGGGCCGTGGTGCTGCCCCCCCTCCGTGCTGAAACGTGTGTCCCCCCCCGTGACCGAGGCTGTCCTCATGCTGCCGAGAGAGCCCGCGGCTGCTGGCGCGTGCTGCGTGACGGCATTGATGTGTTGTGACGGGTGGTGGCTCTGCTGCGGTGAAGGACACTGCTGCGGGGTGGCAGCGCTGCTGTCACACGCCGTGCCCTGGCCTTTGGGGCTGGCAGGCTCCGGGGACTGAGATCTAGGTCCTTTTCTCCAGAAGCCTGCGGAAAGCGTGATTCCTGAGGAAGGGAAGCGCTTTCCCAGGGACACGCTGTCTGGCAGGCTGTGCCACCCTGCCTGTGGCAGCCGGCGGCGACGCGAGCGAGGGTTCTTTGTGCTGGTTTCTGGTGTTTCACCAGCAGGGCCGCCACGTGCGGAGCTGTAGGAATTCATAGAATCACCAGGTTGGAAAAGACCCACCGGATCATCGAGTCCAACCATTCCTATCAAACACTAACCCATGTCCCTCAGCACCTCGTCCACCCGTCCCTTAAACACCTCCAGGGAAGGTGACTCAACCCCCTCCCTGGGCAGCCTCTGCCAGGGACCAATGACCCTCTCCGTGAAAATCTTTTTCCTAATATTCAGCCTGAACCTCCCCTGGTGGAGGCAACGACCCATGTCCCTCAAACAGGAGTTTCAGCTGTGGCCCCTTCTTTTGCAGGCAGAGCTTTCTTGGTGAGGCTAAGGGCTGAACGGCGGTTACGGGGAACAGCTCTGAGCCTCTGTTTTTCCTTTATCCTCCCAAGCATCACCGTGGTCACCTGGAACGTGGGCACAGCCATGCCCCCGAGCGATGTGACGTCCCTGCTGCACCTCAACACGGGCGAGACAAACGACGCGGATGTGATCGCCATTGGGTAAGAGGGCGAGGACGGGGCTCCCTCCCCACCACGTCCCTTCGCAGGGATCCTCGGAGAGCTGGGAATGGAAGACCTGTAGCCCCAGCCTCCCTAGGGCATGGTGAGCAGGGAGGGATGCGCATCCCAAGCAGTAAAATAGCAGAAAAGGGGATGGAGAATCGGCTTGTGGAGAGCAGGAGCGCTCAGAGGAACTGGAGCCCTCAAATCCTGAGTAACACTGAACCTTGGAACAGGCTGCACCTGGCTGTGCTGCGCGGTGCTGGGCCTCAGCGAGCCCCGCTCTTGCCGTGCGCCCCGGCAGTCCTGGCAGCAGGTCCGTAGAGGCATTGAAGAGTCCTCTGGGACCGTTTTCCTCGTCTCAGCTTTTGCCCGTAGCGTGCAGGCCTCAAGGGCACAGATCTGCTGCTCTCTCGCAGCTGGGTTGGCGCTGTGCCCCGGCAGCGCCGCCTCCGCGCACTCGTCCTGAGCTGGGGTGGCTGGCGAGGTGAGCTCTGCCGGAGGCGAAGGGAAAACCGGTCCCTCGGGCTTTGCCGTGGGGCCTGTGGGTTCCTGCTGAGGCCAGGGACGTGCTGCCTTTGCGCCAAGCATGAGGTCGAAGAGCTGTCTCTGCCTCCAGGGGCTCCCCCGGTTCTCCTCGTCCCGCAGAGGTGAGCAGTGAGGCTGCTGGAGCGATGCTGCTGTGCTGGAGTCATTCTCCTGGTCCCCTGGCCCTGCAGACCAGCGGGATGGGGCTGTAGAGACCAGAGCCTGGATGGATGGGGCAGAGGGTGTAGCTGGTGGCAAGGGGACCGTGTGCAGGACAGGGTGTCCTTCTGCTCCCCGCCGCCAGGACGCCTCCGCCAGGCTCTGTCCTTCCTCTGACCTGCATCTTTGCGCCCTGAGCACTTGATATTTTTGGGCAAGACGTTTCTGATTCTGCCACTCTCTGCGGATGTTCTCCTTTCCTCTCTTCACCAATAGCTGAGCCAGGAGGAGCACTGTTAACCCTCTGTGTGCTGCTGCTCTGAGCTGGGTGGCTAGGATGCATCTGGACTCCCTGTGCTGAACTACCTATGAGACCTGGCTTCTCTGTAGAGACCAGTGCAGCTGAAATGTCCCGTAAGCTCCTCTTGCACCTCGAGATAGGCTTCAGGCTGCTGCCCAGCCCTTTGCAGCTGAACTGCTCCTGGTTTAAAAAGGGCCAAGGCCCTTGTGGGTGCAGGGCCACTTGTGCCTTCTGCTAGCGCGTGACCCAGCATCGCTGGAGCAAGGATATGGCTGGTTTGTGCTCTAAGCCCTGGGTCCTCCCTGGAATTGCCCTTCCCGGCCTGGCCCCGCTCCCCAGCACTGTGCTTTGGCACCTCTCCCGAAGAGCGCTCGCTAGCTGGGACGCAGATGCCTTCCCGGTGTGGCTGAGGGACCTGTCCCTCTTCCTCCCAGGCTGCAAGAGGTAAACTCCAAGATAAACAAGCGCCTCAAGGATGCCCTCTTCACCGATCAGTGGAGTGAGCTCTTCATGGATGTGCTGAGCCCCTTCCACTTTGTCCTGGTAAGGAGGTCCCAGAGGGGCTGAGCGGTTTGGCGTTCCCTCTGTCTGCCAGGCACCGGGAGGGAGAGGGGGAGGCGTGGTGGGAGGGCTGGCTGGAGCCACCGCCTGCCAGAGGGACAGCTTGAAGCCATCCGAGCGGTGTGCGGGGCTGTCCTGCACCTTAGGCAGCCCCCACGGTGCTCTGGGGATGCCTCTTGTTGCCGGCTGCATCGCACCAGGCCGAGGAGGTGGATGTGGGAACAAGCTTGTGCTTCTGGCAGCAGCCTGCGGCTCCCAGGGCAGGGTCTGCTCCCCAGGGCGCTTATCCCAGCGCATCCATGAGCCTTAAGACCGCTGGGCTGACCTTGCTGGAGGACGTGCACGGGTCTCTGAGCTCAACGTGTGCAAGGAGGGGGCACACAGAGGATGGAGGTGCCACCTGGCTGGCCTGGAGGTGGGGCAAGCTGGCCCGGCCGCTATGGGCTGTGCTGTGGCTACTGTCGCGTTTCATCCCGTGTTCCCATTCCAGGTCAGCACGGTGCGGATGCAAGGTGTGATCCTACTGGTATTTGCCAAATATTACCACCTGCCCTTCCTGCAGGACATCCAGACAGACTGCACGCGGACGGGGCTGGGAGGCTACTGGGTGAGTGTGGCCCTGGGGTGGATGGAGAGGGGCTGCCTTCCCCAGGAGTCACGGGATCCTCTCGGTGCAGGGCAACAAGGGTGGGGTGAGCGTTCGTCTCTCCATCTTCGGCCACATGGTCTGCTTCCTGAACTGCCACCTGCCAGCGCACCTGGAGAAGGCGGAGCAGCGCAAGGAGGACTTTGCCACCATACTGCACATGCAGCAGTTTGAGGGGCGTGCAGCCAGCGGCATCCTGGACCACGAGTGCGTACCCGACCACTTTGCTCCCCACTCTGGGCCAGGGCTTTAGCGCCAACCTCCATCCTTGGCCGCCTTCCGATAGGGTCTGGGCTCTGGCCCCTGAATCCCAGCGCAGGTCGGAGCTGAGGTCTTGCCTGCTGATGTGCAGAATTGTCCCGTGGCCCAGTGGGGACCCGGCACGGGCGTTAAGGTCCTTGGTCTCCCCCGGGGCACATCCAGGCTTGGTGCAGCTCTTGTTGTGCTGGTGCTGTTGGGGTTGAGCACTGGTGGGGTGGGAGGGCCCGACTCTGTGCCAGTGTCTTGGCTCTGTGATCTGACCCCACCATGGGCTTCACGGTTGAAGTGTCTGCCTGCAATTCCTGCCCAGGGAGGTCAAGCCCGCATGGTTCCTGGTGCTTGGAGGGCTGGGAGAGCTGTTGGCCGAGCGCTGACCGGCCCCAGTGCTCCTGGCTGAGCTGCCCACGGGCTGAGGACGTTGTCCCCCTGGCTTCGGGAGCCTTAGCCCTTCCAGTCCACCCACCTCCCTCCCACCTGCAGCCTCGTGTTCTGGTTTGGGGACCTCAACTTCCGCATCGAGAGCCTCGACATCCGCTTTGTGAAGTACGCCATCGACAGCAACATCCTGAGCCAGCTCTGGGAGAAGGACCAGGTGAGCGGGCTGGGCGCGCTGCTGCTCCTCGGCCCCTCGTGGCTCTGGGCTCTCGCTAAACCTCCCTGTGCAGCTGTGGGACGGGGCACATGCCCACACTGCCCTGAGGGCTCTCCTGGCTCTGTGGGGAGGGGGCAGCACAGTCCCAGGATCAGAGAATCGTCGAGTCCCTAGGTAGGCACAGAGGGTGGAGAGGTCTCGGAGGCATGTGGAGGGGTCTGACCTGCTCTTTCTCCCACAGCTGAACATCGCTAAGAGCACCTGGCCTGTCCTCAGTGGCTTTCAGGAGGGCCCCCTCAACTTCCCACCCACCTTCAAGTTCGATGTGGGCACCAACAAGTACGACAGCAGGTGGGAAAGCAGAATGGGGCCGGCGGGCTCTGGGGGTGCTGGTGCTGGCAGGGCAGGGGGTGACGCTGGTGCGGATGGTTGGGAGGAGCCGTGCTGGGGAGCGGGGATGGCAGGTGGGACGCGGCTGTTGTGCTGGTGCCAGCACGGGTCTGTCCCTGCAGCCGCACGGAGCCGTGTGCCGAGATGAGCCGTGTGCGGTAGTGCCGGGGGAGGCAGTTTGGGGTGCAGCCCCCTGCCCTCTGCCAGGCGAGAGATGCCCCTCTGTGCCCCGCAGTGCCAAGAAGCGAAAACCTGCCTGGACCGATCGCATCCTCTGGAAGATCAAATCTCCCGGTGCCGGGTTGGGTGCAGGCGGGCGCCGACCGAGCCGGGGGGTCCTGTCGGTGAGCCAGCTCTGCTACTGCAGCCACATGGAGTACACGGTCAGCGACCACAAGCCCGTAGCTGCAATTTTTGCAGTGCAGGTGAGCGCTGGGCACGCAGGCAGGAGCCGCGGGGCTGCGTGCGGTGGCTTGGATTATCTTTGGCAAGCGCAGCTTCTCGCCGCTGGGGCTGGAGCTGCTGGCGGGGTCTGCGTGAGGGCCAGACCCTTGGTGGGCAGCATGGGGGACTCTTTGGCCCCGTCTCGCTTACCACGCGCACGTCTCTGGCAGTTTGCTTCCAAGGCAGACAAGCCCCCGGTCGAGATCTTTGTGGCTGACGAGTGGAGCAGGCCGGAGCAAGCAGTTGTCAGGTACAAGATCGCTGCTGGCTTCCACCGGAGCTCCTGGGACTGGATAGGACTCTACCGGGTAGGGGCTTGGGGGCTGCTGGGGCTGGAGGGAGTGGGGAGCGCTGCACAGCACCGCGGGGGCCCTTTGCAACTGCCTCCAGCCGGCAGGCGCGGGTGCATGGCACGGACCTGCGCTGTGCGCTCCCTTCCCCTGGGAGGCCCTGGCAGTTAGCGGCAGGATTGGTCCCTGCGTCAGGAGGCTCGTGTCTGGCAGTTCCCTCTTTCTTCTGCTCCGTGGGGGCTGCAGGGTCCAAAGCCTGGTGTTCCCAGGGTGCTGGGTGGGCGCGGAGCAGCTCTTGGTGCCTCTGGGCGAGGAGAGTTCAGGCTGGGTGTGGGTGCGGGGGCTGAGCGGGGCTGATGTTCTCCCAGTCACCCCTCTTCTCCCGTGTATGTGCACCCAGGTGGGCTTCCGGCATCCCAAAGACTATGTGTCCTACGTCTGGGCCAGGAGCGATGATGGAGAGCGCTGCCTGGAGAAGCAGCTGTGTGCACAGGTGAGCTGGGGCCAGCCCTGCTGTCACACATAGACAAGCGTGTCCCATTGGGGGAGGACAGTGACCCCTTTACACCCCTGATGGAGTGGGAGGACACCTCCTTAGAGCTTTGTGTGGGGCTGGAGGTGGGATGGGGTCCAGCCCTGGTGCCCAGCAGCTCTTTCTGGGCTGCAGGTGATGTTCTCGGATGAGGCCCTGCCTAAGGGGAAGGGCGAGTACATCCTCGGATACTACAGCAACAACTCCAGTAGCATCGCCGGCGTGACCGAGCCCTTCCAGGTGAGTGCGGGCAGCAGGTGAGGGTGGGGGTGCCTGGCGGGAGGAGGCTGGTGCCTCACAGCCTCCGGTGAGGATCAGCCAGCAGTGCTGATGCCAGGGTGCAGATCTCCCTGCCCAGGTCGGAGGAGGGCAGCAGCTCCACAGACAGCTCAGGCAGCAGCTCCGAAGAGGAGGATGACAGCACCCTTGTCCTGCTGGCCCCCAAATCCCGTAGCCCCAGCCCGGGCAAGATGAAACGGCACCGGAGCCGAAGCCCCAGCCTGGCCAAGTTCCAGGGCCTCATCCTGCGGCCGTCGAGCCGGGACAGGGCTACGAGCCGCAGCCCTTCACCCCAGAGCCGCCGAGGCCTCCCTGGGGACATCCCCACCATCCACCTGCCCCAGGAGGAGCCAGGGGGGCTTGGAGCCAAAGCCAAGGAGCCAGGGCGGGCGGCTGACGGCCACGAGGGCAGCTCCTTCTACCAGACTGTGCGGGAGCAGAGCCGCCCGCGGCGCGTCTCTGCCGACAACCCCCTGGCCAGGGCCGACCCCAGGAACCTGGGGCTGCTGCCCGCGCTCCGCCTGGAGATGATCGACCAGGCCATGGGCTGGCGCCGGGAGAGCGGGGACCAGGGCTACCCGTGCCGGAGGATGAGCCCCACCAGCCCCCCCGGCTGCAGCACCTCCCCGAAGGAGGGGAGCAGCCCTCAGGAGCTGGGCAGCCCTGGCTGTGCCATGGGCCGCTGAGGCAGCGGCTCCCTCCGTCCTCCCCATAGCGCGCTTGCTGTGTGCTTTCCTCTGCCCCTTTCCTGCTGAGCCGCCCCCCTCCCTTATTTATTGACTCCTCACCCCTGGCGCGTGCCTGGCAGGGGCCTCCCCCCAGCCTGAGCTGCTGCCCTGGTAGGGCTGGGAGGTGGCATGGGGTGGCGGGGAGCCCCTTGTGACATTCCAAGCGCAAGATGCTTTGGTCCTAGGGGAGGAGTGCTGGCCTCACACCTGGGTGGGACAGGAGGCCAGGGCAGGGCTCTGGCGATGGGCAGAGAGCGAGGACCACCCCAGGGTACCCCCGAGATCAAAGCTCGCTCCTTCCTTGCTGCTACCACCGTGCCTCAGCCTTGGATGTAGTGTGCGTGACAAAATAAACCATCCTGCCCACCTCAGCCACCCTGTGCTTACTGTGGGGGGCAGGATCAGCCCCTGCCGGGTTGGGGCACAAGGCTCGGCCCCGGCACCACCCTCAGCCCACCCTTTATTTATCTTTCCCTGCGCACGGGGGCCAACTCCTTGCCAGGGCAGAGCCTGGCACCTGCTTTTGGCTCCTGCACAGACCCCAGCCCTCCCCTGCAGCCCCTCTGCCCTTCCTGGGGAAGCGACCAGGATCCCCACCACACTGAAGGGGCACAAATCCAGGGGTGGGGGGGCCTGCCACCCCCTGCACCAGTGAAATCCTCCAGGATGCAAAGGGGGGGGAAGATGGGGGGTTTCCCCCTTTTCTCAGTTCCCCCCCTCCCTTTCCTTGTGCCTTGATGCTCACTCGCAGGTGGCCACAGCCACCCTACAGTCACAGCTCCTTGAGAGCCACCTCAGTCCCTCTCCCTGTGCTCCCCAACTGTGTGCCCTGTGCTCAGTGCTAGCCTTCATCTCAAGGACCAGAAATCGAGCAGCTCCACGCAGTGGCTGCTGCACAGCGCATCTTCCTCGCGTGAGGCAGGGCTTCTCCGGCACTGGGGCACCACGTGAGGCAGAGCATTGGGCTTCTGCTCCGAGGCTGCTTGGAACTGCTCGGCTTGGTTTGGAACCACTTGGCTCAGCTCCTCTCAGGTACTGTGTCTGCTTCTTCTGGGACCTGGGGCCCTGGCTTCTCCCCAGGCACTCCTCGGGACTCTTCTCCCTTGCAGGATCCTCTCTCCCTGGCCCCTCACGGCTCCCCTGCGCCTTCCCGCAGGACCCCCTGCCTGCAGCCTCGCCCCTCGCCTGGGCAGGAGGGACCTGTGGCATGGGGAGGGAGCCTTTCCCACCAGGACGCTGGGCAGAAACCCTGTGGCTCTGGGCTGACAGCACTGTCACCTCCCTATGGCCCCAAGATTGCCTGCACTGATGCTGCTCTCTCGTCCTTCCCCCACCAGTGCCAGGGGAACTGGGGCAGCCCTGGCCCCAGGGGCGGTGCCAGCCCTGGGCACCTTGACCTCGCTGCGGGGTGTTGGCGCTGGGGACACAGCTTTGTCACCAGGTGTGGCCTTGCCCATGCTGCGAAGCACAGGATGGGATCCATCCAGGTACTGGCAACCTTGGCTGCTGCGTGTAGGGAAAGATTGTTTCCTGCCAGGGTCGGACAGATTAAGATCCCAACAGTTCCCATTTGGTGCTGGTTTTATTGGAATCCCATGGAATGCTTTCTCAGTGTCACCATCCCGAGTTCTGACGCTTGGGATCGTAAAGCTTGTTGCTTTTTGCCTAAAAACTCCAGGGTGTGAAGAAAAAAGACATTGGAACTCAACAGCTTCAGGATGCTAATTTGAACACGGAAACAAAGTAGAATTCCATTGGAAGCATTTGCCAGCTAGGAGCAGCAGCAGGAAAAGCTGAACCGCAACAGAAACAACAGCCTCTGCCACTCACTGCATGTTTCCCTTTCCACACCAATCCCTGTTTCAGGTCAGTTCTTCCCACCAAAAAGATGCTGCAGTGGCGCAAAGATGATGCTGGGGAAACAAGAGCAACAGGAGCGTGTTAGATGGGAAATGAGCTTGGAGAAGGAGGGAATTTCTGCCTCCCAGAATGATACAACCCCAGCACAAAATAACAGAGAGGGAGCCTGAAAAAAACAGAGGGAACCAAAAGCTGTGCCAGCCTGGCTGTGCCCACTCACTGCTGCAGGACCAGTACCTTCTCCAGAGCTGGGAGAGACCTCTTCCTGCCAACTCCCCGGGGCCTTTGGGATCTGTTTGGTCCGGTTGCTGATGTGGCCAAACCGCTCCCTCAGCCGGATTAGCCTCTGCTCTTTGGTCCAGGTTTGATGCCACAAGGCCCCCTGCAAGAACAGCAGTGACAACAGAATCCTGAGCTCTCTCTCCCAACATCCCCAGCAGCAAAGCTGGACGTGGATAGGGCATCCAGCCTGGCTGATGGGATGCTGGGGAGTTTTCTAAGCAATCCTAGAGTAGATTGATCCAGGGGGAGGCTCTCATCCCACAATTCCGCTCGGAAAGAGCTGCATGGCCTGGCTCCAGGGGCAGGAGTTGTTAGGCGGGATTAGAGTCCCAGCCGCGGGCACCACCGCAAGGGTGGGAGTTGGAATTCCCAGTCTCACAGGCTGGAAAATCCCAACCAGGATTTGTAAAGGAAAAGCAATGCCAAGGTCATCCTTGCAGCTTTGGATTGAACATGGCCAGTGTGAACGGAACAGCCCAGGAATTCCTCACTTACAGCAACTCCCGCGGTCCCAGCCCTCGGGAAGGGCTGCTGGGCTGAAATCACCCTCATCGGCGGTGGAGGAATTCTGAAAGGAAAAGGAGCCTCAGTGGGAGTTCTAGTGTGCGGGAGATTTTTCTTTCTTTGGTTGCTCAAAGAACTAAAAGGCCAGTGATTCAAAAATCAAATCAAATCACGGCTGTGATTTGATTCCTTTTAGTGCTACTGCCAGAACTTTCTTCCCCAAGGAATTCCTGCTCCTCCCTCCTCAGGCCATTCCCAGGCCGAAGGCAAAGCTTGGATGCGCTGAGCACACTTCAGAATTGCAGAGAGGGAAAGAACAGCAGCAGCTCTGGCAGAGACAGAGATTTTAAAGAACATGAGCAGAGGTGCTGTGGGAAATAACAGCTCCTGGACACCAGTCCTGCTGAGACACAGCTGGGGCTCTGCACAAAGGAGGTTGGAGGGCAAAGAGGCCTGGAGTTGGGAAGACAAAGTAGGGATCCTGCAGGCACAACTCTGAGAGGCTCCGCTCACCCCTGGAGTTCTTGAGAGCCAGGAAAGCTCCCTGTGATACTCGCCTGCAAGCTGAGTTTAATTAGAAGGAATCACCCTTGCAGGGGATGCAGGCAAAAAGGGACAAAACATCACCTGCATGCATTTCTCTGCTGGGCACTTTGAGAACCTGGGACCAAACAGATGCCGTGGACTCTTCCTGAATTTCCCATAGCTTCCCGCTTCCAGTCGATGCTTGGCTTTACGCAGATGGGGAACACACTTGGCTCCAGCGCTGGAAAGAAGTCAAATAAGGAAGAACTGAGTAGATAAAAATACATAAAAAGGAAGCAATCTTGGCAATGGCTGCTCCAAGGATTCCATTAGAAACCAGGATTTTAGTGCCCCAAGCCAACACGATGGAGATCTCGAATTTCTACTGGTGTTCACTGCTCAAAGTCTCATTCAAACAATGAAAATTCACCTGCATCCCAGTACCCGGCTTTCTGCTTTTCCAGTAAAACCAACAAGCAGTTCCAGAGACAACTCATTCCAGGACCAGGAAAGAGGGAGAAGCAGAGAGGGGAGAAAGCTGGCAAATCCCAGCAGGTTCCTGATGCCAGGAGAAGGGCAGGGAGCAAAGAACCACCGAGAGGTTCCACCAGCCTTGGCCTTGGAGGAAGGTCCAAGAAGATATTAAACGCTGACAGAGGGATCCTGGGAGATGAGTTTGTAGCCCACTGACCTGTCCATGCCTGACTGAGGGCATGAGGGTTCTGCTCCGGCTGCCACTCTGCTCCACTGCCCAGAGCCTTCCCCTGCAGCCCCTGCAGTTTCACTGCTCCTCCTGACCTTCAGACCATCACAGCTGGGCGCTGGTAACGTCTGATGGGGACTTTGCTGCTTCAGATCAAAACCCAGAGTTAATGCACATTCCTGTTGTACAAAACTGTTCCTGTATATACGACAGAACCCAAATGATTCAGGAATCCCAGGTCGGCTGCCTTGTTCCAGCAGAAGGGAAGCACCGAGAGCCCGCCCAGAGAATTGTGCTCCGCATTTTTAAACAAGAAATTCTGCTTTCCCAGACACTGGATGGGCTCCGTTCTTACAGCATGGCCCAGTAAGGGATCGTAATTAGCAGGAATGTGATGCTGGCAGAGCCAGGGGGATTTTCTGTTGGGAATCTGGATAGGGCATCTTCCCTCATTCACTGCATCTCCAGACCTTGACCCGCGCTGAAAACAAACCCACTCAGAGCACCCATGAAACAAAAATTTCCCCAAGCAGCTGCACTTGGCTGTTCATGGCACACAGCCCCGAGGAGACAACGGAATCACCCAGCACTATCGCCTTCCCGCAGGCCCTCACAGCCAGGAAAGCCCTGGGCAGCTCAGCTCAGCCCTGCACAAACCCACAGAGCTGGAGCCAGTGGGGCTTCCGGTCCGGAGCCAGGAATGCCTTCTGAGTTCGATGGGTCTGGTGGGAAGAGTTTTCCTAGCATGGAGAGCTCTGGGTGAGAATTCAGGGCCACTTCCCCTTGCCTGACAGACCCCAGCCAGACCAGTGCTGCCCTGAGAGAGATTTTGCTGCTGTGACAGTAGAACCTGAGAACATTCCCATCCCTTTGGAATGTTTAGAACAGAACTTCTAACCCAACTGCAGCACGGGAACACAGGCACTACTTACGAGCTTCTCCCTGCCTGTAGTTCCTTCTGTACCTGGAACAGAGGGATTAGAACATTTGGTGAATATTTGGTGCCTGGCCTTTCTTTCCCCAACTTCAAAGCTCCCTTGCCCCTTGCTCTGAGAACAAGATCAGCTCCTCAGAAACAGCGCTGGGCTCGCACAGGAGCGGTTGAAGAGGAAAAACTGCAAAGCCAGCACTCTGCACAGGATCCCTGGTGATGAACGGCACACAGTGATAGCAGAGGGACAACTGCTTTTCCTGGGGCAGTGCGGGGGGGGCTGCAGAAGAACAGGAGGAACTGGAGAGCTGCTAGCATTCCCTGTGCTCCGGGCACCAGGTGGAAGCTGCCCGGGTGGCTGGAGCCCACCCCCACAGAACATTCCCAGCTGAACTGTGCCACAGGGATCCATCCATGGCTTCCTGGGGAAAAAGCCCTGCCAACAGGAACTGGGAACATCCCTATCAGCCTGACAGGAACAGCACATTCTGCAGAGAGTATGGCTGTCAGCAGAGGGCAATTCCATGCTGGAGGGAGGGGCACAGGGAAGGGAGTAGCTTCTCCACGGTCAGAAGTGTTGTCACCCTAACATGGGGTGTTTGATGGGGGATGCTGCATGCAAGCAAATGGGTGAGACTGAGGAATGGCTCCAAGTCCGTTTTATACAGGACAGCAGAACATCCATGGCACAGGCGTCAGGAATACCAGCAGCTTTTCCAGGGACCCAGAACCAGAGCAGGGAATTGTGAGCATCAGCACCTGGGTTAGATGGCAGAGGAGGGGAAACATCGAGTCCCAGCCAGGTCTCAGCTGGGGCTGGAGGCTTTGCAGGGAATTCATAGAAACCTGGAAAAGCAGACCCCGGTGGGGTAGCAACATCTGCCAATCGCAGCAAAGGCACTGTCACCATTGCTGCTGCCAGGACTGAGAAACACCAACACATTCTTTCTTTAGGAAAAGAGAAACAAAGAGTGAGAATTCACCCTCAACAAATGTAGTCAGGGACAAGGGAAAAAAACATGCGTTCACATCCATATCCACATCCATATCCATGTCCCTATCTATATCCCCATCTCTGTGCTGGCTGTAGCCCAGCTCCTGACATCTGGGAATGAAGCTGGGGGCCACAGAGCATGGGTCCATAAAACCCCAGCTGAGGAGCTGGCAGTGGCTGGGAAGGCTAAGAGGAATTTGGAAATGCTGGGCAAAGCAAAATGGCACAAAGGAGAACACCCGGCTCAGCTCTATCCTGAGCCCACGGCACAGCCACCCCGCACACAGCTCTGCTCCCTCCAATTCCAAGATGCAGGAGATGAAGGGAATGGGAAAAGTGAGACAGAGGGCACCGTTGTTCCCAGCAATTCCCCAAGCATCCCCACAGTGACTCACCAGTGGATCCGTGCTGCGGGAAGGAGTTCCGCTCCAGGTACAGAGTGCACACGTAGGGATACGGCGTGAGACGGGTGTTCCCATGAGTGAATCTCATCTTCCACGCTCTCTCCCATTTGCTCAGATCTGAGTGGGATGCTCACAGCTAAGGACACAGCACAGACATTCCTGAGGTCAGGAGTCCAGACAGGGTCTTCTTGGAAAGCTCCACTAGCCAGACCCCTGTACGTCCAGACCCAGAAGCAAATCCAGTCTGTCGTTGTGGGACTGGGAGAAACACCAGGACTGTGGGCCTAGAAACATGTATCCAGGGATCCTCTCCCATTGGCCAGTGTTCCCGGTGCTGGGTTTCCCTCACTGTGCCTGGCTGCAGCCCTGACGTTCTCCTGCGAGAAACAATGTGCCAGGCTCTCCCAGCCCTGAGAATAAAACCTCATCGGTTTCCCTAACGGAAAAGGAATTCCTTTAAAAATGAGCTCAGAAATGGCAAAGGACAAGGATTCAGAGGAGCAGCATCCTGACATCCCCTCCTCCCTGCTGTTCTGAGCAGGAAAGAAAGGATACATGGGAAGACAGTGAAGTGGTCTGTAGAAAAGGGATGCAAATCATCCAGATTGCCGAGGATCACTCGAATCGCTTCCTGAAGAGGCCAAAACCAGAAATGAAGGAAGAGCATTAACAGCAGTGCCACAATTCCACTGGGAAGGGCAGCTACAAGGCTTGTGAACAATTTGTAATCATCGTTTTCTTGAACCATGGCAGAGCAGGGGCAAGAGTTTTGCTTTTCCCTTTCCCCTCCTTCACCTGCTCCCTCCCATCCCCTTGGAGTTGTGGTACCAACAGACTCCGAGGAACTGAGGGGAATTCTTGTCTGACTCTTGGATGGAGCCAGCAGTGCTGCTCTGGAGAGCAGGGCTGGACTGGGACAGGGGCCACATCTGACCATTAAGAAGCCTCCTTTTTCCCAGCAAACACCAGCAGCGTCGACCTGTCCCAAAAATCAACAGAGAATTCCCCGTTTCTCCTACTGGAAATGCTGCATTGGACAAAATGTCCTCCCCCTCCTCACGAACCAAAGGTTTGCTCAGCTGAATGCTAAGCTCAGGGCCCTGTCCCTACTCCAGCTCCTACCTCCAGCTCCTCAGCAGCCCCTGGAGTGCTGTCAGGATCAGGAGCACTGGGAAGCAAACAGAGAGAGTCAGGCCCAGCCCAAGCAAAAAAAAAAAAAAGGATCAACATTTGCTGGGAGAGTTTCAATGCCACCTCTGCCTTGTTCCCACGGCAGAGGGAAAACACTCAGCAGGCAGAGGAATTCCTAACTCACTGTTCTTAAAAACCATCTGTTATTCCATAGGGACTGTTCCTTGGGAATTTCATGCCCATTTGTATTTTGCGTGGCTGAGGATACGATGGATGGGAGATGGGATCTTTCCAGCTGAGCCTGAGGAACCTTTAGGTGTGGCACGAGACCTAACGTGGCTGCAGGCCAGGAGATAGTCAGACTGGTGGGATGTTCCCAACACTTTCTCTTCTGTTTCCTCCGCAGCTGGCAGCCCCCACTTCCAGAACAAACTCTGGCTCTGGCCAGGGATCTCAGCCTGCTGGGATCGCAGCCTCCAGGATCCCAAGTCCTCTCCCAAATTCAAAGCCCCAGAGCTCCATGGCAGAGCTGCCAAAGCCTTCACCCAGCATCCCCAAGGAACCGTCAAGCATGACGGAGCCCTTATTTCCCAAGGCAAATCCCCTGCTTGTTGATGGAAAGCATGGAATGAATTCCTGATTCTGCTTTGCTTGCATGCATGGCTTTGGCTTTACTTAGGAAGCTGTCTTTATCCCAATCCGCAAGCTCTCTTCCTGGGACCTTTCTGCCTCTCTCCCTCATCCCACTGTGGGCAGGGAGGGAGCAGCCGCGTGGGGCAGCAGAACAGGAGCATTTTTACAGCTCCCATTGTTCTCCCAGGTCAATGCTCAGCCCGGGCAAAAGCAGCAGCAACTTTTAAAAGCCCGCTTTCCCGGGAAGTGGGAGAAAGCAGGGAATGAGGAGCCCACGTGTAACCATTAAACCACAGGCAGACTTTCCAGCAGGAGCGCGCTCACCTGGGGAAGCGGCCGTACCGGATTTTAAACTTGTAGACGTGCCGGCCCGCATGGAGGAACCTCGTCTGGGGCAGCAGTGAGGGGAGCGGTTCCAGAGGCATCTCCCGCTTTCCGAGTGCCGGCCTAGGGAAGCAGGAGCAGCCCAGGTCAATCCCCCCTCACAGCTCGAGCGTTGCCTGGAGAGAAGAGCCCACAGGTGGCTTCTCCTCTCAGAGACAGATTCCCACCTGGCCCCATATTCCTGACCCCAGTGCCCGTTCCAGAGGAGCCGGGCATTCCCCATGGGATCAGGGCATTCCCTGTGGGATCAGGGCATTCCCCACAGGAATAAGGCATCATTCCCCACAGGATCAGGGCATTCTTTGTGGGATGAGGGCATTCCCCTTGGGATCAGGGCGTTTCCCACAGGATCAAGGCATTTTTGCGATGAGGGCATTCCCTGTGGGATTAGGGCACTCGCCCCCAGGAGTAAGGCATTATTCCCCACAGGATCAGGGCATTCCCTGTGGGATCAGGGCATTCCCTGTGGGATTAGGGCATTCCCCACAGGAATAAGGCATTATTCCCCACAGGATCAGGGCATTCTTTGTGGGATGAGGGCATTCCCTGCAGGATCAGGGCATTCCCCACAAGAATAAGGCTTTCCCACAGGCTCAGAGCATTCCCACAGGATCAGGCCCGCGCTCCCAGCCGCTGCACGCCTGTGCCTGAGAGGAGCAGAGCCGAACCCACCCGAGCGGAGCCGAGCGGAGCCGAACCCACCCGAGCAGAGCCGAGCGGAGCCCATCCCGCCCGAGCAGAGCAGATCCCGCCGAGCGGAGCCGAACCCACCCGAGCGGAGCCGAACCCACCCGAGCGGAACCGAACCCACCCGAGCGGAACCGAACCCACCCGAGCGGAGCCGAAGCCGTCCGATCCCGCCCCTCGGCTCCCCCCGCCCCGCTGCTGGTGGCGCTACCGCTTCATAGGTTGCTGCATCTCGGGGCTTGGAGCCCCGTGGGCGCCAGCGGGAGCCCAGAGCATCGGAGGAGGCGGCCCTGACCTTGTGGCAGGTCTGGCAGCCGCTCTCAGAGGGGCCTGGGCTCTGCCCGTGCCTCTCAGGCCAGCGTTCACTCTGGTGCCTAATGACGGCCCCTCGACCGGTCCTTTTTCTCCCAGGCTGTAATGGTGCCAGGTTTGCCTTTTCCAGGTTCAGGCACCTTTCCTGCCCGGAGTCCCAGGGGTTTTTCCACCCCTCTGCTGCACACACCGAGGGATCCCTGGAGACACCACGGAAATGCAGGAGTAGCCGCAGCTTGAGTCTTATATGGGGTTTGGGGAGGAAACTCCCTATTTGAGCCACTTTTTATCCCTTGATGCCAGACAGCGGCATTTGCAGGGAAAACAACGTCCCGCTCCATTCTCTGTCCACTCCAAGGCTCTGCACTGGCCTCTCTCTTTGCCTGCACTGGCTGAGAAGGCGCTTTAACATCAGGCCAGCCTTGACGTCACCCAGCACTTTCAGTTTCTTGGGAAGTGACAGAATCAAGACCTTCGCCATCCTGTACGACTAGCGGAGCCACCATGGCCGAACAGCAGCTCCCGGATGAGGGGCCCAGCGAGTTCCCCATCACCTTTACCTTAGGATTCGTCACAGAGGCCACAGTGTTGGTGTCTCCAGATGAGACCGTGCAGGAGTTCGTGGACAGGCTGAAAACCAGATACTCCTGCGTGTCCCTCAAACTGGGAAAGCTGATCCACAAAACCAAGTTGCTGGAGGCTGGGAAGACCCTGCGCCACTACGGAATCACCCCCAACTCCAAGGTGCACTATATCCAAAATAGTAAGTGCAGTGTGGCCGGGGCAGGCTCTGTCTGGAGGTGGGAGAGGGGCTGTGGGTGCAGATCTGGTGCCTCCCGAGCAGGGACCCCGGCCAGGACCGCAGGTGGGAGGGAAGGGGCAAGGTGGCTGTGGCCGTGAGCGCATCAGGGAGCTGCCTCGCTGGGAGGAAGTTGAGGGCCTGCGAATAGGAGCATTCTGTGCTCCTGTGCAGGGGGATGGCAGGAGGGAGAGGAAGGACTCTGCTCCTGGAAGTGGAGCAAGAAATCTGCTCTCTGGGTGGGAGCAGGGAGGGATGGAGAGGTGGCAGCTGGGAGCACGTTTGCAGCCCCGCAGGGGCAGCTGGGGGGATTCTTGTAGGAATCAAACTGGAGGGAAGAGGCTTCATGGCAAAGGTGTGAAGAAGAGAGAGAAGACGGGCAGAGGTACGGGCAGATACTGAAAGTATCCCATCCTCTGCGACCTTCCAGTACCTGAAGGGGGTGCACAAGAAAGCTGAGGACGGGCTTTTTACAAAGGCTTGGGGTGATAGGATGAGGGGGAATGGCTTTATATTGAAGCGGGGCAGATTTAGACTAGACATAAGGAGGAAATTCTTCACAACGAGGGCGGAGAGGCCCTGGCCCAGGTGGCTCAGGGAGGTTGTGGCTGCTCCATCCCTGGAGGTGTTGAAGGACAGGTTGGATGGGCCTTGAGCAGCCTGATCCAGTGGGAGGTGTCCCTGTCCGTGGCAGGGGGGGTTTGGAATTAGATGATCTTTAAGGTGCCTACCAACACAAACGATTCTGTGATTCCATGATACTCCTCTGACTGTGACCTGGCTCCTGAGCTCTCCTCTGCTTTGTGTTCCTGTTGTAGTTCGAGGTGGAGATGATCGATTCCTGTCTGGATCTACAAGTAAGGCCATGCCCTGGTCCTCACTGACCACCCGGTGCAGCAGGGCTGGGGGAGCTGCACGGTGGTCAGCAAAGGACCTCAGCTCACAGCGTGGTGGTGAGCGTGTCCCTGCCACAGCCCATGAGGAGGGTGGGAGCTGCGGTTGATGTGGGAGTGTGAGGTGGTGCAGGATGGGGTCAGCGTGGTTAGTGGGATTGGGAAGGCTGGGCAAAGGCTGCTT
This sequence comes from Phaenicophaeus curvirostris, assembly GCF_032191515.1. NCBI lineage: Eukaryota > Metazoa > Chordata > Aves > Cuculiformes > Cuculidae > Phaenicophaeus > Phaenicophaeus curvirostris. The sequence continues at coordinate 4,592,007 of NC_091408.1, forward strand.
GAGGACGGCTTCTTCTCCCAAATTTGAGGCAAAAATGACCATGTATTCCTCTTGTTCCAGGTAGACACTTGTTCTCTGCCCTAAGGCGGATGAAAGTCTCTGACAGCAGTGATAAGGTCTCAGAAAGCACAGAGGTGAGGTCTTGCAGGACGTGATAGCTGGGGCTGCAGTGCCTGAGTGAAGAGCTCACAGCCCGCCCTGTGCGTGGGGGTCCCGCGCTGCCCATCACACCACAGCACTACGCTGGGTGGCAGGAGCTGGTGGGTGCTGCCCTTGGTCCCAGCAGAGGGATCTCACCCTGCGGGCAGGCCAGGCGGGCACAGCGCCTGCGCCAGCCTGCTGCCTCCCTGCAGGATCGAGGAGCAGCACCAGCTCTCCACCCGGTGCTGGGGCTGTTGCTCTTGCCCTCAGCAGACCTTCTTCCTGTAGGCACCGCGGTCTTCAGAGCAGACACACAGCTTGGGAGCGCCTCCTCCCATGGTCCCTACACAGGAGACACCTCACTGGCAGAACCTGGGCTCACGATCGCAGGGACACTGCTGGGTCTGCCAAGAGCCGGTAAGGGCTTTGCTGTCAAGGACAGGTAACGCTTTGCTGGTTCTGACAGGGCACTGCCACGCTTAAAGAAAACAGCAGCGCAGGGAGCCTGGGACTGACTCTGTCTAGGGGTTTTTGCATCCCTTCCAATTCTGTTATTCCCAGCAATTTGTCATGCTCCAGAAGAGTCCAGTCCCTTTTGCTACACTAACTCAGCACACAGCACCCCAGTTTTCAGGTTTGTGGGAAGACACTTGCATCCCACAATCATTCTCTCTGCGTCTGCCTGTGGCTGCTGTCCTCTTGCTGCTTCACCACAGCAGAAGGGGAAGAGCCCAGGCTTCCCTCACAAGAAAGGCCCCAAGCTCCCACTCTAAGCTGCCTTGTGCTTCACTGTAAATCCCAGCACCCCATTCAGGCCCAAACTGGCCACACTTGTGTTCCAGAGTTTTCCAGAAGTGACGCCAACCATAACCCAAGTCTCTTCGAAGAACCGCCTCAAGTACCAGTAAGAGCCGTTGGGTGAAGCAGGAGCACCCAAAAGCCGTGCCACGGGTGGCATGAGCCTGTCATCTCTCCCACCTGCAGAGCTCACCTGCCTCGTGAAGGTATCTACCAGTGCTCCATCACAGGCCTTGCATTTGAGGTGAAATCAGCAGTGACCGTCACCTACTGGAACACCAGGTGGACCAGGCACCTGAGCGAGGATGAGCAGGACACCCTAATGCCTGTCGGACCCCTCTTCCACATTGAGGTGCAGGCTGGAGTTGTGCAGAAAGTGTTTCTCCCGCATTTCATCTGCCTCGCAGGTACAGCAGCTGCAGGGACCTGGGCCTCCCAAGTTATCATCCCTCAGCCTGTCCCCCTCCAGGACATCTCCAGCTCCTTGGAGACCTCTCTCCAAGGTCCCTTGTGTTCCCCTGCTAAAGCCTTCCTGAGAAGGAGGCAGCCCGAGAGGTGCCAGGATGACTCAACAGAACCTCGATGCCTTTGCTGTCTGCCTCTTGCAGAGTGTGGAGCTGACAGACCATGCTTCATTGCCCATTTTAAATATGAGAAGATGACCCTGGAGACACCGACCCTACTGATGCCTTTCTATGCTGTCCTAGACAATCCCAGCTTCTCACTGCTTGGGGTGCTCTGGAGGAAAATGCGTTCAAGCTTTGGTTCAGTGCCTGTGCACTCCCTGGTGCTGCTCTTCCAGCAGCTCAGTGCTGCAAACACAACCCTTCACCTCTACCTCATCCCAAATGACAAATCTGTGAAGCAGGTAAGATGGAGGGAGCTTGGCCACCTCAAAAGAGGATGACATCTGTGGTGGCTGCAGGAGCAGGGACTGGGTTTGATAAGCAAATGCCTCCCACTTTTTCTGCCACCAGCCTCTGATTCAGTGAGAATGACTGAGGTTGGAAAAGCCCTCTGAGATAACGCAGTCCAACCGTGCCCGTGTTCGTGCCCGTGCTGAGCACGCCCCAGAGCGCGGTGCTGCCTGTGGCACACGCTCAGCAGGCTGTTCTGACTGGGTCAGTTTCATCTCGACTTGCTGTGTCCATAGCTCTGGGGTTTATTCCTCTCTTAGAAGTGATGCTTGATGTTTGCAGGACATCGAAAAACAAGAAATGGATTGGAATTCAAAGGTTATTCCCAAGCCTTCCCCACTCAACCCTCTGTTCCTCGGCTGCGTTTACCGTGTGGCCGGCACAAATTCCGTGGAGATAACGCCTGACGTAAGTGGGATGAGAAAACAGAAGAAGGCTCTGCCTTCAGCCACGTCCCACGGCCAGAATCTGCCTCACCAGGTCTCAGGGCCTGCAGTGCTGGGGGCTGTTCTGGTTACACGTGGCAAAGGCATTTCATGATACACATAGAAACAGGGAGTGGTTTGGGTCAAAGGGACCTCAAAGCCCACCCAGTTCCAACCCCCTGCCATGGATCAGGTTGCTCCAAGCCCCATCCAACCTGGCCTTGAACCCCTCCAGGGACGGGGCAGCCACCCCTGCTCTGGGCAACCTGTGCCAGGGCCTCCCCTTCCTCACAACAAAACATTTCTCTCTAAGATCTCATCTCAATCTCCCCTCTTTCAAATCAAAACCGTTCCCCCTCATCCTAGCCCTGCACCCCCTGATCCCAGTTTTCCTTTAGCCCCCTTCAATACTGGAAGCTTCTCTAAGCTCTCCCCACAGCCTTCTCTTCTCCAGGCTGAACAACCCCAACTCTCTCAGCCTGTCCTCATACAGGAGGTGCTCCAGCCCTCAGATCACCTCCATGGCCTCTCCTGGACTCACTCTAACATCCCCAGAAACAGCTCAGAGCATACCCCAGCGTCCCAGTGGGGCTGTGTTTGGTTACAGGATGATGTATGTGGATTCCCTGCAGCTCTCCGTGCTGAGGGAGACTCAACTTGCTTCTTCCCTTGGCAGGAACACTTGACGTTCTGCTACAAGAGTCCAAAGAAACAGCAGCTCTTTGTTGAGATCTACATCAAGAATGTGGAGGAGGACACTGAGCTTTCTATGACAAACACACGCGACAATGTCCGGGTCTGGAAGACGTTACTGAGATCAGGTGGGAACAGCAGGTCCATCTAGGGGCTCATTCACCTTAGCAAAAGCAGAGGGGCAGCACCCAAACAGACCTCCTGCATGTTGTGGTCATGGTCATCCATGCCTCCTGCAGGGAAATCAACCCCTGCGTGTGCTATTGGCTACTGAAGGGCTTGGAAGGACACCCCACTGTCATTAAATCAGAGCCTCAGATTGAACCTGGAGTTTCAGATGCTGGAGTTTAAGAGAGCCTGACAGCGCTGTTGGTGGCTCTCTGTTCCCTTGGCTACTGCTTGGGTAGAAATGTGTCTGCTCTTTAAAAGTGAATGTAACGAGCACCCATGCACGTGCTGGTGCGACCACTGTGCGATGCAGAGCAGGGAAGGAGAATGCCACCATTTTAGTAAAAAGCAACATCAAAACCTACATGTAACAGTCAGCGCTGCTCTTGGGATTTGCTGGGTGTGACACTGGTGTGTGAAACAACACCCAGAGTGCCCGGAATTGGAGCAAGGACAGGTGGAGCAGAGCCTGCCTTCACCACCCCTTTCTGCTCACAGTAGCATCATGGACGTGCTGGGGATCTGCTCTCCTGTGGCAGCAAGAGACCCTTGCTTAGAGCTGTTCTGCTTTAGGGCTTTTGGGAGGGGCTCTTGATCAAGAGCACAGGGTTAGAACGAGGGGGAACGGTTTTGAGATGAATGAGGGGAGACTGAGATGAGATCTTAGGCAGAAATATTTAGCTGTGAGTGTGGAGAGGCCCTGGCCCAGGTTGCCCACGGCAGTGGTGGCTGCCCCATCCCTGGAGGGGTTCAAGGCCAGGTTGGATGGGGCTTGGAGCCCCTGATCCAGTGGGAGGTGTCCCTGCCCATGGCAGGGGGGGAACTGGATGGGCTTTGAGGTCCCTTCGACCCAAACCATTCCATGATTTTGTGATCCTATCAAAAGGAGGAAGCTGGGAACAAGGCCATGCAAGGACACAGACCTTCTATGATTTCAGTGTTCAGTGATGTCTCTCTCCTTTCTCTTTCAGGTGATATAAGGCTTACTCCCCAAAAGCCTCCTCCCCACGGCTGCCACACCCCATCAGGTCAGTACAGAGTTTCAGAGCTGACACAAAGCTGGACATTTCAGTGTTCCCTGATGGGCAGGTGCAGTCACCACACTGACCTACAACCTGCCCGAGAGAGCAGGAGAGTAGAGGGGCAGGCAAGAGCAAAGATAGGACCAGGGGTTTTCAGCTGAAAGGGGAGATTGAGATGACATCTGGGGAAGAAATGTTTTGCTGTGAGCATGGGGAGGCCCTAGGCCAGGTTGCCCCATCCCTAGAGGCCAGGTTGGATAGGCTTGGAGCCCCTGATCAGTGGGAGGTGTCCTGCCTCTGGCAGGGGGGTGGACTGTAAGATGTTCAAAGTCCCTTCCAACTCAAACCATTTTGCGATTCTACAAGGAAATGCCACCTGGGTGCCCAATTCAGCCTCACATAGGAGGACTGGGTGGAGGCTCAGGAGGAGAAGCTGGGCAGCGCTGCCCTGCCCCGAGGTTGCTCAGCACCCTGCTGGTGTCACCTGCCTTCCCAGCTTCTGTATCTTTACAAACTGCTTGCAACCCTGTGAGGTCTCAGGGCTCTGAGGCAGCAGCTCCTCATCTTGCAGGTGGGTGCAGGACAGCAGCTTCAGCCCCAGGCACTGCAGGAATCCCAGCGGGGACAGGTGCCACCACCTGACCTCCCCCAGCCCCTTCCCCTTCCCACCCCTTTCCCTGTCCGGCCTCGGGTGCTCCCGTCCTTCTTGGTGGAGGATGGAGACCCGTGGCCGTGGGACAGGGTGCGCAGCCGTGGTGTCGCTGGCTCAGGGAGCCCCAGACCGTGGCGTGGACACCCCTGCGGCTGCCTGGCCGCTTGCAGCACAGTGACGTGGGCTTGGCCTCTGCTAGGAGCAGCCTTTGTGAAGAAGAACAAGACCGAGCTTTGCTCCAGGATGGCACAGGTGCCCTCCATTGTGCTACACCTACAGGATGCAAACGTCATCAACAAGGATGAAGAAGAGGAGGTGCTCAGCCAAGATACACGTCAAAGGAAGAACCGAGTCTTGCTGGACCTACTGGAGAGGAAAGGCCCGGAGGCCCAGGAGCAGCTCTACCAGATCCTCAGGGATAAAGACCCATACCTCATCGCAGACCTGGAGAAGTCCAGCTAGGCCTGGGAGGGCAGATTGCATCTGCTCCCACTGCTCAGCCTGAGTTGGGCTCCAAGGAGCTCCAAGTGCCTGGTTTGGTATCCCCGCCCCAGCCGAAGGGGCAGCTGTATCCCAATTCCTCCCCAGGGAAAGGGGGGAGGAAATGAGAGAAAGAGGGGCCTGCGGGTTGGAAATGAAAACTAAAGCAGCTTTAAAGAAACAATAAGCCTAAAAGAGAAACCGCAATAATAGATACTGGACTCAAGAACTGGATTCAGGAACATGCGGATGGGTTCAGGGCCAGCAGACAGATGGGATCCTCCCCGAATGTCGCCTGTCGAGGACACAGGGGTGATCCTTGGGATCCCTAAGCTTTTATCCCAAGTACGACGTGTACGGCCACCACCACCAGAGGCAGCCGCTGCCTGAAAAACATGCTGGTGCCTTTCAGAAGCCGAAGACCCTCAGAGGAGGCTTAGCTGGGAAATCAGAGGACACGTTTTGCTCAACCCAGAACGAAAGAGCTGAACCTCCCTGGCAGAGCTGCAGGCATCCAGCCAGGGAGAGCAGCCGCTCTGCTGAAAGGAGCCATGGAAGGACTGTTGGGTTCACCGACGCCAGAGTCCTTGCATTTCAAAGCCTCTCTTGCCTTTTTGTATTTTCACATTAAATATTTTCTTAACTATATCTCCACACCATCTCTCGCTCTGTCCCGTGTGAGCGTGTGCTGCGGGGACTGAGGGCCACAGCCTGCTGAGCCTGCGGGTCAGGGGCCTTGGGGTCACCGACTGGAGGGATTGGGGCCCGGGTGCAGATCCCAGAGGGAACGGGGTCCTGGTGCAGCTCCCGGAGGGATCGGGATGCCAGTGCATCTCCTGCAGGGATTGGGGTCCAGTTCAGGTATCCTCAGCCCACGAAGGACATAAAGCTGTTGGAGTGAGTCCAGAGGAGGCCATGGAGAGGATGCGAGCACCTCCCGTGCGAAGACAGGCTGAGAGAATTGGGGTTGTTGAGCCTGGAGAAGGCTCAGGGAAACATCACAGCAGCTTCCAGGCCAGAAACCTCTCCCTAGGCCAGGCTTAGCAGGCTCTGCTTGCATCTCACCTCAGTCCAGGCAGGGTGCCTCATCCCAGCTCAGCTCCTCTGAGGATGCCCTGGCTCACCCCATCACTACAGCCCCTCATCCTGGCTCTGGGGACGGCATCACATGCCCCTGGGAGCCCCTTCCCCAGTAGCAGAGCCTTCACCTTCCTACACGACAGATCCCAAGGGCTCCTGGTGCCATGGGGCCAGAGCATGACTGGAGCACAGAATCACAGAACGTCCTGAGCTGGAAGGGACCCACGAGGATCATCGAGTCCAGCTCCTGTCCCTGCACAGGACAACCCCAACATTCACACTGTGGGGCTGAGAGCATTGGCCCAAGGCTGCTGCAATATTGTCAGGCTTCAAAGCCTCTCTTACCTTTTTGTATTTTCACATTAAATATTTTCTTAATTGAGAAATTGAGGTTTGGGGGGATCCAACATGGCGGGCACCAATCAGCGAGCGGTCCCGCCTCCCCCTTCCGGGGGAGGCGGGACCGCTCGCTGATTGGTGCCCGCAGGGGGCGGGACCAGAGGAATCTCTCACCCCATTGGTGGAGGCGCCCGCGCGGGGCTGTGACGCTGCTCTCTGATTGGCGGGCGCTCCCCGCGGGGGTGGGGAGGGCTGCGCTCTGATTGGTTCTCTCGGCGCGGGGCGGTTCCGCGGGAAGCGCGCGCCGCGCGGGAAATCCGCGGCCGCGGGACCGGGATGCGCCGGGGCCGCCGGGACGGGGCGGGGGGGGTTGATGGAGCCGGGACCGGGGGGGCTGATAGGGACGATGGCCCCGCGCTGTCCGCTCTCAAGCGCCTGGAGCGCTCGCAGCGCACGGACAGGTTGGATGCGCTGTTCGGCTTCGAGCGGCCGGCGGAGCCCGGCGAGCGCACGGGCTGGCTCGTCAACATGCACCCGGTACGGGGCCGGGGGGGGGTGCTAGGGTGGGCCCCGGGGAGAACCCCCGGTAAAGGTGGCTGGCTGGCCTGGGGAGACCCTCCGGGGGCCTTGGGAGGGGTGAGTGACCCTCAGGGACATCCCTGGTTGGGCCCGGGGTGGGTGTCCCATGGGGAGACCCCCAGTAGGGCCCAGGGAGACCCCTAGTAGGGACTGGGAGGGGTGGGTGACCCGGGGAGGAGTGGGTGTCCTATGAGGAGAACCCTAGTAAGGGCTGGGAGGGGTGAGTGAGCTCCAAGGAGGCCCCCAGTAGGGCTCAGGTAGGGAGTAGGTGAGTTCCAGGGAGACCCCTAGTAGGGATGGAGAGGGGTGGGTGACCGGGGGAAGGGGCAGGTGTCCCATGGGGAGACCCCCAGTAGGGCCCAGGGAGACCCCTAGTAGGGACTGGGAGGGGTGGATGAGCTCCAAGGAGGCCCCCAGTAGGGCTTAGGTAGGGAGTAGGTGAGTTCCAGGGAGACCCCTAGTAGGGATGGAGAGGGGTGGTTGACCTGGAGAGGGGCAGGTGTCCCCTGGGGAGATCCCCAAGTAGGGCCCAGGGAGACCCCTAGTAGGGACTGGGAGGGGTGGGTGACCTGGTGAAGGATGGATGTCCCATGGGGAGAACCCTAGTAGGGACTGGGAGGGGTGGGTGAGCTCCAAGGAGACCCCCAGTAGGGCCTTTTTGGGGGTAGGTGAGCTCCAGGGAGACCCCTAGTAGGGATGGAGAGGGGTGGGTGACTGAGGGAGGGGCAGGTGTCCCATGGGGAGACCCCCAGTAGGGCCCAGGGAGACCCCTAGTAGGGACTGGGAGGGGTGGGTGACCCGGGGAGGGGTGGGTGTCCCATGAGGAGAACCCTAGTAAGGGCTGGGAAGGGGTGGGTGAGCTCCAGGAAGACCCCCCGATTGGGTCTAGTGTGGAGAGTGATGTGGGGAGGGGTAGGGGATCCGTGAAGAGACCCCCATTAGGGGCTGGCCTGGTTGTGTGTCCATATGGAAACCCCCACTAGGACCTCGGGAGGTGTAGGTGACTCCTAGGCAGATCTCCTGGTAGGATCAGGGGGTGGTGGGTGATCCCGAGGCCCTTTCCCCTGCCCCGATAGGGCCTGGGGAGGGGTGGGTGACCAGAAGAGGGGTGGGTGTCCCTCTGGGACACCTCTAGTAGGGCTGGGGAGTGGTGGATTATCCTGCTGAGCCCTTGATGCCCACGGGCAGACGGAGGTATTGGATGAGGACCGGCGGTCGGTGAGCGCTGTGGACTACTACTTCATCCAGGAAGATGGGAGCCGCTTCAAGGTAAGTCCCTAGGGGTCTGGGCAAGGCGTGGGATCCCCATAGAGGGACCTACTGCCAACAGTCATCTACTGTCTCCTAGGTGGCACTGCCCTACAAGCCCTACTTCTACATTGCTACCCAAAAGGTGAGGAGGGGCCCCTGGGAGGGCTGAAGTCCCTAAGGAGGGGGACAGCAGGTCCTGGGGAGTCAAGACCTACTGGGCATTCTGCTTTGGGATGGTCTTCTCCTATCAGATAGAGCCGTGCTGCTCAGCCTCTGCATCACTCAACAGGGCTGTGAGCGAGAAGTGTCCTCCTTCCTCTCCAAGAAGTTCCAAGGGAAGATTGCAAAGTTGGAAACTGTCCCCAAAGAAGACTTGGACCTGGTCTGTATCCTCTGCCCTTGCTGCTCTTGTGTAGTGGAGGAATCTGGGGCCTTGCACAGCTCCGGTGAGGTGGGAAGGGACAGAGCAGTGAAGTGGAACAACATGCTTGATGGTATTCTCTCCTTGTGCTGCTTGTGGTGCCCATCAGAAATGTGTCAGGGCGTGCTGATTGCTTCTCAGGAGTAATTATATTCCTCTCCTTGGGCTTTCCTCAACATGTCCAAGTTTAACTGCAGGAACAAGTTGCTCAGAGAAGCTGTGGCTGCCTCATCCCTGGAGGTGTTCAAGGCCAAGTTGGATGGGGCTTGGAGCCCCTGATCCAGTGGGAGGTGTCCCTGCCCATGGCAGTGAGGGTGGAAATGGGTGGGCTTTAATGTCCCTTCCAACCCAAACCATTCTATGATTCTATGAATTAAAGAATGATTGGAGCAGGGGAGGGTACTGTTGAAAGGAGATGCAGCTCATGGTTCCTCCTCTTTCCAGGGTGCATCCCTCCAGTGGTCCCAGGGCAGCAGGGCTGACTGGGTGCTTGCTGTGAACCAGTGCGGCTCTTGCTCTCTTTCCTGACACACCACTAGGGTCTCTTCTCTGTGCTTGACTCTCCCACCATTGGCACCTCTTTTTTTGGCCTATTTTTCCACCTGTATCAGCCTGCTCTGCCTTTCCAACCCTCTCGTGGTGGCCATCCCTCAGTGTTCGTCCCCCTGAGCCTGCGTTGTCTTGCTGCTTTGCAGCCAAACCACTTGGTGGGCCTGAAGAGGAACTACATCAAGCTGTCCTTCAACACGGTGGATGACTTGGTGAAGGTGCGGAAGGAGATCTCTCCTGCTGTGAGGAAAAACAGAGAGCGAGACCAGGCGAGCGATGTCTACACGGCCATGCTGTCGAGGTGGGGACTCTCCTTATGCCAGCCGCTCAGTCTCTCGTGTTGATGATGAGACTCCCTTGGCTGTCTCTTAGCGATGCCTGTGGATGTGTGCTCCGGTAAGGCGGCTGCGTCCTCTCCTTGCAGCGCTCTGAGCGGAGGCAGCCTGAGCATGGATGAGGAAGGTGCTTCCAGGAAGGTTGCCAACCAGATGGACAACATCGTGGACATGCGGGAGTATGACGTACCCTACCACATTCGCCTCTCCATCGACCTCAAGATCCACGTGGTGAGTAAGGAACAGGGAAACTGGAAGAGCTTCGCTTTCCTGCTGCCAGGGAAGAAATATTTTCTTTCCAGGAGCTTTGTGAGGGTGTCAGTGGTGATGAGTTAATGTGTAAAGCTCAGTTCTGGATGGCTTTGCCTTCTCCTTAATTAATGATATGCAGAGAATTGAGATGCTTGATGCGCAGCCACAGTTGGAGCCTTGCTCCGGGCTGGGTTGACATCGCACAGCTCGGTCCCCAGCAGCCGGACAGGAGGGACTGGAGGAGGTGGCTCTGCAGTCAGGCGCTGCCTGCCCTCCTCTCTTGGCAGGCTCACTGGTACAACGTGAGATACCGCGGCAGCACCTACCCCCCCGAAATCACCCGCCGGGACGACCTCGTGGAGCGACCGGTGAGCGTTGAGTGGGCAGGCATCGCTCTGTTCGGGTGCGCGGCCCTGAGGAGCTGGTTCTGATGTAGGGGAAAAGCTTTGTCTCCGGGCTTGTGGGGTGATTTTGGGGTTGATAAAGCACTGAATGGTTACTGGGGAGGGTGTGGATCGCTTGTTGGGCTTAATGGGAATCACTCTTCAACTTCCAGTCAGCTTTAGAATATTTCCTAATGGGTTTGGTCCTGCGCAGGATCCGGTTGTCCTTGCCTTCGACATCGAAACTACCAAACTCCCTTTGAAGTTCCCTGATGCAGAGACAGACCAGATCATGATGATCTCCTACATGATTGATGGGCAGGTAAGGGACAGCAGAGTGGTTTTCTCTGTCCTCCAGTTCAATTTGCAGATGACACTGAGCTGAGTGGGAGTGTCTATATCCTGGAGGGCAGGGAGGTTCTGCAGAGGGATCTGGACAGGTTAGATCTGTGGGCTGTGACCAACGGGATGAGGTTCAACGAGGCCAAGCGCCAGGTCCTGCGCTCGGGTCACAACAAGCCCAGGCAGCGCTCCAGGCTTGAGGAAATGCAGCTGGAAAACTGTGTGGCGAAGGAGGACCTGGGAGTGCTGGTCAACAGCAGCTGAACATGAGCCAGCAGTGGCCCAGATGGCCAGGAAGACCAACAGCATCCTGGCTTGGATCAGCCATGGGGTGGCCAGCAGGAGCAGTGCAGGGATTATCCTCTGGACTCAGTGCTCTTGAGGCTACACCTTGAATCCTGGGGTCAGTTCTGGGCCTCTCACTCCAAGAAGGACATTGAAGGGCTGGAGTGTTTCCAGAGAAGGGAATGGAGCTGGGCAAGGGTCTGGAGCACAGGGGCTCTGCTGTCGCACGGTGTCTTTCCATGCCCTCCACAGCTGATGGGCAGCAATGACTCCCAAACAGTTCTTCCCTGTGACAAAAGCTCTGGTTGTCAAGAGGAAGATGTCCTATTGTTTGGACAGCATTGTTGGGTTGCCTGCAAGCTGTGTCTTCCCGATTACCTTCTTGTCACCTCCCTAGGGCTACCTGATCACCAACAGGGAGATTGTCTCGGAGGATATAGAAGACTTCGAGTTTACTCCCAAGCCAGAGTATGAGGGTCCATTCTGTGTCTTTAATGAACCAGATGAAGTAAGTCAACTCTTCCCTGCAGACCTTTTACCTGCCTGGGGCCCTTGTTGGCCAGAGAGAGCTGATTGCTGGGCAGGTGGCCCTGCTAGAGTCGTGATGGGTGCGGCAGCCCTGGGCAGGCTCCAGGAAATCTGGGGAAGGGCTTTTGATCAGGCTGTGCAGCGATAGGATGAGGGGGAATGATTTTGAGCTGAACGAGGGGAGATCGAGATGAGAACTTGGGAAGAAATTCTTCATGATGCATGTGAGGAGGCCCTGTCCCAGGTTGCCCAGAGTAGTTGATTACTACCCTGTCCCTGGAGATGCTCAAGGTCAGGTTGGATGGGACTTGGAGGAACCTGATCCAGTGGGAGGTGTCCCTGGCTATGGCAGAGGGTTGGTATGGACAGCCTGTAAGGGTCCCTTCCAATCCAAATAATTCTGTGTTTTTATTGTTCTATATCCACCACCTCTCCCCAGAGGAGATGAAATTGCTTTGTATGTCTATCTTCTCTTCCATTTCATCCTAGGCTCATTTAATCCAGAGGTGGTTTGAACATGTTCAGGAGACCAAACCCACCATCATTGTCACGTACAACGGAGACTTCTTTGACTGGTAAGCTCAGGAATGAAAGCTCAGCTGCGTAGGTGCCATCTGAGCTATGGGCCAGGGTCAGGAACCGGCCTTGATGTCGTTTCGTAGCTCACATGGTGGTGTGTGATCCGTGCTGACTGTCTGGCCAGTTTGAGCACCTCACCAAATCCTGTTGTCACTGGCTTGGAAGCATGAGCTTCCGTAGAGACCCATCCACTTGGCTGAGCTGCTTTAAACCCTTGTCAAGGTGGCAATGTTGGTGTGTGGATGAGTCCAGCCTCAGAGAGTGGGGAGAGGGGTGCAGGCAAGCCTTAGGGAGGAGGAGCCATGAGAGTCATCTCCTGGTGCAGGATGCAAGCAGCTTGGCCTTGGGTCATGCTGCAGCCCTGCCCTGCAGGAAGCTTTTCCACGGCCAGATACCTCAGACACATCACACGAGGAATTCTTTAGGTGGTTTGTAATGAAGCAGTGGCAAAGCTGTAGGTGGAAATGGAAGGGAAATGGCTATTCTGTTCTTCTCTTCACGTTGCCTCCTTCTCCAGGCCCTTTGTGGAAGCAAGAGCAGCAGCTCACGGAATGGATATGTATCAGGAAATTGGATTTCAGAAGGACAGCCAGGGGGAGTACAAAGCGTCCCAGTGCATCCACATGGACTGTCTAAGGTACCAAATGCTGCCCCTCTGCCCTATACCTGTGTCTTTATCTCTTGGGTTTATATAAGACACCTACAGCTACTTTGGCTTGAGTTCCTTAAATGTTTATTTCAAAGCTGCTGGTGGGGTTGGAAGGTAGCAAATGTGAACAATGGAGACGTTGGGGAGAGTGGGGTTTGATTTAACTGGCTAAAGCTGAGCAGCCTCTGATTCGGTTGTGCTGGGATGCTTGGCTCTCAGCTGCCCTCTGTGGGAGTCAGGTCCCCTTCACAAGCCTGCGCCCGTTTTGGAAGGGCAGGGCTGGTTCCTCTGCACAAACTGGTCGTGTCCTCTTTCTTTGCAGGTGGGTGAAGAGAGACAGTTACCTCCCAGTGGGGAGTCACAACCTGAAAGCAGCAGCTAAAGCCAAACTGGGTTACGATCCAGTGGAGCTGGACCCTGAAGAGATGTGCCGGATGGCTACGGAGGAGCCTCAGGTATTCCTTCCCTTCTGAGCAATTGGAAACCAAACCTTAAAGCAGCTGCAATGGCATTGAACCGTTAAGTTCTACCTTAACCTGGTGGGTCTGAGAAGAGAACTCCATCTGTCTCTCCAAACTGCAGATTCCTTAAACATTTGAGCTCTTGGCGAGGGCTGGATTCCTCTGTAGTGGTTCTCACGCCAGCATTGCGCTGTGTATTCTCTGTATTTCTTTAGGTCAGTGTGAGGTGGAAGGCACCACCTCGCTCTGAAATACCACACAGAGCCATGATTTGCTGGAGGGACCAGAAACAAACTTAGTGCTCCAAGTGTTGTTTCTGTTGAAGTCTTGGAGCACCCTCCTGGTGCCCAAACAGGGCAGCACCTGTGCCATGAGCACATCCTCCCCGCTTCTTGTTCAAAGCTGGCATATCGCTGTGTGTGTAGAGCTGGAGCATGATGTCCTGGAAACAAATGGATTATTCCTTACGATCCAGGATAAGGCGAATTACACCTTTCCCTTCTTCCTGCTGATATCATAGGATAGTTTGGGTTGGAAAGCACCTTTACAGGTCATCCAATCCAACCCCCCTGCAAGAGCTGGGACATCTTTAACCAGATCAGGTTGCTCAGAGCCCCATCTGACCTTACCTTGAATGTTTCCAGGGGTGAGGCCTCCACCACCTGCCTGGGCAACCTGAGCCACTCTCATTATGCTCATATGAGCATGTCCAGCAAGAAGCTATGAGAGATTGTTGTCATTGAGCTGCTCTGCCACATGGAACTGGGATTTATTTGCCTCTCACCTTTCTCCACAGACCTTGGCCACCTATTCAGTGTCCGATGCTGTTGCTACCTATTACATGTACATGAAGTACGTGCACCCTTTCATTTTCGCCTTGTGCACCATCATTCCGATGGAGCCTGATGAGGTGGGTGTGCTATTCAAGTGATGAGTTCTTTGCTGGGTGAAGAGCCACGTCTCTCGTGCTGCAGGGATGCTCTGGCCATGGAGCTGATTCCTGGACACCTTCCCATCCATGTCAGAGAGGGCAGGAAGATGGATTGGGAAGCTATTTCTTTCTTTCCACAGCCTCTTAAGAACACGAGGCCCAAGGGCTGGTGGTGTGCAGGTGGAGGAAGAACATATGGTTGATGCTCCATGCTCAGCCAATTTTATTTGCAGTCGTGGTCCTGCAAAGCTGGATCTTCTGGTGGCTGTTGTCAGCTGTAGGGAGGATGGTTGTGCAGCTCTCTGGTGTAGCTGTAAGGCCAGGCCAGGCCCCACAGCACTAGTGCACCACCTCTGGCTGAACCACAGCATGGTTTGGGCTGGAAAGGGCTCTCAAAGATCACCACCGCCCTGCCATGGGCAGGGACTCCTCCCACTGGATCAGGGTGCTCTAAGCCCCATCCAACCTGGCCTGGAACACCTCCAGGGATGGGGCAGCCACCATTTCTCTGAGCAGCCTGGGCCTCCCCGCTCTCACAGCAAAACATTTCTGCCTTGTACCTAATCTAAATCTCCTCTTTTGGAGTTTAAAACTACCTTTGTCTCTCCTGCAGGTGTTAAGGAAAGGATCTGGGACGCTGTGTGAGGCACTGCTGATGGTTCAGGCATATCACGCCAACATCATCTTCCCCAACAAGCAGGAGCAGGAATTCAACAAACTTACAGAAGATGGTCATGTGCTGGACTCAGAGACGTACGTGGGAGGTCATGTGGAAGCACTGGAGTCTGGAGTCTTCCGCAGCGACATCCCCTGCCGCTTCAAAATGGTGAGGGGCCACACAGGCAAGGCCTGTCCTTGTGGAGCAAAGTGGTGAGGAACCACCCTCTGCTCCTCCTGTGCATCTCCTGTGTGTCCCTGCTGGGCTTGGGCAGTACTTGTGCTTCAGGAGACCTTGAGCTGGGCTGGGAAGGGATGGGAAGAGGCTTCCAAGTGACTGTGCTTCCCTGGGAGAGCAAGTGTCTTAGGTATCACTGGAAGCAAACCAGACCTTGCTGACAGCAGTGGAGAGAAGTGGTGGCTGCCCCATCCCTGGAGGTGTTCAAGGCCAGGTTGGATGGGGCTTGGAGCAACCTTATCCAATGGGAGGTGTCCCTTCCCTTGGCAGTGGATGAGCTTTGAGGTCCCTTCCAGCCCAAACCATTCCATGATTCTATAAGTCAGGCAGGGACATGGCCTGTGGCCAAGCACGGCTGCCTGTGGTCTCAGTGCTGTCCTCACAACCCTGCAGAATCCTGCTGCCTTTGACTACCTGGTGCAGCATGTAGAGAAGACGCTGCGGCACGCCATCGAGGAGGAGGAGGGTTTGCCACTCGATCAAGTCACCAACTTCCAGGAGGTTTGTCGGCTTGGCTGGGAGGGCTGAGCTGCCAGACTGTGGCTGCAGCTTTAAAGTGCCTGTTTGGCTCATTTTATGCAGCAGAGAGGGACCAAGCAGCCCAGCACTGGGTACCTGCAGAGGAGGTGGTGTTAAGGGATGTTTTAAGTAGCTGCTGCCTCCAGTGGCCCCAGCCAGGACCCTCCTACCCAGCCTGGGGACCCAGGGTCTCTGTCCCAGCTGAGGGATGTGGTCCTGCTTTCTTTCCCCTTGCAGTTTCTATCAGGAGCAAAGCTCTGAGGGTGCTGCAAAGGGATTTAGTGAGAAGACAGACCCCTCAGATAGCACAAATACATTCTTCCTGTTCCCTGCTTCTTATCTACCAAGTGCTGGCTGCCCCTCTCCAAAGCCGAGTCTAGAGTTTCCTGGAGGACATCATCCATAAGTGACTGGGGACTTCTGATCTTCTCTGTTGTCTTATTTAACACATTTGCACTGAAAAGGTCCTTGATTGAGTAACCTTTAGGAAGCAGCTGCTTTCACCTTCCCTGCACCCCTACAGATAAAGCCTGCCTTGGGGGTCCAAAACAAATCCCAGAGTCCTGGTGGCTGAGGGGGCCCTCATACTGCTCCTTTGGTCCCCAGCATCAGTGGCTCGTGTCCCTGGGCAGGAGTAAAGGACAAATTCAATGAGTATTTGACTCATGAACTTCTTCCTCTGAGTTTCACTTCTTCTCATCTTACCATCTTGCTGCAGGTTTGTGATGAAATCAAGGCCAAATTAAATTCCCTGAAGGATGTTCCAAACAGGATCGAGTGTCCCCTGATCTATCATCTTGACGTAGGGGCCATGTACCCCAACATCATTCTGACCAACAGGCTGCAGGTGGGTAACATCAACCTCCTCTCTTTTAATTTGGCTTTTGGGTGACCTCGGTGTTCCCTTATGTTCGATCCCCTCAACAGCAAGGGGTGAACTTTCTGCTCGGGGCTGGAGGATCATATCAGCCTGGGTGGGAAATTCAGCCAAGCTACCATAGGTGCCAGGTCTGCGGAGGTTGAGCTACAACTTTAGCTAGGACTCTGACCAGAAACAGCTATTGGTTTTGTGAGTTTTGTGTTCCTGAAGGGTTCTGGACAGGAGAACTCGCTGAGTGCTCTCTCAGATGTTCCCACCTTTGCCCTGCAGTGCCTGTTCTGGTCTGAGCCATCACTTGGAGAGCTGTCCCCTCTATTGTAACGCTCCTGTGTCTTTTCTTGTGTCCAGCCCTCAGCCATGGTGGATGAGGCCACGTGCGCTGCCTGCGACTTCAACAAGCCGGGGGCCAACTGCCAGCGCCGCATGACTTGGCAGTGGAGAGGAGAGTTCAGTAAGTACAGAAAGGACCGTGCGGTCCGACCCACGGAGATGGAGAGGAATTTCAGCCCCTCCGCTGGGGATCTGAGAGCCTCCCTCCTCTGCAGTGCCCGCCAGCCGCAGTGAATATCACCGCATCCAGCAGCAGCTGGAGTCGGAGAAGTTCCCTCCCCTGTTCCCCGATGGAGCCCCCCGCGCCTTCCATGAGCTCTCCCGGGAAGAGCAGGCCAAGTACGAGAAAAAGCGGCTTGCAGGTAAAAAAAAAAAAAAGACCCAAGCAATGTTGCAATCAGTGGTGGTTTTGCAGTCTGGGCTGAGTGGTGCTTACCATTAATGACCCTTGGGATGAACCCCACAGCCATCAGAGCAGGTCTGGGCTCGCACAGACCTTCTCCAGGATCCCCACAGGCTCCTGTGTGCTTCCCAGAGAGGAGCCCAGCCCTGATGCCTGTGTCAGCGTTTCTCATTTTTGCCTATTGAGAGCCATGAATGTGAGCTGAAATGTGCTTGGCTCCATTTTTTGACAGGCTGCTAATTAAAGCCCGTTAATGAACGGGCAGCAATGTTCTCCCATCACCTGGAGGGATGCTGTTCAGCAGAACCATCCAGATGGCTGGGGGCAGAGCCTGGTGTTGTGGATGGGCCACACATGCAGCACTATGAGTTTATTTCTGTCCCTGCATCTCCAAATCGGAAGTGCTGCTTCTCCACATGCTGATGTTTTTCCTTCCCCTCCCATTGCAGCATGATTTTCCCCACTCTCCCACGTCTGATGCTTGGCTGTCTCCCTGTCCATGCTGTGCCTGTCCCCCTGTCCGTGGTGGAGCACCCATCCCTCTGTCTTTCCTTGACCAGATTACTGCCGCAAGGCGTACAAGAAGATCCACGTCACCAAGGTGGAGGAACGAGTCACCACCATCTGCCAGCGAGAGAACTCTTTCTATGTGGACACGGTGCGAGCTTTCAGGGACCGCCGCTACGAGTTCAAGGGGCTGCATAAGGTACCGAGCTCTACTTCTGGTTCAACTTCTCTTGCCAGGCCTGGGGACCTCTCGTCTCTCACTGAAAACCTGAGCCTTAAACGGTTGCTCTACTCAGCCTTTGTGTTCAAGAGAGATGAAATGGTTGGAGACCAGGAAATGATAGAGGTGTTGAGTCTTGATGAAGAAAGGAGAGGAGGCAACAAAACCACTACCAGGGGATTGTGGAGAGCAGACTTTGGCCTGTTCAGGTCACTGGTTGAGAGAGTCCCTTGGGAAACAGTCCTCCAGGAAGGGTGAACATCCTTCAAGAGGGATGGAAGAGGCTGCCCAGGGCAGTGGTGGAGTCTTCCTTCTCTGGAGGGGTTCAAAAACCACGTAGAAGTGGCACTTCGGGGCGTGGTTTAGTGGGCGTGATGGGGTTGGGCTGATGTTTGGACTGGATGAGCCAAGAGGGCTTTTCTAACCTTCACAATTCTATGATTCTCTCTGCGAAATCTTCAGCAGCTGCTGCCGCAGCATTTACAGCCGCTGTGGGGCTGTCAGAAACAAAGCTGCATCTCCAGTTTTCTCTGGGTTTAGGAAATCCTCAGCTGGTCTCTGTTCTGATGTATCTGGCCTGGCAAGGTTCACCATGTTCTCCTTGTGTGAAGAAAAGAGACAAGCTGAGGAGCAAGGTCTAGACCTGGAGCTGAGGAATAGTTGATTCCAGGAGGACATTCCAGTTCTCTGCTGGTTGAGGTTCATGCTAGAGGAGACCAGGGCGTGTGATTCTTGGAGTGGCAGTGTCATTATTTTTGGAGAAGGCAGTGAGAAGGCCCTGGCACTCTGCCTCTGGGGGAGTTAATTAACGAGTTATTTGCTTTGTGGTTAGTCCCAGCTGCCTCTTCTGCCAAGGCTTTTCCTACGCAGGTGGTTCTGCTGTTTAGCCAGACACCATCGACTGCTGCAGGTGGTGGCTTTGGTTCTTGCCTGTGTACGTGTGGCGCAGCTGATGCAGGTGGCAGCGCTGCTGGCACAGGATGAATTGGGACCATCACTGTTAGGGTTATGGTTGGTGCTGAAGGTCCCTCCTACCATGTAGCCAAGAGCCTCTGGCCAACTCCTCAAAGGAAGATTTAGCTCGCACCACTGATCTTTGGCAAAGATGCTATTCTAGATTTGTGATGCTGCACCAGATTGAAGGGAAAGAGTTGGGTACCACTGGGATGGGTGGGATTATCCTGACTCTGCCTGTGCTTGCAGGTGTGGAAGAAGAAGCTCTCTGCTGCGGTAGAGACGGGAGATGCCTCTGAAGTGAAACGCTGCAAGAACATGGAAATTCTCTATGAGTCCCTGCAGCTGGCCCACAAGTGCATCCTCAACTCTTTCTATGGCTACGTCATGCGGAAAGGGTGAGTCTTCCCACAGGTGGTGCTGGGTCTTCCAGAGGAAACTGAGATTGTCCTGCCACTTGCTTCATCTACTTCTGAAGCACCAGGAGGAAAGGGGTTGCTGCCTGTAATGCTCTCTTCTTGCTACTATCGATGACTTCTCATCCTGGAGACTCCTGCTATACCTTAAGCTTTGGGAATAAGTGAAGTGACAGGAACCTTGTTTGTTAGTGGGTTTCCAGCTTTTCTGAAGCATTGTAACTAGGGCAATGAGACCAACCTACTGAGGGCTGGTGCTGATGTCTCTTGTCCTTCTTCCTCTGGATGTCCTCCTGCTCTTGGGAGGAGCTGCATTTGGGACGGAGGACTTCATGCTCTTCACTTTGTGTCCTGTGCTTGCAGAGCTCGCTGGTATTCTATGGAAATGGCTGGCATCGTTTGCTTCACAGGAGCGAATATCATCACCCAGGCGAGGGAACTGATCGAGCAGATTGGGTGAGTGTTTGCTGAAGAAAGGTTGTCTGAGTTGAGGACAGGCAGGGGAGCATGTTAAACAGCTGAACTTTCAGCAGGACATACTGCAGATTCAGTTATCTGACACTGCTGTGGGTTTTTTTTTCTTGTGCTTAAATGGATTGAGAGCAGACCTGAGGAGAAGGACTTGGGGTGCTGGGGGAGGAGCAGATCCATGTGAGCTGGCAATGTGTGCTCACAGCCCAGAAACCAACAGTGTCCTGTGCTGCATCCGAAGCAGTGGGACCTGGAGGTGTTCAAGGCCAGGCTGGATGGGGCTTGGAGCAACCTGATCCAGTGGGAGGTGTTCCTGCCCATGGCAGGGGTGTTGGAACTGGATGGGCTTTGAGTTCCCTTCCAACCCAGTCTGTTCCATGGTTCTTTGATTCACATTTCTGATGCTGCTGTGGTTTTCTCTGTGTTTATGAGGGTTTGGTTTGCAGGAGGGACCAGAATGTGGTTGTCACAGGCTGCCTCCCCATTTATGGGGGGACACAGAGCCAATCCTCGCCTACCATCCACTCTGCTTCTGCTAGTAAACTTCCTTCCTTCCTTTCTTTAGGAGACCTCTGGAGCTGGATACCGATGGGATTTGGTGTGTCCTTCCTAACAGCTTCCCAGAGAACTTTGTCATCAAGTCCACCAATGCCAAGAAGCCGAAGGTGACAATCTCCTACCCTGGTGCCATGCTGAACATCCTGGTGAAGGTGAGCTTGCACCCAGCCAGGCCAGCTCTGCAGCCTAGAAAAAAAGAGGTGGAGGCTGACAAAGGAGAGGGGCCTCTCTTCTACTTCTGCTCCCCATGGAGCCAGCAGGATTTGGGGCTGATGGCCTTGTTCCCTGTCCCGTCGAGCATCTGAGTGGTGGGAAAGGCTCTGCTATCCCTGCAGTGGAGAGGGTGGGGTGTCCGAGGCCAGGGTTGGTGTGTGCTCACCTATGCAGGCTGGGATTCCAAGCTAGAGCAAGGTCCAACCCATCTTTGGCTTGGTCCATCTTCTGTAAGACAAAACAACACAACTTCAGGGTCTGAAGTGGTTTTCTTTCCAACAAACAGGTCAAATGTTTTGATTTTTGAGTCTGAAATTGTGCGGTAGCTTTTAGAGAGGGGGTGCTTGGGGTTCCCTTTGGGGCATCTCCTGGTATAACCACCCAGCTGTTGAGTGAAGCTGTTCTGGGTCTGTGCCCGTAGGAAGGCTTCACCAATAATCAGTACCAGGAACTGCAGGACCCCGCCTCTCTCACCTATGTCACACGCTCAGAGAACAGCATCTTTTTTGAAGTGGATGGCCCCTACCTGGCCATGATCCTCCCAGCTTCCAAGGAAGAGGGCAAGAAGCTGAAGAAAAGGTGAGATTTCAAAGTCTGAAATATTATTATTTCCTCCAGGTAGGAGGTTGAGGGTCTCTTTCCCTTTGTGCATGTGGAGCGTATTGGTTCTTGCCTCAGGAACTGGCAGCATGCTTGGTTCTCTGGCTTTAAACAGCAGGTTCCTTACACCAGGTCATCTTTGAATCCAGCTCTGTGCTTGCCTCCCGTGCTGCTCTAGGGCAATACATGTTAGTAGATGACAGCAAACCAACCCTGGTGACCAGACACGATCTCCCTGCTTGGCTCTGAGGTGCAGGAGAACTTTGACTTTGCCTCTGAGCACTCCTAATGCTGCTTATATTCAACCTGATCTGTTTAAACTCACCGGCTGCTGCCTTCCCATCCCTCGGGAATTCACAGACCTCCAATAATGGAGGTGTCTCCTAGACATCTCCCTTCCCTTTTCCATCTGGAAGAAGGAACAGGTGCTGCTGTTATTGTCATGTATGGGATAGTTGTACTTGAATGTCACCTCTGCAGCTTCCTGAATAGGAATGTGAGCAGGAGCAATAGCAGCCACAAGCTAGAGGGTGCCTGCAGACCAGGGTCTGGATCCAAGAGATGCCTTTGCTGCCCTCCAGCCCCTCTGCCCTTACAGCTCTTTGCTTCCTTCTGCTTAATGCCCCACTGTTTGAGCTCCACCATCTCCTTGGGGCCTTCCAGCCAGCACTGAGGCTCTGCTGTAGGAGCTGAGGCGATGGGAAGCACTGAGTGGGCTCTGCTTGTAGGACTTTGATCTCAAGGAGATCCTGGCCCAGGCTGCCCAGAGGAGCGGTGGCTGCCCCGTCCCTGGAGGTGTTGAAGGCCAAGTTGGATGGGGCTTAGAGCAACCTGATCCAGTGGAAGGGGTTGGAACTAGATAGGCTTTAAGGTTCCTTCTGTCCCTAACTATTCCATCATTCTATGAATGTGGTCAGGTAGGAGAAGGGCTTGCCAGGTGATGCCCACGCTGTCTCCTAGGTACGCGGTATTCAACGAGGATGGGTCCCTGGCTGAGCTGAAGGGATTCGAGGTGAAGCGCCGAGGAGAGTTGCAGCTGGTGAAGATATTCCAGTCCTCTGTGTTTGAAGCCTTTCTGAAAGGCAGCACCCTGGAGGAGGTCTATGCTTCTGTGGCTAAGGTGGCTGATTACTGGTTGGATGTGCTCTACAGCAAGGTAAGCACGGCTCGGCGTGCCTTGCTCTCAAGGTGGGGCCAGAGAACAAGTATCAGAGCTGATCAGGCACTATTTGAAGGGTTGGGCTTCACTTACAAAGCATACGTGCCTGCTGGGCCTCAGGTCACTTCCATCTTATTTCTGCTGCTTTGGCTCTCTAGGGCTGCTGGTCAGGGTATTTTAGTGCTAGTGCTCATCATTCAGCTATGACTGTGGGTGAGTGGTGTCCTTCTCCAGTTGCCTCCTTCATGGAGCTGGTTAGGTGACCCTCATGGCCCAAGGACTTCGGCGCTTGCTGAGGTAGAGAATGACAGTCACTTGTTTTAACCGTGTCCTGGGCTACGTCCAAAGCAGTAGAACCAGCAGGGCCAGGGAGGGGATTCTGCCCCTCTGCTCCACTCCGGCGAGACCCTACCTGGAGCTCTGGGTCCAGTTCTGGAGTCCTCAGCACAGGAAGGACATGGAGCTGTTGGAGTGAGTCCAGAGGAAGCCATGGAGATGACCCAAGGACTGGAGCACCTCATGTACGAGGATGAGCTGAGAGAGTTGGGGTTGTTCAGGCTGGAGAAGAGAAGGCTGTGGGGAGGCCTTAGAGCAGCTTTCAGCACTGAAAGGGGGCTGACAAAAAAACGGGGACAGGCTTTTTGTCAGGCTCTGTAGTGACGGGACAAGGGGAATGATTTTAAACTAAACGAGAAGAGAATTAGACTGGATATAAGGAGGAAATGTTTTGCTGTGAGAGTAGGGTGGCCATGTCCCAGGCTGCCCAGAGAAGTGGTGGCTGCTCCATCTCTGGAGATGTTGGAGGCCAGGTTGATCAGCACCCCTAGGTCCTTCTCTGCCAGGCAGCTTTCCAGCTGCTCTTTCCCAAGCCTGGAGTGCTGCCTGGGGTTGTTTGGTGTAGGCGGTCCCTGTATCTGACAGCTGCAAGTTTTGATCATAGATTCTTTCTAGCTTTGGGGCTTTTTTCCACCTCTCTTCCAGGCTGCCAACATGCCTGATTCAGAGCTGTTTGAGCTGATCTCAGAGAACCGGTCCATGTCGCGTAAGTTGGAGGACTACGGGGAGCAGAAATCCACGTCCATCAGCACTGCCAAGCGCCTGGCAGAGTTCCTGGGGGACCAGATGGTGAAGGACGCAGGGCTGAGCTGCCGGTTCATCATTTCCAAGAAACCAGAAGGGTCTCCAGTCACCGAGAGGTAACCTCGTCCTGAGGGGCCAGGGTGCGGGTAGCATGAGGGGAAGGGCAGGGCAGCAGGAGGATAGTGAGCTGGGGTGGTGACCAAGTGATGACCTGTCTGCTGTCTCAGACCGTGAGCAGGACTGGCCATGGGTAATGCCGTGCAGCTACTGTGTGATGGTCTCATGGGCCTGGAGGTTTCCCCAGGCTGGGAGAGGGCATCCTGTGCTGCCAGAACCTTGCTCTGGGTGGATAAATTCTTCCCTGCCTTCCCCAGGGCCATCCCCCTCGCCATCTTCCAAGCCGAGCCCAGCGTGCGCAAGCACTACCTGCGGAAGTGGCTGAAGAGCCCCTCGCTGCAGGACTTCAACATCCGCGCGGTGAGTTGGGGCAACCTCGCTGGCTCACGGTCAGCATCCCCAGGTCCTGCTCTGCCAGGCAGTTTTCCAGCTGCTCTTCCCCAACCCTGGAGCGCTGCACGGGAGCTGTTGTGACCCAAGTGCAGGATCTGGTACTTGGCCTTGTTGAACCTCATCCCGTTGGTCACAGCCCATGGATCCTGCCTGTCCAGAGCCTCACTGCCCTCAAGCAGATGAACAATTCTGTCCAGCTTAGTGTCATCTGCCGATACAGTGTCTGAGGCACTTGATCCTGCATCTGGTTGCCTTCTGCTCAGCTTTCTTCGCTACCTTGTGCTCTGCCCTCTTCACAGATCCTGGACTGGGACTACTACATCGAGAGGCTGGGCAGCACTATCCAGAAAATCATCACCATTCCTGCCGCCCTGCAACAGGTACGGAGCGTGGGGGGTTCGGGAGGAGGGCTTTGCTGGGGGGGCTTACTGTGATGTGGAGTTGCTCTGCAGGTGAAGAACCCAGTACCACGGGTCCGGCACCCAGATTGGCTCCACAAGAAGCTCCTGGAGAAGAATGATATTTACAAACAGAAGAAAATCAATGAGCTCTTCACTTCAGAAGGCAAGAGACAGGTAAGGAGCAGGAGTGAAGGTGCTGTCTGTGCTGATGGGACTCTTCCTGCAACCTACGTCCTCCTGCTGTTCTTGCACCCTCAGGTCCTTGCCAACCAGCTCCCAGAGGGGACACCCAGCTCACAGATTGGTGACATAGAGGACTTTGGGGCTGCCAAGACCCTTCAGCCCCTGGTTCCCATTGCAAATAAGAGGAAGCGGGTGCCTGCGGCAGAGGAAAGCCAACAGATGTCCCAGTATTTGGAGCTCTTCCAGTCCTGGCGAGAGATCCTGGGTCCACCTCCACCCCTGGGCACCACTAAGGTAGGTGAAGCAGACTGGGCAGGAGATGCCTTGGGGCTGGGTGCATCTACCCAAGCAGCTTGGGCGCTGCCAGAAGTGAGCTGTGGGTCTCCTGGAACCCTCTGTTCGCCTGTGGCTTAGGGCTGCAAGGAGGAATTGGACCAGGAAATAGAGAAATGTAACCACTGATGGAGCAAGGTGGGCTGTTGGTGGCTTCACAGCTGGGGCCCGGATGTGGTGTGGGTCTGAGGGGTGGAGGGCTTGGCTGTGGCTTGGTGTAGGCGGGCTGGGAAGCCTGCGCTGGTTTCTGACTGGACACATTTGCTGTCACCCCATGAAGGAAGAGTGGCTGGTGTGGTTGCGCTACCACCAGAAGAAGTGGGAGCTGCAGGCTCGGCAGCGGCGGGAGCGGCGGAAGAGGCGGCGTCTGGAGGACTCTGGGGTGGCAGCAGATGGAGGAGTGGTCCGTGATGCCCTTTCCAAAGGGCTGGGCAGCTACCTGCGCAGGACCGCACGCAGCATCCTGGACCTGCCCTGGCAGATCGTGCAGGTACCAGGGAGGCAGCCTGGGGCGTAAGCCTCAAATTTACACTGTCTGTGGTCAAATGCTGGCCCCAGCACCACTCCGGTGTCCCAGTTCATGTCCATGACCTCTGGTCCTGCCACTGGGCACCACTAGGAAGCTTGGCTCCATCCTTTTTTGCACTTCTCTTCAGATCTTCCTGTACACTGATGAGATTCCCCCTGAGCTTCCTCTGCTCCAGGTGGGACAGTCCCAGCTCTCCCAGCTGTTCCTCATGTGAAAGATACTCCAGTCTCTTCTTCATCCTTGTGACCCTTTGTGAGACTCTCTCTGGGATGTCTGTCTCTCTCCTGTCCTGGGAAGCCCAGCGCTGGGCACAGTGTGCCTGGAATGGATGCAGAATTCCAGTGATCCCTGGTAGCAGCCTATATACAAACACAAAGATGGGGATGATCCGGTGGGTCTCTTCCAACCTGGTTATTCTATGATTCTGTGATTTCACAGATCTTCATTACCCATGGCTGTCTGAGCCCAGCTGCCTTGTCACCCCTTTCACCTTCCAGAAGGGCCTCCAGAGCCACAAACAACCCTTCTCAAGATGAGTCCCTGAGCTTGAGATGGGGTGGCTGGTCTAGGACAGCAAGTGGCTTAGCTGACATCAAGGGTTGGCTTGAGTTGGGTGGCCAGCCTTAGCCAAAGGGTTTTCCCCTTGGTGGACTGGGACATTAGCAGGACACGCTGTGTTCCAGTGCTAGTCAAGCATTGGAAGAGACTGCCCAAGGCAGTGATGGAGTTTCCTTCTCTGGAGGGGTTCAAAAACCATGTAGCTATGGCACTTGGGGACATGGTTCAGTAGACACAGTGGGGTTGGGCGGACAGTTAGACTGGATGAGCTTAGAGGGCTTTTCCAACCACAGTGATTCCATGATTCTATGACGCGGGGACTCCAGTGTGGAGAGTGATGACACTTTAAGCCCCGTGCTTTCTTTGTGACCACCAGCTGGCCATAGATCCACTAAGTGCTCCACAGCTTAGACATAAGCCTAGATAACTTGTTGAGGTCTCCCTACTGATACTACCTTTGATCCCCGTGTGTCCTGCAGATTGCCGAGACCAGCCAGCCTGGGCTGTTTAGGCTGTGGGCTGTGATTGGGAAAGACCTGCATTGCATCAAGCTGAGCATCCCCCGGGTCTTCTACGTCAACCAACGTGTCCCGAAGCCAGAGGAGGGAGCAGCCTACAGGAGGGTGAGGAGCTCCCCTTCTGGAAGGGGAAACAGCTGCTTGCTTTGGGATCAGGCTCTTCACCTCTGCTGCAAGTGGGTCTTGCAAGCGTCTGCCATACAGGACCTTGCTCTCCTTTTGCACGGATGTACCTCACCCTCCCTGGTCCCTCTGCAGATCCCAGCCTGCCCAGAGAACAGGTTCTCTGTGATGGGAATTTGTGACATGTGTGACCACAAGCCACTGGTGTCCTTAGGAAGGTGAAACCATAGGAGCTGTGCTGGCTCGGACCCCAGTGGTGCCGCTGTGCCCCCTCAGCGTGTCCCTTGCCTCGGCAGGTGAACAGGATCCTGCCCCGCTCAAACCTGGTGTACAACCTCTATGAATACTCTGTCCCTGAAGACATGTACCAAGAGCACATCAATGAAATCAACGCTGACCTCTCTGCTCCAGACATCGAGGGAGTGTATGAGACCCAGGTAACTCCTCCACGGGCCTGTTTTTAAGGATTGCTGACTGGTGGCCATTAGTTGGAGTGGTAGTGGGGCAGGAGGACACCTGGTACTTAAAAATTCAACAGCTTGGTGAGACACCAGAATCAAAGACAAAGAACTGGCTGTGTCCAAAGCAGTGGGACCAGCAAGGCCAGGGAGGGGATTTTGCCCCTTGACAGTGACATCTGGGGTGAGGTGTGAATGGGTGTGAGTTAAGAATTAAGATACTTGTTCTGTATCTCTGGCACTGGCAAGGGTGGTAACACCAAGCTCATGCTGGACACACCTCAGGTATGTCCTGCCTGTGGGTTTTAAGCCAGGTTGATCTATGTCTGAAAGCCCCGAGAGGAGCTTGGTAGCAGAACATGGTTCCACCACATCTCTCCCCATCCTTAAAGGTGCCGCTCCTCTTCTGTGCCCTGATCCACCTGGGTTGCGTGTGCATGGTCAGCAGGCAGCTTGTCCGGCACCTGGAGGGGCGAGAAGCTGAAACCTTTGACATTAAACACCTGGAGATGCGTTCGCTGGCCCAGTTCACCTACCTGGAGCCAGGTAAGGCCCACGGGAAGAGGGGCTGATAGAGCACCCAAGACCTGGCGCCCATGGGCACAACTGATGCTCTGCACTCTGTGTCCCTAGGAAGCATTCGCCACATCTACCTCTACCACAGCTCCCAGGGCAGCAAGGCGCTCTTGGGCCTCTTCATCCCCTCGCAGCGCAAAGCCGCTGTCTTTGTGCTGGACAAGGTAAGGTGGGATTTCAGAGGCTGGAAGAACTGGGGGTGCTGGTGGATGAAAAGCTGGACATGAGCTGGCACTGTGCACTCACAGCTCAGAAAGCAAATGTGTCCTGGGCTGCCCCCAGAGCGGCAGGTCCAGCAGAGCCAGGGAGGGGATTCTGTGCCTCTGCTCACTATGGTGAGACCCCACCTGGAGCCCTGCATCCAGTTCTGGAGTCCTCAGCACAGGAAGGACATGGAGCTGTTGGAGTGAAGCCAGAGGAGGCCACAGAGATGATCTGGGGACTGGAGCACCTCCCGTATGAGGACAGGCTGAGAGAGTTGGGGTTGTTCAGCCTGGAGAAGAGAAGGCTGCAGGGAGACCTTAGAGCAGCTTCCAGTACTGAAAGGGGCTCCAGGAAAGCTGGGGATGGACTGTTGTGATAGGACACTGGGTTATGGCTTTAAACTAAAAGAAGAGAGATTTAGACTGGGTGTAAGGAGGAAGTGTTTTGCTGTGAGGGTGATGAAGCAGTGGCTCACGTTGCCCAGAGGTTTTGAAGGTCCCATCGCTGGAAACATTCGCAATCAGGTTGGATGGGGCTCTGAGCAACCTGATCTGGTTGTAGATGGCCCCGCTCGTTGTACGGGGTCTGAACTGGATGGGTTTTAAAGGTCCCTTCCAACCCAGACCATAGGGGTCAGGCACTGGGAGGATTCTCTGAGCACGTTTCGGCAGGTCTGGGTGGAAGGCATCTCATGGTGCATGGAGGGGAGACAGACACCCCCAGGATCATGCAATCTGGAGTCCCTCTCCCCCAGCTCTGACCCAGTCCCCCTTGGGCACAGGTACGCAGCAACCAGATGCCGAATCTGACCACCCTCTTCTCAGCGGAGCGCAGCGCCTTGCTGGAGAAGGCAGGCGAAGAGCTGCTGCCCCCGGACAAGCACACCTTTGAAGTGCGTGCTGAGACTGACCCCAAGGCCGTCTACAGAGCCATCCAGCGGTTGCTGCAGGGCTACAAGGTGAGGTGAAGATGTGAGGGAGATCCCAGTGGGACCTGGTCCATGCAGGCATGTGGGATGGGGAAGCTGCTGCAGAAGGCACTGCTGCTCCAGCTCCAACAGCACCTGCAATGGAGCTGTTGGCCTGAAGGTCAGAGGGTAGAAGTGGATGTTGCTCAAGGGCTTTGGCTTGCTTGGGTGGCTTGCTGAGGACAGTGCAAGCAGTAAGGCCACCTCAATATTCCCCCATCCCCGTGTGCAGCTGGAGAGTTGATTGCGTGGAGGTGGGTGCTTCAGGAGTGCAGAGGAGTGTGGTCCTGCCTGTTCCCTGCTGAGCAGAGGCTCTCTCTGGAGAGGTGCACCAGGACATGTCCTCTTCTTCCTGTAGGATGAGCGCCGGGGCCCCACGCTGGTCGCTGTGCAGTCTAACTGGGATGTGAAACGGCTGGCGAGTGGGATCCCCATCATTGAGGAGTTCCCCTTGGTCCCCATCCGGTTGGTAGACGACATCAGCTACTCGGTCCTGGACTGGCAGCGCCACGCCGCCCGCCGCATGATCCGCCACTACCTCAACCTGGACACCTGCCTCTCCCAGGCTTTTGAGATGAGCAGGTACCCAAGGCGGCTGCGTTCCCCTGGGGCTGCTGTGCCCTTGGTGGGACCACAGGAGGTTGCCCCATCCCTTGAGGGGACAAGTAGGGATCCCCGACTTCTCAGCAGCTGCACTTACCCCAGTGACTGTTTCCCTCTGCGCCAGGTACTACCACATCCCCATTGGCAACCTCCCTGAGGACATCTCCACCTTCGGCTCTGACCTCTTCTTCTCACGCCACCTCCGTCGTCACAACCACTTGCTGTGGCTCTCGCCCACAGCCCGCCCAGACCTGGGGGGGAAGGAGGCTGATGACAACCGCCTTGTCATGGAGTTTGATGAGAGAGCCTCCGTGGAGATCAACAACCCTGGCTGCTACTCCACAGGTGAGGAGGGTGGTAGCGCTGAGCGGGGACAGAGCTGGATCCTGCTCTGCAAGCCCTGCGGGAGGGATGAGTGCGCTTTCTGAAGAGTCTGTGTTGACAGCAGTCACCAGAAGCTTAGATGTTCCAGCAGCAATCTGGGCAAGGGGCATGCAAGGGGCATGGGGGGTCTCAACTGCAACACGTGCAGGCATCTGAACGTAGATTCCTTCCCAACTCTTGGCCACCTGATGGGAGACCTCATCCCAGTTTACTGCTCCCTGTGAAGGGGAGGCGCAGGTACTGATCTCTTCTTTCTGGTGACCAATGACAGGACCCGAAGGAACAGCTGGAAGATGCCAGGGAAGGGTTAGGTTGGGCATTAGGAGCAGGTTCTTCCCCCAGAGGGTGATGGAGCACTGGAACAGGGAAGCAGTCACGGCTCCAAGCCTGTAAATATTGCAGAATACTTTGGCCAAAGCCCTTAGTTCTACCATGTGAATTGACAGGATGAGAGGGAATGGCCTCAAGCTCCGCCAGGGGAGGTTTAGGCTGAACATTAGGAAAAAAATTTTCACGGAAAGGGTCATTGGGCACTGGAACAGGCTGCCCAGGGAGGTGGTTGAGTCACCTTCCCTGGAGGTGTTTAAGGGACGGGTGGTCGAGGTGCTGAGGGGCATGGTTTAGTGTTTGATAGGAATGGTTGGACTCAATGATCTGGTGGGTCTTTTCCAACCTGGTGATTCTATGATGTGAATGTTGGGGTTGTCCTGTGCAGGGATAGGAGTTGGACTTGATGATCCTTGTGGGTCCCTTCCCAAACATTCTATGATTCAATGACCACCTGCGGTGTCAGCTCAGCTGGTCACCCCTGGTGACCCTAGGACAGGTCTTTTTCAAGCAGAAACAGGTTGAGCGGCAGTCATTTCTTCTGAGCTCCTTTGCTGCAACTTTCAGAAAGAAATGGTGGTCCCCAAAGACTTAGTAGGTCCTAGTCTTGTTGGGAGGCATGTGCTGGTCAAAGCAACCACACTGTGAAACCATCTTGCCACCCATAGTGGCAGCACCTATTTATCACCCTTACAACTGTGAATCATAGAATTATAGAATCACCAGGTTGGAAAAGACCCACCAGATCATCAAGTCCAACCATTCCACAGAGAAGCGCTTCTGGCAGAGGGGCAGGGAGGATGGCCACAGTCCCTCGCCCTGCCTGCTGAGCATTGTGTTTGCTGTTAGTGTGCCTGGAGCTGGACATCCAGAGCCTGGCTGTAAACACGGTCCTGCAGTCCCACCACATAAATGACATGGAAGGAGGCTCCAGCATGAGCATCAGCTTTGACGTGATTCAGCAGGCATCCCTAGAAGACATGGTGACAGGAAACCAAGCTGCAAACATCCCGGCAAGCTATGATGAAACCGCCCTCTGCTCCAACACTTTCAGGTATGGCTGTAGGAGCCAGCAGGAGATGGAGCATCTGATCTCTTGTTCTCTGCCTTTCACCTTTCCCTGACTTGTGCCAGCAGTGGGGCTTGTGGGGTGCTCTAAATATAAATCCAGATCTCGAGGGCAGGGTGGGCATCTTCTCCAATGGACTTCTGAAGATCCTGGGCTTGGAACTTCCTGGTGGCTCAGCTAGTAGATGCATGGGGATGCTAGTGAAGACTTTGCCCTTTCCTATTTCTACTTCCTTTGTGTTCCACCAGGTTTATGGAAGCACATATTTACTCTGTGGCAGGTGTGCTGGGGGCTTACACATCTCTGCTCTGGCAGAGTTCCTGCTCTCAATCCTCCAGCATTACCTGCACACGTCCCTCCCTGTCTGCAAGGGGAAGGGATTGCTGGTGGCGGGTAGGGTGACAGTGGTCTCTCCGCTCCTGGCAGGATCCTGAAGAGCATGGTGGTGAGCTGGGTGAAGGAGATCACGCAGTATCACAATGTCTACGCAGACAACCAGGTCATTCACTTTTACCGCTGGCTCCGCTCTCCTTCCTCCCTGCTCTACGACCCGGCCCTTCACCGCACACTCCACAACATGATGAAGAAGCTCTTCCTGCAGTAAGTGAGACCTGGAGAGGGCCAGGCTGGGGAAGGGGAAGGGACAGGCATGGCGTTGGTGACTGGGATGCTTTTGGCACCCGGTCACTCTGCCGCAGCCTCCAGAGAGGTAGGCAGTGGGTTGGACCTCTCCCTGCTGTTTGGGTGTCCTTTGCATGGTTGGACTTGATGATCCGGTGGGTCTTTTCCAACCTGGTGATTCTATGACCACTGACACACTTGACTCCTGACTGTGCTGGCTCAGCCCTTCCTTCACGGGATGCATCAGGCTTTGCCTTCCTGACCATTGACCCCTCTGCCTTGCCTGCAGGCTGGTGGCAGAGTTCAAGCGTCTGGGCTCCTCGGTGGTTTACGCCAACTTCAACCGGGTCATCCTGTGCACCAAGAAGCGGCGCATTGAGGATGCCATCAGCTACATGGAGTACATCATCAACAGGTGGGGTGCTCAGGGGGGTGGTGGAGCTGAGGCAGGGCTCAGGACCAGGGAGGGGATCCCTACCCCTCACTCAGAGCCCCCTGTTCAGTTTTGGAGTCCTCAGCACAGGAAGGAGCTGTTGGGGCAAGTCTAGAGGAAGCCACGGAGACAATGCGCGGGCTGGAGCACTTCCTGTATGGGGACAGGCTGGGAGAGTTGGTGTTGTTCTGGAGAAGAGAAAGTTGTGAGGAGATCTTAGAGCAGCCTCTAATACTGAAAGGGGCTCCTGGAAAGCTGGGAGGGGGCTCTTGATCAGGGAGTGCAGGGATAGGATGAGGGGTATGGTTTTAAGCTGAAAGAGGGAAGATTGAGATTAAGGAGGAATGTTTTCCTGTGAGGGTGGGGGAGGCCCTGGCCCAGGTTGCTCAGAGCAGTGGTGGCTGCCCCATTCCTGGAGGCATTCAGAACCAGATTGGATGGGACTTTGAGCAACCTGATCCAGTGGGAGATGTCCCTGCCTGTGCCAGGTGATTGGAACTAGATGGGCTTTGTAGTCCCTTCCAAGCCAAACCATTCCCTGATTTTCTGCCTTTTGATGGGGCCTCAGCTCTGAATTGCTTTTATTTTGTAAAGCTTCTGAAGGGACAAAGCTGCCCAGATCTCGCTGCCCTATCTGGCACAGGGATCTGTCCCTTAGCTCTCCTCTATAGGTAATATTCCAAGAATACTCATAGTATTCAATCCAGAAGAGACCTTCAGGAGAGCTTCAGGTGCCTAGCACCTCATTCCCTGGTTGGCCCTCAGCATCCCAGCCACCTCAACACAAGTGTATGGAGCCAAGACTCCTTGGCCATGGCTTCTTCTGGAGACTCTACCGATGGTTAGATGAGAGAGGGGAACCCTCTCTTCTTGCCAGCATCACCTCCTCCCCATGGTGGCCCAAGGAGAAGGCCCTGAATTAGGGACAGTGCCAATGCTGTGAGTGAGTGCAGTTTCTTCCTTCCAGCATCCACTCCAAGGAGATCTTCCACTCTCTGACCATCTCCTTCTCCCACTGCTGGGAGTTCCTGCTCTGGATGGATCCAGCGAATTATGGAGGTATCAAGGGAAAAGTGGATTCTCGCATCCACTATGGGGAGGTAAGAGATGGGAAGCGCCTGTTTCCCCAGCAACAGGGTGCTGGGGGTTGAGAGAAGCAGAGAGACTTTGGCTGGGCATGAGGAGCCGCTACAGTATCACTGTCTCCTCCAGGACATCAGCAATAGGCAGGTGGTGGAGGAAGAGGACAGCGAGGAAGAGGAGGAGGAGGAGGCAGCAGGGAAAGAAGAGGAGGAGGAAGGGGAGTCAAACGTGGAGGAACTGCTGGAGAACAACTGGAACATCGTGCAGTTCCTGCCCCAGGCTGCCTCCTGCCAGAGCTACTTCCTGATGATTGTGTCTGGTGAGCTGTCTCAGGGAGGAGATAATGTCTCTTGGGCCTCCCTGGTGGCAAGGAGCACCTGCAGTGGGGCAGCTGCTGTGATGCAGCTGTAGCTGGAGCCTTCCTTATGTCTCCCCAGCCTACATTGTGGCCGTGTACCACAGCATGAAGGAGGAGCTGCGGCGCAATGCTCCTGGGAGCACCCCGGTCAAGAGGAGGAGCACCAGCCAGGTGTCCCAAGAGGCACTGGGGGAGATGGGAGCCATGCCTGGTGCGTGTCGAGCTGTGGGACAGCCCTAGTGCCTGTGGGGAGCCACCCACCTTGCTCTCCTCATATGCCACTGTATGGTCCATATGCTTTCTGCTCCATCTTTCTAGGCATGATCACCTTCTCGCAGGATTATGTGGCCAATGAGCTCACGCAGAGCTTCTTCACCATCACTCAGAAGATCCAGAAGAAGATGGCTGGGTCTCGTAATGCTACTGAGCCTTCAGACCTATTCCCGGTGCTGCCTGGCTCTTATTTGCCGCTCAACAACCCAGCTCTGGAGTTCATCAAATATGTTTGCAAGGTTAGTGGGGTGGGACCTGCCCCTTTTCTGAAGGTCTGTGGTCACGTCTCAGATTCTCGTCCTTGTCCATGGCTCAGATTTGCTACAGCTTCCCTCCAGGAGTGACTTCAAACCATTTTGTCTTGCCCTGTGTCCATATGAGGTCATGAGAATTTGAGTGTCCCTGGTGAGGACACTCCTCTGCTGCTAGGGTCACCTCACTCTGCGTTCTTGTAGGTCCTCTCCTTGGATGCCAATGTCACCAACCAGGTGAACAAACTGCGCCGAGACCTGCTGCGCCTCATCGAGGTGGGCGAGTTCTCAGAAGAAGCCCAGTTTCGGGACCCTTGCCGCTCCTATGTGCTCCCTGAAGTCATCTGCAGGAACTGCAACTTCTGCAGGGACCTGGACCTGTGCAAGGACCCTGCCCTCTCCCAGGTGAAATCTCTGTCCTGGGGACACCAAAGCCCCAGCATGGCAATGCTGGAGGCTGCTCAATCCCACTGGCCATCCTCTCTCTCAACATCTTTGCTGTTAACCTCCTTTTCCAGCTGCTTGTGACAGGTCTGAGCATCCTTGGGCTGATGCTCCATCCTCTCTAGAATCGGTTCCAACATCCCTGTGCTTGGGACTCTTGGTGCTCACCTCCCTGCTCTTTGCCCCTAGGATGGGTCGGTGTTGCCCAGCTGGGTCTGCTCCAACTGCCAGGCACCATACGACTCCGGTGCCATCGAAACCTTGCTGGTGGAAGCCCTGCAGAAGAAGCTGATGGCCTTTGTCCTGCAGGACCTGGTGAGTGCAGGGCTCCACCCTTCTTTCTGTGCCCCTGGCTTGCTGAGGCCGACGCATTCACTCTGCCCTTGGCCTCTGCTCCTGACTCACCTAAAACTCCAGGTGTGCAAGAAGTGTCATGGTGTGAAGGAGACGCATATGCCCGTGTACTGCAGTTGTGCTGGAGACTTCACCCTGACCATCTCCTCCCAGGTACGCGTGCTCCCTCCTGCCTTGCCCAGCCCCAAGCCAGCAGCTCCTAAGAGGGACAGCAAGGAGCCCTGCACTGTCCTCTTCCTCCTCTGCCCCTTTTCTAACTGTTTGTCTCCTTGGGACCTGCTGTGCTGCCCTCTGCCCCACCATCCCTGCCCGTTGGTGCCCTCTGGAGACCCTCTACTACCATCATGAAATGATTTGAATTGGAAGGGACCTTAAATTTCATCCACTTCCAGCCTCTGCCATGGGTAGGGATACTTCCCACTGGATCAGGTTGCCTCTTTCCTTCCCTTCTCTGCAGACCTTCATGGAGCACATTAACATCTTCCAGAACATTGCCCGGCACTACAGCATGAACTACCTGCTGGAAACCATCGAGTGGCTGCTGTCCACCAACCCCCAGCTCCGGCCATGAGGTGGGGGGCTGCTGCTCTCACGTCCACAGGGGATGGGCCAGGGCTGCCCTTGGCCATGGGCTGGACCCCAAGAGAAGATGCACCCCCCCTCCTGTGACAAGGGAGGGAATGCAGGTGCTGTGCCAGGGCTGGGGAGGACACTTAGGGGCACCAGGGCTGGAGCTGCGCTCCACACGTCCACGCTGGCCCCATGTGTGGTTTTAATGTTGAATTTGAATAAAGAAAGGGATTGGAGAAGGCAGGGGTCAATGTGGGGAGGGGGAAGGAGGGGATGTGGCAGGAAGATGTCAGGGGAGGGTTAGGGTGGACATTAGGAGCAGGTTCATCCCTCAGAGGGTGGTGGAGCACTGGAACAGCTACCAGGGAAGCAGTTGTGGCACCAAGCCTGACAATATTGCAGCAGCCTTGGGCCAACGCTCTTGGCCCCACAGTGTGAATGATGGGGTTTTCCTGTGCAGGGACAGGAGCTGGACTCGATGATCCTTGTGGGTCCCTTCCAGCTCAGGACGTTCTGTGATTCTGTGCCCCAGCCGTGCTCTGGCCCCGTGGCACCAGGAGCCCTTGGGATCTGTCATGTAGGAAGATGAAGGCTCTGCTACTGGGGAAGGGGCTCCCAGGGGCATGTGATGCCGTCCCCAGAGCCAGGATGAGGGGCTGTAGTGATGGGGTGAGCCAGGGCATCCTCAGAGGAGCTGAGCTGGGATGAGGCACCCTGCCTGGACTGAGGTGAGATGCAAGCAGAGCCTGCTAAGCCTGGCCTAGGGAGAGGTTTCTGGCCTGGAAGCTGCTGTGATGTTTCCCTGAGCCTTCTCCAGGCTCAACAACCCCAATTCTCTCAGCCTGTCTTCGCACGGGAGGTGCTCGCATCCTCTCCATGGCCTCCTCTGGACTCACTCCAACAGCTTTATGTCCTTCGTGGGCTGAGGATACCTGAACTGGACCCCAATCCCTGCAGGAGATGCACTGGCATCCTGATCCCTCCGGGAGCTGCACCAGGACCCCGTTCCCTCTGGGATCTGCACCCGGGCCCCAATCCCTCCAGTCGGTGACTCCAAGGCCCCTGACCCGCAGGCTCAGCAGGCTGTGGCCCTCAGTCCCCGCAGCACACGCTCACACGGGACAGAGCGAGAGATGGTGTGGAGATATAGTTAAGAAAATATTTAATGTGAAAATACAAAAAGGCAAGAGAGGCTTTGAAATGCAAGGACTCTGGCGTCGGTGAACCCAACAGTCCTTCCATGGCTCCTTTCAGCAGAGCGGCTGCTCTCCCTGGCTGGATGCCTGCAGCTCTGCCAGGAGGTTCAGCTCGTTCATTCTGGGTTGAGCAAAACGTGTCCTCTGATTTCCCAGCTAAGCCGCCTCTGAGGGTCTTCGGCTTCTGAAAGGCACCAGCATGTTTTTCAGGCAGCGGCTGCCTCTGGTGGTGGTGGCCGTACACGTCGTACTTGGGATAAAAGCTTAGGGATCCCAAGGATCACCCCTGTGTCCTCGACAGGCGACATTCGGGGAGGATCCCATCTGTCTGCTGGCCCTGAACCCATCCGCATGTTCCTGAATCCAGTTCTTGAGTCCAGTATCTATTATTGCGGTTTCTCTTTTAGGCTTATTGTTTCTTTAAAGCTGCTTTAGTTTTCATTTCCAACCCGCAGGCCCCTCTTTCTCTCATTTCCTCCCCCCTTTCCCTGGGGAGGAATTGGGATACAGCTGCCCCTTCGGCTGGGGCGGGGATACCAAACCAGGCACTTGGAGCTCCTTGGAGCCCAACTCAGGCTGAGCAGTGGGAGCAGATGCAATCTGCCCTCCCAGGCCTAGCTGGACTTCTCCAGGTCTGCGATGAGGTATGGGTCTTTATCCCTGAGGATCTGGTAGAGCTGCTCCTGGGCCTCCGGGCCTTTCCTCTCCAGTAGCTCCAGCAAGACTCGGTTCTTCCTTTGACGTGTATCTTGGCTGAGCACCTCCTCTTCTTCATCCTTGTTGATGACGTTTGCATCCTGTAGGTGTAGCACAATGGAGGGGACCTGTGCCATCCTGGAGCAAAGCTCGGTCTTGTTCTTCTTCACAAAGGCTGCTCCTAGCAGAGGCCAAGCCCACGTCACTGTGCTGCAAGCGGCCAGGCAGCCGCAGGGGTGTCCACGCCACGGTCTGGGGCTCCCCGAGCCAGCGACACCACGGCTGCGCACCCTGTCCCACGGCCACGGGTCTCCATCCTCCACCAAGAAGGACGGGAGCACCCGAGGCCGGGCAGGGAAAGGGGTGGGAATGGGAAGGGGCTGGGGGAGGTCAGGTGGTGGCACCTGTCCCCGCTGGGATTCCTGCAGTGCCTGGGGCTGAAGCTGCTGTCCTGCACCCACCTGCAAGGTGAGGAGCTGCTGCCTCAGAGCCCTGAGACCTCACAGGGTTGCAAGCAGTTTGTAAAGATACAGAAGCTGGGAAGGCAGGTGACACCAGCAGGGTGCTGAGCAACCTCGGGGCAGGGCAGCGCTGCCCAGCTTCTCCTCCTGAGCCTCCACCCAGTCCTCCTATGTGAGGCTGAATTGGGCACCCAGGTGGCATTTCCTTGTAGAATCGCAAAATGGTTTGAGTTGGAAGGGACTTTGAACATCTTACAGTCCACCCCCCTGCCAGGGGCAGGACACCTCCCACTGATCAGGGGCTCCAAGCCTATCCAACCTGGCCTCTAGGGATGGGGCAACCTGGCCTAGGGCCTCCCCATGCTCACAGCAAAACATTTCTTGCCCAGATGTCATCTCAATCTCCCCTTTCAGCTGAAAACCCCTGGTCCTATCTTTGCTCTTGCCTGCCCCTCTACTCTCCTGCTCTCTCGGGCAGGTTGTAGGTCAGTGTGCTGACTGCACCTGCCCATCAGGGAACACTGAAATGTCCAGCTTTGTGTCAGCTCTGAAACTCTGTACTGACCTGATGGGGTGTGGCAGCCGTGGGGAGGAGGCTTTTGGGGAGTAAGCCTTATATCACCTGAAAGAGAAAGGAGAGAGACATCACTGAACACTGAAATCATAGAAGGTCTGTGTCCTTGCATGGCCTTGTTCCCAGCTTCCTCCTTTTGATAGGATCACAAAATCATGGAATGGTTTGGGTCGAAGGGACCTCAAAGCCCATCCAGTTCCCCCCCTGCCATGGGCAGGGACACCTCCCACTGGATCAGGGGCTCCAAGCCCCATCCAACCTGGCCTTGAACCCCTCCAGGGATGGGGCAGCCACCACTGCCGTGGGCAACCTGGGCCAGGGCCTCTCCACACTCACAGCTAAATATTTCTGCCTAAGATCTCATCTCAATCTCCCCTCATTCATCTCAAAACCGTTCCCCCTCGTTCTAACCCTGTGCTCTTGATCAAGAGCCTCTCCCAAAAGCCCTAAAGCAGAACAGCTCTAAGCAAGGGTCTTGCCACAGGAGAGCAGATCCCCATGACCACAACATGCGGGAGGTCTGTTTGGGTGCTGCCCCTCTGCTTTTGCTAAGGTGAATGAGCCCCTAGATGGACCTGCTGTTCCCACCTGATCTCAGTAACGTCTTCCAGACCCGGACGTTGTCGCGTGTGTTTGTTATAGAGAGCTCAGTGTCCTCCTCCACATTCTTGATGTAGATCTCAACAAAGAGCTGCTGTTTCTTTGGACTCCG
Source organism: Phaenicophaeus curvirostris (assembly GCF_032191515.1). NCBI lineage: Eukaryota > Metazoa > Chordata > Aves > Cuculiformes > Cuculidae > Phaenicophaeus > Phaenicophaeus curvirostris. The sequence goes on from NC_091408.1 coordinate 4,631,241, forward strand.
GTAGCAGAACGTCAAGTGTTCCTGCCAAGGGAAGAAGCAAGTTGAGTCTCCCTCAGCACGGAGAGCTGCAGGGAATCCACATACATCATCCTGTAACCAAACACAGCCCCACTGGGACGCTGGGGTATGCTCTGAGCTGTTTCTGGGGATGTTAGAGTGAGTCCAGGAGAGGCCATGGAGGTGATCTGAGGGCTGGAGCACCTCCTGTATGAGGACAGGCTGAGAGAGTTGGGGTTGTTCAGCCTGGAGAAGAGAAGGCTGTGGGGAGAGCTTAGAGAAGCTTCCAGTATTGAAGGGGGCTAAAGGAAAACTGGGATCAGGGGGTGCAGGGCTAGGATGAGGGGGAACGGTTTTGATTTGAAAGAGGGGAGATTGAGATGAGATCTTAGAGAGAAATGTTTTGTTGTGAGGAAGGGGAGGCCCTGGCACAGGTTGCCCAGAGCAGGGGTGGCTGCCCCGTCCCTGGAGGGGTTCAAGGCCAGGTTGGATGGGGCTTGGAGCAACCTGATCCATGGCAGGGGGTTGGAACTGGGTGGGCTTTGAGGTCCCTTCGACCCAAACCACTCCCTGTTTCTATGTGTATCATGAAATGCCTTTGCCACGTGTAACCAGAACAGCCCCCAGCACTGCAGGCCCTGAGACCTGGTGAGGCAGATTCTGGCCGTGGGACGTGGCTGAAGGCAGAGCCTTCTTCTGTTTTCTCATCCCACTTACGTCAGGCGTTATCTCCACGGAATTTGTGCCGGCCACACGGTAAACGCAGCCGAGGAACAGAGGGGTGAGTGGGGGAGGCTTGGGAATAACCTTTGAATTCCAATCCGTTTCTTGTTCGATAATGGCCTGCAAACATCAAGCATCACTTCTAAGAGAGGAATAAACCCCAGAGCTATGGACACAGCAAGTCGAGATGAAACTGACCCAGTCAGAACAGCCTGCTGAGCGTGTGCCACAGGCAGCACCGCGCTCTGGGGCGTGCTCAGCACGGGCACGAACACGGGCACGGTTGGACTGCGTTATCTCAGAGGGCTTTTCCAACCTCAGTCATTCTCACTGAATCAGAGGCTGGTGGCAGAAAAAGTGGGAGGCATTTGCTTATCAAACCCAGTCCCTGCTCCTGCAGCCACCACAGATGTCATCCTCTTTTGAGGTGGCCAAGCTCCCTCCATCTTACCTGCTTCACAGATTTGTCATTTGGGATGAGGTAGAGGTGAAGGGTTGTGTTTGCAGCACTGAGCTGCTGGAAGAGCAGCACCAGGGAGTGCACAGGCACTGAACCAAAGCTTGAACGCATTTTCCTCCAGAGCACCCCAAGCAGTGAGAAGCTGGGATTGTCTAGGACAGCATAGAAAGGCATCAGTAGGGTCGGTGTCTCCAGGGTCATCATCTCATATTCAAAATGGGCAATGAAGCATGGTCTGTCAGCTCCACACTCTGCAAGAGGCAGACAGCAAAGGCATCGAGGTTCTGTTGAGTCATCCTGGCACCTCTCGGGCTGCCTCCTTCTCAGGAAGGCTTTAGCAGGGGAACACAAGGGACCTTGGAGAGAGGTCTCCAAGGAGCTGGAGATGTCCTGGAGGGGGACAGACTGAGGGATGATAACTTGGGAGGCCCAGGTCCCTGCAGCTGCTGTACCTGCGAGGCAGATGAAATGCGGGAGAAACACTTTCTGCACAACTCCAGCCTGCACCTTAATGTGGAAGAGGGGTCCGGCAGGCATTAGGGTGTCCTGCTCATCCTCGCTCAGGTGCCTGGTCCACCTGGTGTTCCAGTAGGTGACGGTCACTGCTGATTTCACCTCAAATGCAAGGCCTGTGATGGAGCACTGGTAGATACCTTCACGAGGCAGGTGAGCTCTGCAGGTGGGAGAGATGACAGGCTCATGCCACCCGTGGCACAGCTTTTGGGTGCTCCTGCTTCACCCAACGGCTCTTACTGGTACTTGAGGCGGTTCTTCGAGGAGACTTGGGTTATGGTTGGCGTCACTTCTGGAAAACTCTGGAACACAAGTGTGGCCAGTTTGGGCCTGAATGGGGTGCTGGGATTTACAGTGAAGCACAAGGCAGCTTAGAGTGGGAGCTTGGGGCCTTTCTTGTGAGGGAAGCCTGGGCTCTTCCCCTTCTGCTGTGGTGAAGCAGCAAGAGGACAGCAGCCACAGGCAGACGCAGAGAGAATGATTGTGGGATGCAAGTGTCTTCCCACAAACCTGAAAACTGGGGTGCTGTGTGCTGAGTTAGTGTAGCAAAAGGGACTGGACTCTTCTGGAGCATGACAAATTGCTGGGAATAACAGAATTGGAAGGGATGCAAAAACCCCTAGACAGAGTCAGTCCCAGGCTCCCTGCGCTGCTGTTTTCTTTGAGCGTGGCAGTGCCCTGTCAGAACCAGCAAAGCGTTACCTGTCCTTGACAGCAAAGCCCTTACCGGCTCTTGGCAGACCCAGCAGTGTCCCTGCGATCGTGAGCCCAGGTTCTGCCAGTGAGGTGTCTCCTGCGTAGGGACCATGGGAGGAGGCGCTCCCAAGCTGTGTGTCTGCTCTGAAGACCGCGGTGCCTACAGGAAGAAGGTCTGCTGAGGGCAAGAGCAACAGGCCCAGCACCGGGTGGAGAGCTGGTGCTGCTCCTCGATCCTGCAGGGAGGCAGCAGGCTGGCGCAGGCGCTGTGCCCGCCTGGCCTGCCGGCAGGGTGAGATCCCTCTGCTGGGACCAAGGGCAGCACCCACCAGCTCCTGCCACCCAGCGTAGTGCTGTGGTGTGATGGGCAGCGCGGGACCCCCACGCACAGGGCGGGCTGTGAGCTCTTCACTCAGGCACTGCAGCCCCAGCTATCACGTCCTGCAAGACCTCACCTCTGTGCTTTCCGAGACCTTATCACTGCTGTCAGAGACTTTCATCCACCTTAGGGCAAAGAACAAGTCTCTAGCTGGAACAAGAGGAATACATGGTCATTTTTGCCTCAAATTTGGGAGAAGAAGCCGTCCTCAAGCAGCCTTTGCCCAGCCTTCCCAATCCCACTAACCACGCTGACCCCATCCTGCACCACCTCACACTCCCACATCAACCACAGCTCCCACCCTCCTCATGGGCTGTGGCAGGGACACGCTCACCACCACGCTGTGAGCTGAGGTCCTTTGCTGACCACCGTGCAGCTCCCCCAGCCCTGCTGCACCGGGTGGTCAGTGAGGACCAGGGCATGGCCTTACTTGCAGATTCAATGGTTCCAGAACCAGCTGGTTGAACTAGGACATCAGGAACTGCAACACAAAGCAGAGGAGAGCTCAGGAGCCAGGTCACAGTCAGAGGAGTATCATGGAATCACAGAATCGTTTGTGTTGGTAGGCACCTTAAAGATCATCTAATTCCAAACCCCCCCTGCCACGGACAGGGACACCTCCCACTGGATCAGGCTGCTCAAGGCCCATCCAACCTGTCCTTCAACACCTCCAGGGATGGAGCAGCCACAACCTCCCTGAGCCACCTGGGCCAGGGCCTCTCCGCCCTCGTTGTGAAGAATTTCCTCCTTATGTCTAGTCTAAATCTGCCCCGCTTCAATATAAAGCCATTCCCCCTCATCCTATCACCCCAAGCCTTTGTAAAAAGCCCGTCCTCAGCTTTCTTGTGCACCCCCTTCAGGTACTGGAAGGTCGCAGAGGATGGGATACTTTCAGTATCTGCCCGTACCTCTGCCTGTCTTCTCTCTCTTCTTCACACCTTTGCCATGAAGCCTCTTCCCTCCAGTTTGATTCCTACAAGAATCCCCCCAGCTGCCCCTGCGGGGCTGCAAACGTGCTCCCAGCTGCCACCTCTCCATCCCTCCCTGCTCCCGCGCAGAGAGCAGATTTCTTGCTCCACTTCCAGGAGCAGAGTCCTTCCTCTCCCTCCTGCCATCCCCCTGCACAGGAGCACAGAATGCTCCTATTCGCAGGCCCTCATCTTCCTCCCAGCGAGGCAGCTCCCTGATGCGCTCACGGCCACAGCCACCTTGCCCCTTCCCTCCCACCTGCGGTCCTGGCCGGGGTCCCTGCTCGGGAGGCACCAGATCTGCACCCACAGCCCCTCTCCCACCTCCAGACAGAGCCTGCCCCAGCCACACTGCACTTACAACTTTGGATATAGTACAGAACGGAGTTGGGGGTGATTCCATAGTGGCGCAGGGTCTTCTTGCCCTCCAGCTGCTTATTTCTGTAGAACAGCTTTCCCTTTGCTAACCTCACGGTGATGTCCAGGTCTTTCAGCTTGTCTATGAGCTCCTGCACAGTCTGATCTGGAGACACCAGCACTGTTAATTTTTTCCAGGACGTAGTGTGAACAAAAATGTGGAACTTCCCTGGCCCCTCAGCCGAGGGCTGCCATGCGGCCATGGTGGCTCCTTTAGCTGCACAGGATGGCGAAGGTCTTGATTCCGTCACTTCCCAAGAAACTGAAAGTGCTGGCCTGATGTCACAGCTCCTTCCTGCCTCAGCTCAGCAGTCTTGCTCCAGCCTGCACTGGCGCTCCACACCCAGCTTCATCCTTGCCTGCACTGGGATATCTCTGTGCCTGCACTGGGTTCTCTCTGTGCCTACACTGATTTCTCTCTCTCTGCCTGCACTGGGCTCTCTCTGTGCCTGCACTGGGCTCTCTCTATGCCTGCACTGGGCTCTCTCTCTCTGCCTGCACTGGGTTCTCTCTGTGCCTGCACTGATTTCTCTCTCTCTGCCTGCACTGGGTTCTCTCTCTGTGCCTGCACTGGGCTCTCTCTCTCTGTGCCTGCACTGGGCTCTCTCTGTGCCTGCACTGATTTCTCTCTCTCTGCCTGCACTGATTTCTCTCTCTCTGTGCCTGCACTGGGTTCTCTCTCTGTGCTTGCACTGGGTTCTCTCTCTCTGTGCCTGCACTGGGCTCTCTCTGTGCCTGCACTGATTTCTCTCTCTCTGCCTGCACTGATTTCTCTCTCTCTCTGCCTGCACTGGGTTCTCTCTCTCTGTGCCTGCACTGGGCTCTCTCTCTGTGCCTGCACTGGGTTCTCTCTCTCTGTGCCTGCACTGGGCTCTCTCTCTGTGCCTGCACTGGGTTCTCTCTCTGTGCCTGCACTGGGCTCTCTCTCTGCCTGCACTGGGTTCTCTCTCTGTGCCTGCACTGGGCTCTCTCTGTGCCTGCACTGGGCTCTCTCTCTCTGCCTGCACTGGGTTCTCTCTCTCTGTGCCTGTGCTGGGTTCTCTCTCTCTGCCTGCACTGGGCTCTGAACTTGCATGGATACGTTAAAAAAATTAAAAATCGTGTACTTAATTCATATTGCTCCTAATCTTGGCTGTTATGCTTCTTAGATGTGATAGATACCCATTGTCGATAGTGGCTATAATCTGTACTGCTAATGTATTTAATATTTTTTTGGTTGGGGTTTGAATTAGATGAGCTCTAAAATATTTCACAGAAAGGGTCATTGGTCCCTGGCAGAGGCTGCCCAGGGAGGGGGTTGAGTCACCTTCCCTGGAGGGGTTTAAGGGACCTGTGGATGAGGTGCTGAGGGACATGGGTTAGTGATTGATGGGAATGGCTGGACTCGATGACCCAGTGGGTCCTTTCCAACCTGGTGATTCTGTGATTCTAAGGTCCCTTCCCACTCAAACCGTTCTGTGAGGGTATGAAATAAAGGGCATATTGGGGGCATGTGATGGAAAGGGGGAAAGGGTTCGCTGGGGAGAGCAGAAACGTGCCCGGCAGGAGCGGGCAGCGACCCCCCCTGCACAGGGGGAGCGGAGGGGGATCCCGAAGGGAACGATCAAACGAGCGCCCCGGGAAAGGCCGGGCCGGGCTCCTCCTAGGAGGGCAGGAACGGCCCCGGGGGGGGCGGGGGGGGGGGGCGGTGGCGATGCCCCCAGCCCCGCGAGCCGCCCGAGCATCCCGGGAGCCCCGGCGGCGCTGCCCGGGACCGGGACCGGGACCGCCCCGCGCCCCGCCCCGCGCCCCGCCCCGCGCCGGCACCGGCATCAGCGCAGGGACCGGCACCGGCACGGGAACCGGCTACCCGGGTAAGCGCGGGGGACAGCGGGGGCTCCGGCCCAGGGCTCATCCCGGGGGCTCCCGGAGCATCGTCTGCGCCTCCAGGCTTGGGGAACCGGCGCTGCTCCCTCTCCAGGCACGGGGGGACCGCACTGGGGGAACCGGTGCTGCCCCCCCAGACGCGAAGGAACCGGAGGGACCGGGCTGGGGGAACCGGTGCTGCCCCCCCAGACACGAAGGAACCGGAGGGACCGGGCTGGGGGAACCGGTGCTGCCCCCCCAGACGCGAAGGAACCGGAGGGACCGGGCTGGGGGAACCGGTGCTGCCCCCCCAGACGCGAAGGAACCGGAGGGACCGGGCTGGGGGAACCGGTGCTGCCCCTCCAGGCACGGAGGGACCGGGCTGAGGGAGCCGGCGCTGCCTCCCCCTCTAGACACGGGGAACCGGAGGCTCCTCCGCGGTAGGAGCTGCCGGTAGGACCGTGTCCGGGGGCCCGGGGGGGGCTCGGGGGCGTCCGGTGGCCGCCGAGAGGCGAGAGTCGCTCTTTTTGCGCATCCCCAGAGATGCGGCAGCCGCTTGGGAAAGCGAAGCGGTGAAAACACGGGCTGCGATTTTAGCGTGGAAAAAGCCGGTTTCTCCTCAAGGTTCGAGGGTTTGAGGGGCAGTTTGGGGTCTGCTCCTCCTCCTCCGCGTTCTCCAAGTTTGTTTTCCCTGGCTGCGGGGCTGAATTCCTATCCCCCCCCCACCCCGGCCCCGGAGCAGCCGGGGGTCCCGACCCGCAGCGCTGCGGGTGATGCTCTGGGCTGCGGGGGCTGCTCGGAGAGGGATCCCCGGGTCCCGGGGAAGCGGGGGGCTGAAATTTGGTGGCCGTGGGCTTTAGCTGTCGCCCTGAGGAGCTCCTTCAGCTCCTGGAGGGAACGCGGTTTTCTCTTGTGCAACCGGGAACCGGCAGGGGCAGCCGGCAGGAGGACCTGCCTCCCTCGGGCAGTGATTGAGAATGAAAACTCATGTATTTTTGTGAAATGTTATGGGTTTTTTACATCAAACGGGCTGCACCTGGGGAGAATTTTCAGCATTTGCACTTTTTATCGGCGCACCTTTGAGATCCGAACCAGACCTCGTGTATAATTATTAATTCGGAATATTTCCAACCCAGCTTGCGGAGGGCGAGTTGGGAGAGGTGGCAAAGCTGGTGCTGCCGGAGGAGCCTTTAACCTGGAGCCCATAAACTGCTGAAGCAGCAGCCAGTAAAGCAATCGGGGCTGATTGTGTGACAGTGCTTCTCCGGGAGCCGGGGGACACGGTCCAGGGCAGCTTTGTAGCTCCTTGTGCTGCCCTGACACAAACTCCCAGGGACGAGGGGACAAGGTGACATGTGCCAGCATCCCTCCCTCCCCGTCCTCGCTGGGATGAGGCGTACAGGGGGAGTTTTGCTTCTGTTTCCTGGGGCCTTCCGTAAGCAAAGCCACAGAATTTATGGGGTGTGGGCAAAGCACATCTCAGTTTCTGCCAGGAAGAGCTGGAGAAGGAAAGATTTGGTGGGGAAGGGTTTGCTGAGGAGTGGGCAGGGGCTGGGGGTGGAAGGTGTTGGAGAAGCAGGAGGGAAAGTGGGGGGAGCAGTGGGGTCTGATAGGGTCGCTGGTGTCAGCAGCTGGGGGACCCCCAGAGCGGAGCCAGGCAGCAGGATCCAGAGAGGTATGGAAAACTGGGAGCTGGAGGGGTGGGCAGAGGGAAGGGGTGACTGGCTGGAGAGCTTTCCAGGGGGAAAAAGAGGGGTGAAAAGCTGGAGAGGTATAGGGGAGGTGGGGGTGCTGGGGAGAGGAGAGAAGGGGGTTCCCATGTGCTTGAGTTTGGCTCCTCTGCTGTGCGGGCAGGGGATGCGAGCACAGGGACAGTGTCAGGAGTGCAGTGTCCCCGAGGTGGAGGGACAGGAGGTGGGTACTGGGTGTTTTCCCCCCACATCGGGTACCCTGTGCTGTGAACCTGGTCTGTGCGAGCACTGGGAGCTGGAGCTGGAGGGGTGAGAGTCCCGTGTTCAGCCTTTGTAGTGCAGTCCAGAAACCAGCCATGGCTTAAAAATAGAAGTTCTCCCTGCCCTAAAAACGTCGTCCTCTGTCACGCTCTCTTCTGTGTGCGTTGGTTGTCTTCCCACTGGCTCTTGCCAGGCTTCTCTCGTGGTGGGTGAGCCCCGTGCACCTCCCCGGGCTCAGAGCAGGGCTGGTAACACAGAGCGCTCAGCGTGGTCTGTGGGGTGTGGGGCAGAGCCTTGGGACCCCTGATGCTCCAGCTGCAGCAGAAGTGGGGCACGAGGCTGTGTGTGGCGAGACCAAGAGTGAAACAGGGGCTGAGCTTCAAGGAGATGATGGAAGAGGACAGTCTGGGTGTCCTCATCAGGGATAGGGGGTTATGGTGCCATCACTATTGAATCTTTCTGATGTTGTGCCAGGCGTGGGAGAACCTAACTCTACAACTACCTAAAAGGAAGTTGTGGAGAGGAGGGAGCTGGGCTCTTCTCCCAAGTGACAGGGGACAGGACGAGAGGGAATGGCCTCAAGCTCTGCCAGGGGAGGTTTAGGCTGAACATTAGGAAAAAAAAATTCACGGAAAGGGTCATTGGGCACTGGAACAGGCTGCCCAGGGAAGGGTTGAGTCACCTTCCCTGGAGGGGTTTAAGGGATGGGTGGCCAAGGTGCTGAGGGACATGTTTTAGTATTTGATGGAATGGTTGGACTCGGTGATCCGATAGGTCTTTTCCAACCTGGTGATTCTAGGAGTCTATGAGGGCTCAGGATCCCGGTGAAGTTCAGGACTTAGTGGGCAGAGGAGGTGCCCTGCCCCCAGGCTGCCCTGCAGGATGGGCTGTGCAGGACACCGGAGAGGCTGTGGTGGGGTCCATGCGTCACTTTGTTTGTAGGGTGTGTCCAGAACGGGTCTGCTGCTGGGATGGCTCCACAGTTCCCGCTGAGCCTTGTGTTAAAGACAATATTTTGCATGTATGGAGAATTGGCAAGGAGGCAGCTCTGCGGTAGATAAGAGTATGGCTGGGTCAAGGGTTGACTTCTTCCACAGTGGGGACCAGAGTCAGAGCCAGCCCTTCCCTGTGAGTGTGAAGGGTGCCACCAGATGCTCTGAGCCTCCTTCTACCCCCTCCTCTGGTGCTCCTGCTGCTGGGGCGCAGCCTGCAGAGCCAGGTCTCACTGGCTGGAAAAGGCACATGGTCCTCTCCGCTCTGCAGGGTCGGAAAGGCTGTTTGCAGACAAGTGAGTCTTGCAGGAGATGTGAAATGTTGTGGATGTGGATGTCCCCTGGTCCCTGGTGTGCCTGGCACATGTGGGATTGCGTGCTGGCAGGTGAGGAATCGAGGAGCATGGGGCAGGGTGCCTGCAGGCTTATAGATAAAGTTTAGCTTTCCTGTTTCTGAAGATGGATTCTGTCCAGAATAAAGAGTTCAGATGGAAAATCAGCTGTCTGCGACAATCAGCCACAAGCTCTCACCTGAGCAGTAAGTGTGGTAGGAAAAGGATATTATTGACAGACATCAGGGACCTTCCTACAGCTCCTGGTGTTTGTTGAGATGGTGTCCTTGAGTACAGGGGCCTCCACTGACTTGCTTTTCCTGGCTGTAGGGCCTTCTCTCAGACCTGAGCTGAAAGAGAGGAGATTGAGATGAGGTCTTAGGAATCATCTCCTGTGAGGGTGGGGAGGCCCTGGCCCAGGTTGCCCAAGAAAGTGGTGGCTGCCCCATCCCTGGAGGTGTTCAAGGCCAGGTTGGATGGGGCTTGGAGCCCCTGATCCAGTGGGAGGTGTCCCTGCCCATGGAGGGATCTGGGACTTGATGGGCTTTGAGGTCCCTTCCAACCCAAACTATTCCAAGATTCTATGATTCTACGTAGGTTGTTGTGGTAGCTGGTGGGATCTAAGTGTGCAGAGCACAAGGGTGTTGGTGAACCCATTCTAGGTGCCCTTATACTGAGAAGGAAATAAATAACTCTGGCGTGCCTTGGCATGGACGCTTCAGAGACATCTTTGTCCTGAGAAATAAGTACTGAGTGGTTTGAATGTGATAACACAGCTGAGAGTCCAAGAATTGTAGTAACTGATAATTCTACTGAAGGACAAAGTCCTCAAGGCAGAAATAAGTGTGTGTTTGCCTGTAGCAGAACTGAGATACAATAAAAAGAACCGTTTATTGTATGCAGGGGCAGTTAAGAACCAGCAGCCGCTGCTGCGTGTGGAGCTGTAAGATGTAGCCTTAGAAGACCTGTGCTCCAAATGACCGAAAACTAGAAAAACAAAGTTGCTGAAGGGAAGAGAGGTGGAGAGATCACGAATGCAGCTGGGCTCCTGGTGCTGCAGTAAATCCCTGGCCAGAACTGGCCCCCAGGACCAGGGCAAGGGGCTGCACTCTCTGCTGCGTGGGGAGGCCCTGACCCAGTTTGCCCAAAGGAATGTTGTCTGTCCCATCCCTGGAGGTGTTGAAGGCCAAGTTGGATGGGGCTTGGAGCAACCTGATCCAGTGGGAGGTGTCCTTGCCTATGTAGGGGGTTGGAGCTTGCTGGCCTTTGAGGTCCCTTCCAACCCAAACCATTCTATGATCCTCAGCATCGCAACAGTTGCATCATATTTTGATAACCCACTCCCTGCTGCCCTCTTTGAGCAGGGGCTGAAGGTGTGTGTTCCTGTACAGCAGGGAAGCAGAGTGTTGTTCAGGAAACAGGTGATGAATTGGTTTAGCGAGGCATGGTCATCACCTGCCTGACCTTGTGTAAGTCAGGGTGCACCCTTCAAGAGTTTTGTGAATGAGCCTGGGCTCCATACATTGTGTTGTGTTTGAGCTTATTTCCCTATCCTAACAGAGGAGATTCCATGACTTCTGCAGATTCCAGCTTTGTATCAGTCCCTCTGGATGCTGTTAGTGGTGGCACAATCCCATTGTGTCTCATGAATCATTCTGGCTGATGCTTGGGTCTCAGGTGGCTTTCTGAAACGTCTCTTACTGTGGGCAGCCAGGCAGCTTCTCCTCTGGTGGTGTCAGCTGAAATCCTACCAAGAACCACTTTGGTTCACTCCAGGAGTGGAGGAAGGACACCCAGCACCATGCACTGTGCTCTGCTCTGACCTGCTCTAGAAGGTTGTGGGTGATTCAGCTGGAGAACCATGGAAAGGTCTGGGGTGGGTGGAGGACCATCAGTGGAGAAATCAGGAGATGTGAAGGGGCCCTGAGGGGATGTCTTCAGATTGTCATCTTGTAAGGCCAAACAAAGCAAAGGCATCTCAGACAAATGGCTGATACTCAGGAACAGGAGCCCTGACTTGCCCCCCAGAGTCCCGCAAAACCAGCCAGGCCACCTGGAAACCAGTCCCACAGCCACTGGACTGGGCATCAGCATCTCTGGGGGGGCTGGAGGAGACAAAGGCATCCTCAGTTGTGGCACGTTTGGGAGACACACTTGTGCCATCCGCTCCACTGCCTGCCCTGGTGGTTGGAGGTTCCTGCTGTGCCCCCTGATGCCTTCACCATGCTGAGGGCTGGCTCTGATGCTGCCTGGTCACCTGCCTGGTGCGTGGCCTCGTCCCACCAGCATGGCCCCCACTTTCTGCTGCAAGAAGCCCAATGCAAACAGCTGCTCTGCGTAAGCAGGGAGTTGGTTTGCTCCTGAATCAGCTATCGCGGAGCTGGGAGGAGGCTGGTTGCCTTCCAGAAGGAAGTTCAGCCTCTGCATAGGTGACACTGTCTTTGTTTTAGCTTTCTGTTAGCTCTCACAGCATCCAATCCCAGGATGGTTGGAGTTAGAAGGGCCTTCTGGAGCTCATCTGGTCCAAGCCCCTGCTAAAGTTGCACCAGGGGAGGTTCAGATTGGATATTGAGAACAATTTCTTTACTGAAAGAGTGGTGAAACATAGGAATTGGTTGCCGAGAACAGTGGTGGAGTCGCCATCCCTGGAGGGTTTCAAAAAGCTTGTGTCCATGGCACTTCAGGAGATGGTTTAGCAGGCGCTTTGGGGACTGATGGTTGGACTGGATGAGCTTGAAGGGCTTTTCCAACCTTAATGGTTCTATGACATACCCCACCATCTGTGGGATTCCTCCAAGTAGGTCTTTGAAGAGGCTGAAGTTAGGTCTCCTGAAGTCCAGCCCTGCTCCTTGCCCTGCTTCTTCCACTCAGGATCCCAAACTCAAAAGGATTTCTCCTAATTCTTTGTTCTGTACCAAACCTGAGAGCCCTGCCCGTATAAGTTAATGGGATGAACCCGACTCAGAGTGGACCCCTTGCCTGTCCTGCTTCAACGTTAAAAACATCTTCTCTTAACAGAATAAAAATTGAGCTTTAGTGCAAAACAAGCTGATATTGAAACCCCTCCTCAAATTAATAATTACTCCAAAGCAAATGGGATTTCTGGAGAGATGAGCATTACTGGAAAGGGAAACTCATGTGGTTGGGCAATAAAATAGATTTCTTTTTTTCCATCATCTAATAATAAAAGAAAAAAACGTGCCTGAAATTTATTTATGGTTTAATCATTGTATTTGGGCTGTGACCTATGTGCTTAGAGATTTAATTCCCAACAGCAGGGCTTTGCAAAGTTATTAAAGTCAGAACATAAGTGATACGAGGGGTTTTGTCATTTGAAACTTCACGAGGACGATTGCATTTACAAACTTCAAAGCTGAATTTCCCGGTGACGGCTGGCACGGTGACCCCAGCAGCACATTGTCCCCTCGCCGCTCGGGTCCCCAGGGATGCACGGGGCTCAGGGTTCCTCACTCTTTGCTCCACGCTGCATCTCATGGAGCTTTTCTACCCCACATAGGTTGTGAACGACACCTGGAGCCTGGAACAGTGGTTTGTCATGCCAGGATGTGCCTACGCCCTCGTTGACTTGCCCGCTGTCCCCACTGCCTGTCCTGGCTGGAGCCATGGGAGGATGCTTCTCCAAACCCAAACCAGGTAAGTGCCCTCTGCTGCCGTGCCCCCATCCTGCCAACCCCGGGGGGAGAAGTAGGTCAGCGGTGGCGGGCGCTGGCCAGGGGAATGTTAATTCCCGGCTCCCGCAGCGAGGATTACTGGCCCGTTAATCCCCCCAAATTCCTGGCTCCCGAGCAGGGCACTGTGCGGGGGCTGCAGGGCTAGGGGGGCGGTGGGCAGGTGGGAGGAGAGCTCAGCCCACACCCTGCAACCCGCTGCCAGCTCTCCTCATCCCGACTCCTCGTAACCCCATTACCCTCCCTGCTCCTGCCTTCCCACAGCGCTGGGGGCAGAGCTTGTGGCCCAGGAGGGGTTGGTGTGACCGCTGTCCCCATACAGACCTGGGTGGCTCCAGCACCTTTCTTGCCGCTGCAAGACTTAATTTTGTCCCTGCTGGAAGGGAATGATGCAGGAGGGAGCAGGACCACCTACTGCTTGATTTCTTTGTGCTGGCCCAGTCCCACCACTCAGGCCAGACCCTGGGGATGCTCCATTCTTTGGATTTTATTTTGGATTTTATTTTCTCCAGCCAAGCAGCTGGAGGCACCTGGGCATCCAAGGATGCTCTCCTGGCCCTGCACGCTCTGCTGCAGCTGGGCTGGATGGACTCTTGATGAAGGTTGACGTTCACAGGGGAGGATGGGGCTGCAGTGGGGGCTGTGTAGGCAAACTGGCTGGGGAGGAAGGTCTGGTGTGGAAGTGTGAATGTTCAGCCTTGTCCTGAGCCCGTGCTGGCAGCGTGAGCATAATCTGGTGCTGTGTGGTCGCCCAGACTCATCATATCCAGCAGCACCCGTGTTGCTGCAGCGCTGGTCCCCAGGGTTTCTGGTGCAGCTGGTGTTGGTGAAGCTTTTTGAGGAGAGCTCCCATCCTGCTGCTTGCTTTGGCCACCTAAGAGACAGCTGAAGGATGACCCTGGCCTTGTTATCTACTCGTGCCCAAGGGCAAGGGGAATCGGATAGCTGTGCTGGTGCGTTGGATCAGTGAGCATCCACACAGAGCCTTTTCGGGTGGAGAAATGTCTTTTGGGGACCTTTTCTTGGCAATTTGTCCTCATTGCCTCAGACAGTGGGGGTTTCAGGATGAAGGACTTGGTCAGAAGGGGTCTCTGACCCTCTGAGCATCCACTGTGTGAGGTCCTCTGTCTTTGGAAGGCACAGGAAGGACATGGAGCTGTTGGAGCGAGTCCGGAGGAGGCCACGGAGATGATCCAAGGGCTGGATCCAAGGGCACCTCCTATGTGAGGACAGACTGAGAGAGTTGGAGTTGTTCAACCTGGAGAACAGAAGGCTACAGGGAGACCTTAGAGCAGCTTCTAGGAGGGCATAAAGGTGTTTTCTGCCCTTTCCCCAGGCTGTGATTATTTCCCAGGTCACTGCAGTGCCAGGGTAACAGGATGGGGTGCTCACACTGCTTATATCCTTCCTTGAAAGGTTTCAGGAGTGAAAACGCATCCAGGAATAAATGCCTTTGTTGACCAAACTTATAACAAACTCTGCTGGCAGCTCCACTTTTTGTTCTATGCCATCAGCAAAATTGTGTTTCATCTTGGCCCGGTGCAGGGATAAAAAGCGCTCTGCAGGCACATTTCCTGACCTGCGGATTTTCACGTAGAGCTCTGTTTGCATAGCGGGGCCAAAAAGACTGAAAATGCCATCCTGTAACGTCACACTCTCCCTGCGGCGCTGCTTTTGATTAGCAGCCTTCAAAGGCTTTGCCAAGCCTTCCGCCAGCCCCTGCTTCGCACACCCCTGGCTGTGGGGTTTTGGCTCGCTGCTTATAGAACCTGCAAATGCAGTCAGGTAAACGCATTTGCACCTGCCAATTGGTCTGGCAAAGAGGTTTCATGGTCTTTTTATGATATTTGGCATTCCTGTTTCTTGCGGGAACTGTGCAGCATCAGATCTAACTGAAGGGGACTGTCCTCTTTCTACAAATCCCCTGTACGAATGAGAAGCACATCACGCAGGGACAGAACAGAGCTATTTTCTCCCATCGGTGCCGTTTCAACATGAAGGGAACACTTCAGATGCAGCCTGAAGTCAACAGAATCACTTAGATGTTTTTGAAAGATGTGTACAAGGTCATCATCTCCTCTGTCTTCCTATATCCAGCCCATATCCAGCCCTTCCCATATGCAGCCCAGAAAGCCAACGATGTCCTGGGCTGCACCCAGAGCAGTGAGACCAGCAGAGCCAGGGAGGGGATTCTTCCCCTCTGTTCCACTCTGGTGAGACCTCACCTGGAGCCCTGGGTCCAGTTCTGGAATCCTCAGCACAGGAAGGACATGGAGCTGTTGGAGCGAGTCCAGAGGAGTCCATAGAGATGATCTGAGGGCTGGAGCAGCTTCTGTAGGAGGACAGGCTGAGAGAGTTGGGGTTGTTCAGCCTGGAGAAGAGAAGGCTGTGAGAGGACCTTTGAGCAGCTTCCAGCACTGAAAGGGGCTCCAGGAAAGCTGAGGGGAGGCTCTGGCCCAGGTTGCCTGGAGAAGGGGTGGCTGCCCCATCCCTGGAGGTGTTCAAGGCCAGGTTGGATGGGGCTTGGAGCCCCTGATCCAGTGGGAGGTGTCCCTGGCTGTGGCAGGGAGGTAGAACTGGCTGGGTTTTAATGTCTTTTCCAACCCAAACCATTCCGTAATTCTGTTATTTTATAATCGGTGACCTCAGCTTTTCTCAGGATAACCTGGACATTGCACACGTGTTACTGTTTGCCAAGATGACCTTTTGATGATCAGATCTCTGGTGCAGGAGCTTTGAGGAGTGGAGCAGCAGTGAAGAGCTGGGCAGGCTGTACCGGAGGCCGGCGCACACGCTGCCTGCTGCAGCAGCGCCTGCCCCATTGGGATATTGAAGTGTTTAATTAAGAGCTTATGTTCAGGCAGCGAAGTCATCTTCTGTTATCTCTAGTGCTGCAGTCCCGTGATGCCAGATCCTCTTCTGAAGGCCCCAGTTCTCAATTTCTGCATAATTTTTCCTCTCTGCTTTCTCCCTGGGTGTGTGGTGCATACGTGATGAGCTGCCAGCTGGCAGCCCTATGGGATCCCAGCACCCGCTCCGGGAGAGGCAGCCAGGGCAGGATGAGGGGTGGAGGGAACCAACGTGCTCGGTGTGAGCTGCAGCAGCACCGTTTCTACACAAGGCTCGGGGGGAGTAGCTTGCAAACCCTACATAGTTGAGGTTGTTTCTCTTTGCACACTCTGCTAGGCTGGGTGCTGGGGCAGCAGCTCTGGCACAGCACAACCTGTCTGCAGGTGAGCTTTGCCCCCACAGGGAGGATGCGTTTGTCTCGGAGCTGGGAGCGTGTCCTCTTTGTGGGGATGCTGCATGCTGCTGGATGGGATGATGTGTCCTTCTGAGCTTGACTCCAAGGGCTTGGCTGGCATCTCCTACCTCCTGGTTTCTGGGAGCGTGGATTTTGCTGAACGGGGCACCTGGAGGGAGAAGGTAGAGCTGGGGTGTGCTTGATGTGATGGTTTTGTTGTTAGAAATAGAGGTGTCCTAGAGCTGGGTGTGCTTGATGTGATGGTTTTGTTGTTAGAAAAAGAGGTGTCCCTGCCTGTGGCACAGGGATGGAACTGGATAGGCTTTAAGGTACCTTCCAACCCAACGCATTCCATGATTCTATGATATATGTATGTATATAGATAAAAATACATTTATATATCATAGAATCACCAGGTTGGAAAAGACCCATCAGATCATCGAGTCCAACCATTCCTATATGTACATGGACAGGTAGTAAGCCATACATACACATAGATGTACATGTGATGCTGGTGGCACGGGCAAGTAGGCATATTTATACATCTCTGTCTCTATCTCTAGATGCATACGTATATGTGCTCAGAGAGCAGTTGTCTAAAACATCCCAAACAGTTTGCTTTAGGTCAGGAACCTCTCCTAGCAGGTCAAGAAAATGACTGTCAAAGGAACGGAGCGTGCTGGACCCACCACCCCGTGCCAATCGGACTGCAGAGTTAACCTGGGGTTTATAAATATTTCATTTAAATGTCATTTTCCCTGCTGGCACTTGAAGTGGTTTTGCTGGATCAGCTCAGGTGCCACTGAGCCCCAGATTCCTGGAGGGATCATCCCTTGGGAATGCAGGTCTGTAGCCAGAGGGACACCCCACGCAGGGCCAGTGGGGATGAGGAGGAGGAAGGGGTGTAAAGTGTTAGGGAGCAATGAGTGGGAGTTCCTCTCCATGGAGCCACGTGGGGAAGTAGGAGGAGGGATGACCTTATCCCCCTTTTTCTTTTCCTCTGGACTTCCATCCAGCAGTGTCCGTGAGAGCCGAATCAGGATGCTGGGAATGCTGTTACACACTCGTGCCAGGGACCTGCTGCTTCCTGCATATGCTTTTCTGACCAAGAAAGAAGCACAGAGCTTGGAGCTAAATGCCATCCTCATCTCCACAGATTCATGAGCCCAGGGATCAGTGAGCACCTCGGGTGCTCACCAGACACAAATGTAATTTGGAAAGCAAATCTCTGAGGCATCAGCAAGGGGAAGGATACATAGCTACACGTTTTTATAACCCCTCCAGGGATGGAGGCTTCACCACCTCCTGGTTACGTCATGAGCTTTGTTCTTTATCTTATGTACAGCTTTTCCTCTTCGTGACATTTATGGACAAGGAAAGCTCAGCAACCTCCCATTTGATTGAGACTTTTCTTCAGTTTCTGGCACTCCGCACCCCAGTTCGCAGTAGAGCTCCCCTGGGGTTATTATAAATATTAATGGCTTTGGGTTTTTTGAAGTCCCTAGGAGGTTAAGTGATGTTTTTCATTTTATGATGTGAGAGCTCATCAACACCTTCTTCTGATGCTTCTGCCTCTGGTCTGCTCCTCCTGGGCATTGGCAGTAGGTCGGTGCTGCCCTCCGAGGAGCTCAGGTGAACATCTCCATGGCTTCACTCAGATGGGTGAGGAGAGCCTTGCTTTTCCCGTTTGGTGCTGAAGACTCACTTTATGCTGAAAACCTCATGCAGAAATAATTTTTGGATATTTCTAGTTCCTTATTAATTGGTTTCCATCTAATGAAGCAGCTTTATACACCATGCGGTGTTGCCTTTCCCTTTCAGTTAATGTTATCTGCAGACAATTAAAGGGGTTTTGAAGTCTGTCTGAGCCCTGGAGGCCTTGGCACGCCTCACATTTAGCTGCCTGGAGCTGTTTTCCACTAAACAGGAGAGGAATTGTGACTGTGGGGTTGTTTTGCACTGATGACTAATGTCTGATTGCAAGAATATGTACCTTATGCATACAAAGGTGGAGAAGGAACAGTGGAATAATGGGCTTGGATGATCAAGCTGAATTTGATGTTAAATGTTTTATCTTCCCAAGCAAATCAACAATAAATGTTTGTTCTAATGTCTGTCAGTGCCTTTCGAAGTCCAGGGGAGGATGGAGAGGCAGAACGGCAGCAAAGCCCCTGGCTTCAGTTTAATGAATATTTCTGTTCCTGCAGTTGAAGTGAAAATTGAAGTGGTGATACCTGAGAAGGAGAGAAGCAAGGAGGAGATGTCGCCCAATGGGAAAGCCAGTCCCCTGATCTACAAAGTCAACGGAACTGCCCGGCATTATCACCTTGAAGAGCATCCCATTGCTAGCAATCCCTATCACAACCCAAAGGATGTGGTGGAAGCGTCCGTGTGCCATGTGAAGGACCTGGAGAACGGACAGTAAGTGCCTACCATTTTTGCAGGTAAAGCTTGAGAGACCTTATAACACAGACTAAACCTCCTGTCTTGTTCTTTGGAGTTCCTGGAGATGATAATTTAACTTCATAGAATCATGGAATAATTTGGTTTGGAAGGGACCTCAAAGGCCATCCAATTCCAACCCCCCGCCATGGGCAGGGACACCTCCTACTGGATCAGGTTGCTCCAATCCCCATCCAACCTGGCTTTGAACACCTCCAGGGATGGGGCAGCCACAGCTTCTCTAGGCAACTTGTTCCTGCAGGGATTGTTTGGGCAGAGCAGCAGTGCCAGGCACTGGCACAAGAGTTTGGGCTTCTCTGCATGGTGTTAGTGGAGTTTGCAAGCACAGGCTGCTCTTTCTGCCCAACCTTTCTGTCTTTCTGGTACCAAGATGGTCTCAGCAGAACCAATAAAAGATACTGGAGGATAAATTCTGCCCCAGCCTCCCAGCAGGCTGTTGGGGGAGGTCAATGAACTGCAGACAGAAAACAACCCCAAGTGCTCCTTCAGCTCTGGAGTAAAGGTCTTTCACAGGCCAGAGCCCGGTTTTAGCTGGTGCTTCTCAAGTAGGGAATGCAATGGGGCAAGAGGACAAATTCCCAGCTGAGTAAATAGCTCAGTGGGGAACAGTGCAGCGTAAATCATCTTCTCCCTCGCTCTGGAGTGAGCGTGGGTTCTGGAGCCTTGCAAGTGGCTGCGTGCTGCCTTGAAGACACCAGGGCTTGTTTGTGACTCTCGGATCACAGGGGTTCTTGGGTATGCTGTAAACTCCTTCTTATCTGTCTTATCTTATCTTCCCACAGAGTTACAGCTGTCATTTAAGCCCAGGTGTTATCTGAAGTGCTGCACAGCTGAGGAATGCAGCAGGACTTGTACTGCTCCGTTCCCCTGGTGCTGACAGAAGGACCTCCAAGTGCCATGTGTCCTACACAGGGAAGGAGCAGAGCTGCATTGCTCTGGAGTGGGGCTGTCAGTTTACTGGGACAAAAGAGTTCCTGAGGGCAGGCATGATGGGCTGTGCTGCTGTTTTCACTCAAGGTGGCAAGGAGGTTGAACATTTGCCATTACTTGATGAGGCCCTGGTGCAGGTTGCCCAGATAAGTGGTGACTGCCCCATCCTGGAGGTGTTCAAGGCCAGGTTGGATGGGGCTGTGAGCACCCTGATCCAGTGGGAGGTGTTCCAGGGGGTAGAACTGGGTGGGCTTTAAGGTCCCTTCCAACTCAAACCGTTCCACAATTTTATGATTTGTAGATAGACACCAAGTTGTGTGAGGACGGGCTTTCTGACTGGAAGAGTGGAGGTTTCCACATAAGAGCAGTCTGCGCTCTGCACCCAGGTCCCAGAAAAACAACGGCTCACTCTTCATCTCTTCTCTTTCCTTTGTGGTTGGCTGAAATGCTCTGCTGTAGGAGAACAGCTGTGGACAACTGCCTCGGGAAGGGGTTCAGTGCCTGACACAGGGATGAACCTGAATTGCACAGGGTGTATCAGGGCCGTTGGTTGGAATGGGAGCATCCAAGTGGTGAGAAAAGGTGGTGAAGACAGGACTTGCTGGGATGAAGACCTGATGGAGACATAGTGAGAGGGCTGAGGGTAAATGTCTGCTCTGAACAGAATCATAGAATCATGGAATGGTTTTCTTGGAAAGGACCTTAAAGCCCATCCAGACCAACCCTCTGCCATGGGCAGGAACACCTCCCACTGGATCAAGGTGCTCACAGCCCCATCCAACCTGGCCTTGAACACCTCCAGCTTTGCTTTTCACAAACATCACGGGGGTCACATGGAGGTGTCAGCTTTCCTGGAGGTTTTAGCAGGAGTAGGTGAGCGATGGTGTTGAGCCTGGGATGCAGCCAGGACCAGAGCGCGGCTCTCTGCGGCACAGGGAAGCAGACTCTGAGACTGAGCATGCAAAGGGTCAGAGTCACCTCTGAGCCTCAGAAATGTTGTGTTTGCTTTGAGTGAATACGAGGCTGGCAGGGACCTGCTGAGCTGCTGGGGCCAGGAGGGAGGTCATGGAGTAGTAAAAACAGTTTGGTTTCTCGCTCCCGCTACATGCTGAAAAGCTTTATCCTGAACCCCTGGCCTTGGGTGGAGCCCTTCTTTGCAAGAAAAATCAACTTTTTGCAGAGTTTCCCCTTAGCATGGGAAAAGGAACCTGCCCAGAAATTCCAGTTTTCCATGAAAATTTTCCATTTTTGAAAACTGTTGTTGTTTTTTTTTTCCTGGGGAAGTCAAAGTGCCATGGAACGTGTTCCTATTCCAGTGTTTTCAGCAAAATCTTGGAAAAAAGAAACCAAACTGATATCTGTGTGGGTAAAGATGTGTGCCAGCTGCTTCCTGAGCAGAGAAGGTGCTGTGGGCCCCCTCCTGGCATGGTGATGGATGAAGAAGCTCCACTCAATGGCCCAGCTTGGATGTACCCCAGGCTGGGAAAGCAGAGCCACTTCCCAAGCTGGCTCGGTGCGGGAATGATCTATAAGGCACCTGGAGCCCCTGATGAGCAAATTGAAGGAAAGGGGGAGCTGGGGTGCAGGGCGAGGGGGCCACGTCTGCTGCCAGGCAGCTGCTCTGCCATGTGTTTTCCATGCTTCTCCTCCCCAGGATGCGGGAAGTGGACCTGGGCTGCGGGAAGGCTCTGCTCATCAAGGAGAGCGGCGAGTTCCACGCCGTGGGACACAAGTGTCCCCACTACGGGGCTCCACTGGTCAAAGGTCAGTCTGCATCACACCCCAGGAGACCAAGCAAGGGCAATAAAAGGTTGGCAAAAGGTAGCCTGGTGTCCATCTGGCTGTGCTGCCTGGTGTGGGGCAGAGCCGTGCTGCTCACTCAGGATCATCTTAGCATCTTCTTACATGGGCAAAAAGCTGAGGATGCCCAAGCCTGAAGAGCCCAGCCTGGCACTGCTGGTCACAGGGCTAGGGCTTCTCTGGGTGACTTTGAAGAACCAAACAGCATGGGCATCATTAAATTCAGTGTCTGCTTCTTTCTCCAGCTGGAGTTGCGCCTCTGGGATGAAGCAGCTGCAGGTCTCTGGTCTCACACAAAGCCTGCTTTTGTGAGGCTTTTTATATTGTTCTGTTTATTAGTTCTCAGCCACTTAGGAGTTAAAAAAATGTCTTAAAGGGAAAAAAAAACCCACCACCTTATGATTCTTCAGGCCACTCAGTCTTTAAAAACCACAAACCCCAGCTCCCTGTAAATCAAAATACTGTCTGGTGGGAAGGAAGGAGCTCTTTGGGCTGATGGGATCCTTTCAGAAGCCAGAGGAGGTGAGAGCCCACCTGTGGGTGCATCCCTGGGACAGCTCACTCGCACAGGGAATGCAGGATTTGCCATAGAAGTGATGGCAGGGGCTGCCCCTGCATCCTCAGGGGCGGTGGGTGATGAGCCATGGCACTGCTGGTCCTCAGCAAGTGAAGGCGCATACTCAGGACCAGTCCAGCAGGGCTGAATTGTAGCTGTTTGCTCCACCTTGGCCTCGTGAACCAGCTCTTCCAGGCAGGGGAAGCCAAAGTCCAAGGTAGCAGCCTCTGAGCAAACACTTGCAAGGAGTGAACTCATGGCTTTGACGTGCCCTATGTGCTCCTGGAGGTGAGCAGGCTCCTCGCTGTACCAGGATGTGTCCTGAAACACTCTTGCTCTGAATAAGTGATGCTCGAAGCGCTGCTGGCTCCAGGCGCTCTGGGGGCTCGTGGAGTTGACTGTGAGAGCCTGGAGACTTCAGCCCTTGGCTGTGCCAGAGAGCGAGGCTGTACTCCAGGTGGAGCAGACAGCTTTGGAGCTGGGCTCAGAGGCCCTGGAAGGGCACTACCAGCAAAGACATTTTCAAAGGGATCCCTCATCCAGCATCCTGTTTGGTAGCTGTACTCAACCTCTCTCTGAAATGGCTGGATCAGTCCCACAGGCAAGTTAAGAGAACTCCACATCAAGCAGCCAAGATGCTGTTGACCATCCAGGTCTGCAACAACTGCCACGTGTCCTGTAGGAGCGGTGACACCTCTGGGTTTAGGTTGCAGAGTCTGAACTCTGAAGCTGCTCTGTGTGGAGCAGCACAGCTTCTGCTGCTATACTGACCTTCAGTCTTGCTCAGCAGTGACGTTCACATGGAGAAGCCAAGGCTCCACCATCAGTGAGCTGGGCTCAGGGATGAGAGGCAGCTGCAGGGCAGCACCAACTCTGCTCTGTGATGTTCCCTGCAGGGGTTTTGTCCAGAGGAAGAATCCGCTGTCCTTGGCATGGAGCTTGCTTTAACATCGGCACAGGAGACATAGAGGACTTCCCTGGCTTGGACAGTTTACCCAGGTTCCAGGTGAGACTGTCATTCTTGCAGCAGCAAGAGCTTTGAGGGCTTTTCCAACTATAAGCATTCCATGATTCTGTGATTCATACTGGAGCTTCTCGCTGTCCTGCACACTGCTGCTGTTCTGTCACCCCCAGGTGAAGATCGAGAAGGAGAAGGTGTACATCCGAGCAAGCAAGCAGGTGAGGGACCACTGGCAACCCAAAAAGGGGTGAGAAATGCTTTTTTGTGGGCTCTCTGGGAGGGGAAGCAGTGCCTGACCAGAAGGATGAATGTCCAACGTGGGTAAACCAAAGGTCCACTGAGCCTGGTGTTGTCTCAAGCGTCAGCAGCCCACAAGCTTGTGCAGAGACATGAATTGGAGCAAGGCAGAGGTGCTTTGTCCTGCTCCCGTCCTGTCTGTGTCCCCCCCAGCCTCCTTGCAGCTGCTGGGCACCTGAGCACCTATGTGTGAATCCAGCAGCTCAGACTCAGCTCAGACCCTGGGTTAGATCCAAAGAGGTCATCTGAGTGGCAGCACTTCTACTCCAGCTGCTTTGGGTGGGATGCGATGAAGGAGCTTGAGCCGATTTCCTCTACCAGAAATGGATTTTGGCCTCCAATGGTTGGCAAGAGGGGGTCTGTGCAGCAGATATCGGGATAAGAATGGGTTTGGAGCCCTGGTGGGTACGAGGGTGCATTTGGTCCCCTTCTACGCAGGCAAGTTTATGACAATATCGTAGTTGTCCCTGTTCCTGCCCTGCTACCCATGTTAAAGCTGAGAAAAGAGGATGACTTCTCTTCTTGTTGTTGGTGGTGTAGGCTCTTCAGACACAGAGGAGGACAAAGATGATGGCAAAGTGCATCTCCTTGAGCAACTACAACCTCAGCAGTACCAATGTGCTGATCATCGGTGCAGGTATTGGGGTGTGTGTGCTAGGACTGTGTGTCCCCCATCCTGGGCAGCGAGCAGGGTGTCTGTGTGCTCTGCACCTTCTGTCCTTCTGTGCCCCTCTCTGAGCAAAGGGTCAGACCAGGGGGTCTTCCTGAGCTGTTTTGTCCTACACACTAATGGTCCAAAGCTCCCCTGCGAAGCTTTGCGTTCCATCAGAGCCCTTCCTAGTGGATGCCCTGAACCTTCTCTCCACACCCTCCCTGGATACATCAGTAATGCTTCATCTTGATGAGAGCGTTGAAAGGGGCTCCAGGAAAGCTGGGGAGGGGTTCTTGATCAGGGAGTGCAGGGATAGGATGAGGGGGAATGGTTTTCAGCTGAAAGAGAGGAAATTGAGATGAGATCTTAAGGAGAAATGTTTTGCTGTGAGGGAGGGGAGGCCCTGGCCCAGGCTGCCCAAAGAAGTGGTGACTGCCCCATCCCTGGAGGCATTGAAAGGCAGGTAGGATGGGACTTGGGAAGAGTTGTGATGTAAGGCTGGGGCTATCGGATATGGGGATTTTGGAATCAGCCCTGGTGGGTTTAGGAACAAAGGGTTCAGACCTCCAGGTGCCCCACGTGCCTGGCTGCCATCGCTCATCCTTCTCCTGCAGGGGCGGCCGGGCTGGTCTGCGCAGAGACCTTGCGCCAGGAGGGCTTCTCAGACAGGATCGTGATGTGCACCATGGACAGACACTTGCCCTATGACAGACCGAAGCTCAGTAAGGTTTGTTCCATTTCATGGAATCATGGAATGGTTTGGGTTGGAAGGGATATTAAAGCCCATCCAGTTCCACCCCGTTGCCATGGGCAGGGACACCTCCCACTGGCCCAGGTTACTCAGCCTCATGCACTGGAACGTGAAGCAGCCTGCACGCAGGTCACTTGGTGCTCAGATTGTCCTCAGCCTACGTCGGAGCTTAAGTCCAGAGCGTTAGGAGGACAGATGAACTTGGGCTCAGATGTGAGCTCAACCCTGTGGGCAAACATGAGGTAGGTCTCACCCAAGTGACCAGGGAAGATCAGGAAGAATAAAAACCTTTACCTTGCAGCCAAAGATGAGCAGGTATGGACCAGATGCCCCTGCTTCAGCTTTTGAGGGAACTTGTGCTACATAAGTTTGGGTTTGAAAGTGTTGCCCTTGCTGTGTTCATGTTGACTGTTCCTATTTCCTTTTTAGCTTCCATTTCCCCCACAACTGGTTGTTTTCCAAGGAACGGGGCTTTTCTTTTGCTTCTATGAGCTCGTGTGTGTTACGAGGAGCTGCAGTCAGAGCTGATGCTGTGATCCTGTTGGTCAGTGCCAGCCCCGAGCCGAGCAGGCAGAGAAGAAACCAACACACAGTCCAGTGTCTTGTGGAGACTTTGACTTGGGCAGGCTTTGATTGCAGCCCCTGCAGAGCCACTCTTAACTCATGCTGTGAGGATCAGCTTCAGACCACTTCTGACTTGTGTTGGGACCAGGCTTTTCTCTGTTCCTCTCGTCAACCCACAGTGGTTGACAGGAAAATGGCTTTTTTTTTTTTTTTTTTTTGCAGTCGATGGATTCCCACCCAGAGCAGATCGCCCTGCGCTCCAAGGAGTTTTTCCGCACCTACGACATCGAAGTCCTGACTGAAATGCAGGTAAGGAGAGTCCTAGGTGTACCTACGGGCTGTCTTCTCCCCGAGCTGGTGCCAAATGCTGCGTGTAGGCAGTGTGGCAGCTGCCTCTGCTCTCAGCTTACTGGGTGCCACTGCAGAAACGCTGGCTGTCCTCCAGATCTCCTGCTTGATGCCCGAGATCACAGGCTGCCTGAGGTTGTTCGGAACCGCAGTTAATGCGATTCCTCCCTCTGCAAACCCTGTGGTGCCCATCACTTCTTACCTTCAGTTGTGAGCATCCTCATACGGATCTGGGGTGACCAGCTGGGCCACCCAGGGCAGTGGTGGAGTCTCCTTCACTGGAGGGTTTCAAAAAGCATGTGAATGTGGCACTTGGGGACGTGGTTTAGTAGGCATGGTGGGGTTGGGCTGACAGTTGGACTGAATGAGCTTAGAGGTCTTTTCCAACCTTAATATTTCCATGATTCTGTGGCCTTCAAGGATTTGTGAAAAAGGCAACAAAGAATATTTAAGGTCTGGGTTGCCTGAGCTGCGGACAGGAGCACAGGGGACTAAAACCTAACAGATAAGTTGACTGGGCTGGAGCTCAGTGAATGTCTGGGCTTCATCCCATAACATTATTTAGGAATGATTTCAGGTTGCGGCTGTGGATATCAAGAACAAGACAGCCGTGTTCAAGGATGGATTTAAGATGGAATACAACAAACTGCTGATAGCGACAGGAAACACGTAAGCTATGAAACAAACATTTTATAGATCAAGAGAAACTGTTTTATCTGAGAATGAGAGGAGCTTGTGCCTGGGGGTGTGGGAACAGCCCTGAGGAAAAGGGGTACTGAGGGATGAGAGGCTCAACATGAGCCAGCAACGGGCGCTCACAGCCCAGAAACCAACCATGTCCTGGGCTGCGTCCAAAACAGTGGGACCAGCAGGGCAAGGGAGAGGATTCTGCCCCTCTGCTCCGCTCTGGTGAGACCCCACCTGGAGCTCTGCCCTCAATACCCTGGGCAAACTCCATGGTGACCATCATTTCTTACCCCTATTTGTGAGCCTCCTCACATGGATGTTCAACCAGCCACCGAACTGGGTTCAGAAGAACATTAAGCCTTTGGCAATGATTTCAGAATCCTTAGGCACAAGCTCCAGGTGCAGCGAGTAAATGGTTTTAAGGTACCTAAATTATTTAGGATCACCCATCCGATTTCCTGCTGCGAGTCAGTTATGCAGGAGCCAGATATGGAAAGATATAAAGGCTCCAGTAAGTGTGCGGAGAGGGCACAATTGAACTGGTACAGCACTGGCAGCGAGGAGCAGGGAACAGAGTGCAGCCTGCATCCGCAGAGGGTTATGAAACTTTCAATACATGGCTCCGAAGTGTCTGCTGGAGGACCCAGGGAGTTTTCTTTATCCCATTAAGCCACGTTTTCCAGTGTCCCAGCAGCTGAGCACGACCTTGTGAAGTGGTGTCCATCCTGCACTGTGCTGTGCTGGCCCAGGAGGGAGCTCAGCCCTGTGGGTGCACGGGGTCCGGGCGCCCACCGAGCCCCTCTTGCCACACAGGCACTTGCTGTCATCCTCTGGCCATGGTCCACCAGCATTTGGGGTTTCCATGGCAGGTCTCAGCTAAGAGAAAGGCGAAGAAAGGAAAGCTGAGATTCTGCTGGAGCCCCATCAAAGGGGTTTGCAGTCCCCGTTGCCACCAAGGGGTCAAGAAAAGCCCCTGTATTGCCTTCAATGTGTGTTTTGCAGGCCCAAAGCTCTCAGCTGCAAAGGCAAGGAGGTTGAAAATGTTTTCAACATCCGGACACCTGAAGATGCCAACCGTGTCGTGAAGCTGGCCACAAGCAAAAACGTGGTTATTGTGGGAGCATCCTTCCTGGGTGAGCGCTCGCTCCGTGGGTGTCTGCGTCTTGGCTTTCCGTGTCCTCCTGCAGGCAGCCCCAGTCCCTCGCCCAGTCTGTCCCTGCCCAGTTAGAGGTAACTCCCCTCCAGAACCTTGGGGGAGTCCAACTCCCAGTTCCAGATGGGTGGTGAGGAGAAACTGGTTTTACTGGAGAGGATCAGCCATTCAGCTTGCGTGGACACAGGTATTGCTATCCCGGTCTGAAAAGCACAGGGCGAGTCCAGTACTGGAGACTGAGTGGTTTCAAATCCAATGTAGCCAGGTTTGCCTTCGCTTGGCAGGGTCTCATTCATAGGGGAAGGCCTTTGGGTTTAGTTTTTCTTGGACTTCTTAGCAGAGTGGTGAAATTTAAAATACACAGGAAAAATCTTACAGTTTCTTTGCTAGTTCTGCTTTTTGCTTGATAAGGTCCTAAGAAAGTTATTGTGGGTCCTGCAAGCTTTGAGTATAAAAGATTTTGAGGCAGGGAATTTATGATAAACGTTCAGTATTTCTTCTTTTTAAAAAAAATCTGGTTTAAAGATTCAATTGATCC
Organism: Phaenicophaeus curvirostris; assembly: GCF_032191515.1. Lineage (NCBI taxonomy): Eukaryota > Metazoa > Chordata > Aves > Cuculiformes > Cuculidae > Phaenicophaeus > Phaenicophaeus curvirostris. The sequence continues at coordinate 4,659,148 of NC_091408.1, forward strand.
CATCTACAGAAAAGCAGGGGAGAAGGCAACTGCAAGCTGCAGGTCATCAAAAAGATCTGTTTCCAAATAAAGTTCTATAGATAGAAAATGTCTTGGTGAAGGTTCCCATGCAATTGCCAGCACCAAATTTGTCATAAATCCTAAGTCTCACCTGAAATGTTGTGGCCACCAGGACTGGTGGCATTCCAGATCTCCCAGTAGAGCAGCTCCAGCCTTCCTAGCCGGGAGCAGATAAGGCAGCATTAGGGGTTCCTGCAGCCACTCGAACCTGCTTCTCTTCCCCAGGGATGGAGGTGGCTGCCTACCTCACGGAGAGGGCCCACTCGGTGTCCGTGGTGGAGCTGGAGGAAGTCCCCTTCAAGAAGTTCTTTGGGGAGAGGGTTGGCCGCGCTGTCATGAAGGTGACTTTGCTTCCCCTGTAGGCGAGCGGTTTTGGTGACAGAGGGGGTTCTGCCTGTTTCACTTATTGCACCAATTAATTGGTTATTTGATGTTTGTTGATTCAGCTGTGATGGCAGCAGTCATTAGAAAGCAAGAATAGGCTGCATCTTCCCTCTCGTGGTCCATGTGCTGTAAAGCACCTTCTTCAGGACACTTGTTGGGGTGGGAGGTGGTGCTTGACCCCCTTTGCAGTGCAGCTGGTGGTGAGCACAGAGGGTGGACAGGGTAGGGGGAACAGGGAGAACAACAAAGGGGATGGTTCAGGGTCTTGATGTCCCCTGCTCTGTCCCATGTCCCCCCTTCCAGATGTTCGAGAGCAACAGGGTGAAGTTTTACATGCAAACAGAGGTGTCGGAGCTGCGGGAGCAGGAGGGCAAGGTATGGTGTGTTGTGTTGCAGCTTCCAGCACTGAAAGGGGCTCCAGGGCAGCTGGGGAGGGGCTCTTGATCAGGGAGGGCAGGGATAAGATGAGGGGAATGGTTTTCAGCTGAAAGAGAGGAAATTGAGATGAGATCTTAAGGAAACATGTTTTCTTGTGAGGGTTGTGAGGCCCTGGCCCAGGTTGCCCAGGGAAGTGGTGGTTGCCCCATCCCTGGAGGGGTTCAAGGCCAGGTTGGATGGGGCTTGGAGCCCCTGATCCAGTGGGAGGTGTCCCTGCCCATGGCAGGGGGTGGAACTGGATGGGGTTTGAGTTCCCTTCCAACCTAAAACCATCCCATGGTTCTATGATTGGGGTGAACTTGCATGTTAAAAACAAAGTGAGCTGCCAGCTTGGTTTGCTGCTGCTGCAGTGTTGTTTTATGCCCCTTAAAATAACTGCAATGTCTCCTTGCCTCCTGCAGCTGAAGGAGGTTGTGCTGAAGAGTGGGAAGGTCCTGCGTGCTGACGTCTGTGTGGTTGGTGTTGGTAAGGGCTGTTGCTGGGGGCAGAGCCTGGCGGGCAGGGGGAGGAGAAGCTGGAGAGGAGGGGGTAGCTGTGGCTCCGCAGGGCTGGGGGACTGGATGTGCTGGTGGTGATGTCCTAGTCCTGCTTGACTGCTGCACAGATCTGCATAGCAGAGCTGGGAAAAGCTGTTCTAGGGCCTCCACCCAAAAAACACTTCTGGAAATTTGTTTGGAAAAGAGGAGCTTTTTTATTTTTCCAGAAGAAATGCCTCATTTGAGCCAATGTCATCCTCTCAAGTTGTCTTTTTTAAAACCTCTCCAAACTGCATCTAAGAAAAAGGTAGTGAGCAGATGACAGCGGTGCAGTGGTGGCTTGGAGAGCAGTGGGGTCCCCTGGGGTGTGGGGCGTGATGGGGATGGTGAGGATTCTGGAGGGTGCCAGGCTCTGCTCTGGGAGCCACCTGCTGCCTTTCCTTTGGGGCAGATGAGTTGTGTGGCCATGGTGGAGAACTGCTGGCCTCAGGGTCAGCCCCCAATGCTACGAGATACCCTTGCCTTCTCCTACAGGTGCAGTCCCAGCGACGGGGTTTCTCAAACAGAGCGGCATCAATATTGACTCCAAAGGCTTCATTGTGGTCAACAAGGTGAGCCCAGGGGGCAGGAGGAGCTGGGTGTGCTCTACTGTGAGATGAGCTGCACTGGGACTCCAAACTGCTGCTGGAGAGGGATGCTGTAGGCACCTGCCTGCTTTGAAAGTGAAGAATGCTAAATCACATCCTACCTGGGGTCCCAGAGCCAAGCAGAGGTTGTCCGTGTGTTCTCGGGGACCGTGACATCTCTGGAGCAGCGCCCTGTTTTGGTTTGTGTAGGGTGGAGCCCCCTCTGATACACGCTTCTGCTTCCCCCCTGCAGATGATGCAAACCAGCATCCCTGGAGTCTTTGCAGCTGGTGACGCTGTCACGTTCCCACTGGCCTTGAGGAATAATAAGAAGGTGAACGTCCCTCACTGGCAGATGGCCCATATGCATGGTAGGTGTTTTTCAATCTCTTCTCTTTGCAACAGCAAATTGCTTACAAAAAAATAGCCTTTTCCAGATCACCAAGAAATTTCCAAGCCCCTAGTGTGCAAATGAGCCAACAGGGACCCTAAGTGGTTGTATGGAATATTTCAAAGCGTGTGGATTTTATCCTGGTTGATACATCTGCGTTTGTCAGCCTTCTCAGTGTGTGTTGCCTAATGATCTGAACGTGGAGGTGCCCAGGGAAAGGCTTTTCCATACGCTCTGTGTTCCCTGGCACCTACAGTCATTGGAGGAACCTGATCGTCTCCTTGCCCTAGGACACCTAGGAGCTCACATCCTAATATTAGCTCAGGATTGAATCCTTGTCTGATGAGCTGGCCCAGGACCACACTGCAGAGCTGAGACCATTCTCCCAGAACACCAGCCTGGAAACCCTGGTGTGATCAGCTGCCCTCCAGCTTTCTGCAGCCACAGCCCTGTGGGGAGGTTGACCTCTGGGTGCATGCTCAGGGTGAGAGGTTTTGGAACGCCACCTCCAAAGTCAGCCTTTGGACACAAACCCTGGTAATGCTGCTCTGTATCAGGGACTCTGCTCTATGTGATCTCCATGCACTCAGCAGGCTTATCCATCCCATCCTCATCTGCAGTGGGAGCTCAGCAAGCTCAGCCCTGTCACTGTTGCAGAAATTCTGTGGAAACAGGCTCATGAGCATGTTGCTCATGCTGATGGAGATGATGAGTCGGTAGGAGCTGTACAGCCAGGAAGGAATCCAAGCCCAGCCTTGGATGATGTGAGGTGCTTCCATCTTAGTGTTTGTTGCCCTATGGGGTTTGTTCAGGTCTTGGTTTCCCTGTGCCCTGGGACTGGAGATGTCAGTGCTGCACTGCAGCCTCAGGGCAGACCACAACACTTGCCCCGCTGTGGAGATCCCTCATTTATTCTGCTGCTTCTCCCTTCCAGGCCGCATAGCTGCGCTGAACATGCTGGCCCACGGCATGGAGATCAGCACAGTCCCCTACCTGTGGACCGCGATGTTTGGGAAGAGCATCCGATATGCGGGTAAGGAGCTCCCCAAGGCTGCTGTAGAGATTTGCTGATAGAGGTGTCCTGGGACAGAGGAGCCACAGCCACCTCACTTGCTGTAGATCCTTCCATGGCAGCTTCTGACAGGGGTCTGCTCCCTTCCTGGCTCCTGAAAGTTTTGGGATCTCCTCCAAAACCTGTCTGCTTATGGCTGTGGGGTGCAGAGCAGGAGGGATGGCCGTAGTCACAAGGGATGGACCAGCATGGACAGAGAAAATCACGCTGAACTTGTGTCTCTCTGAAGAAGGGATGCTCTTTGGTACCCTCATCTTCTGGTGCTGGTTTCCTGGTGACTGCAGGATGCTCTTCGTGTAGCTCTGGATTGAGACACTGTCTTAGGGGCTAGATCCAGGGGATTTCATAGAATCATAGAATCACCAGGTTGGAAAAGACCCACTGGATCATCAAGTCCAACCGTTCCTATCAATCACTAACCCATGTCCCTCAGTGCCTCGTCCACCTGTCCCTTAAACCCCTCCAGGGAAGGTGACTCAACCACCTCCCTGGGCAGATTCTGTCAGTGCCCAATGACCCTTTCCGTGAAAAAATTTTTCCTAATGTTCAGCCTGAACCTCCCCTGGTGGAGCTTGAGGCCATTCCCTCTCGTCCTGTCCCCTGTCACTTGGGAGAAGAGCCCAGCTCCCTCCTCTCCACAACCTCCTTTCAGGTAGTTGGAGAGAGCAATGAGGTCTCCCCTCAGCCTCCTCTTCTCCAGCCTAAACACCCCCAGCTCTCTCAGCCGTTCCTCAAATTTGCTGCTGAATCCACTTCTTCTCTGCCTTCCAGGCCACGGGGAAGGATTTGATGATGTTGTCATTCAGGGAGATTTAGATGAACTGAAGTTTGTGGCATTTTATACCAAGTAAGTGTTTGTCTTCTCTGTGTTCCTGCACGGCTCCCGGGAGGGCTGCCTGGGCGCACTGGCCAGCACGTGGGAAAGCCAGGGATGTGGGGAGTTTGATACCCTCTTCCCTTTCGCGTCATTTGTTTCTCACTCAGCCTTTGAGGTTGCCTTGTGTCACTGGCCTTGGCATCCTATGTGTGGTGGTCAGCTGGACTGGGATGTGCTGCTGGACACCCCATAGACACAGGACTTTCGCCACTGGGGCTAATGGGACCCTGGTGTGGGCACCAGGGCTGTCCTGGTGCTTTAGGAGGAGCGTGGCTGTGGAGTGGCTCAGAGGTGGGATCAGGAAGGGGCTGTGGAGCCACACAACTGGGTGTCCTACCAGGAAATCCTGACTGCCTACTTCTCCACTACCTTGGGACAGGGCAGCAGCACAGAATCCCCTGCCTGGATGGCAGCAGCCACTAGGATTCCTTGCTGATGTCCAGGGTTTATCCACACCATCAGATCCACCTTTGCTGGTGTTTCCCCAGAGATACCAGGGTGCCCAAAGCTGTCTCTGTCTCCTGGGCACCCTGGTGATGCTCATCACACCAGCACGTGAGCATTGGTGAGACCAGAGTGGGGCCAGCCTGCAGGACCAGCTCTGAGCCCTCTCCTGTCCCTTGTCCCACTCCAGAAGCATGGTCCCCGTAGTGCTCACCCTGGGATGGGTCCTGACCCTGGAGCAGGGGGTGTTTCTCTTTGCCTCCCACTTCTCTCCAGCGTGTTGCTTTTTGGGTGATGGAGCTGTGGCTGCCCTGGCGCTGCCCTAACTGCTGTGCTCGGCCCTAGGAGCGACGAGGTGGTGGCTGTGGCCAGCATGAACTATGACCCTATCGTGTCCAAGGTGGCTGAGGTCCTGGCTGCTGGTAGGACCATCCGAAAGCGTGATGTGGAGTAAGTAGACACATTGCAGGGACTGAAGGTGCCAGGGCAGGGCTGAGCATGCCAAGGCACGATGCTGATGGGCACAGCAGGTCTTCTCTGCTGCTCCTCCTGCAAGAGCAAAACTTGGAGAGCTTGTGGTGCTGGGACATCAACCCTCAGCCTCAGCTTTCAGTTCACAGGGGTGTAGCTCATATCCAAAGGGCATTTTCCTCCCCTCACTTTGTTTTTAAGACCTTGCACAGGAAAGAGTGAGCCCCTGCACGCAGAGGGTGGGTGCAGAACATGGCAAATGCTGGGAAGGAGCCTTTAAAGTAGGAATCAGAGCTGAGGAGGGAATGCGGGTCCCTGTTCTTATGGTGCTTCCACGTCTGGAATAAAAGCAGGCTTTTCCAAAAGCCAAGGGAGAGAAAGACATGCAGTCCTGAGCCACCTCAGGCACCCTGGGATGGGGTCCCCTCAGCTACCAGTGACCTGTGCATGGCTGTGCCCATCATCTCCATTGGGAAATGCTTTCTGGCTGCCCAGTTTGTGGCTGGGAAGGAAGTGACCACCCAGAAAAGCAGGATACTGCTGGCCCCCATGGTAGGATTCGGCAAGCCTGGAGAAAGACAGACCACCTCAACCTGAGTGTCTTTTCTCTCTCTGTCTCCTTCTGCTTTCGCACCTTTTAGGCTGTTTGTCCGTCACGGCAAGTACGTTTGGTTTGGGGTGCTGGGGGTGCTGGGCATGGAGGGCTGGCCGGGGGGACAGCTCGGGCTGTGTCCCTCATTCCTGCCTGGGGACACTGGTTATGGCTCTGTGCTGCAGGGGTTGGTGCTACCACGCTGGGTGGTGGGGCTGGGGGTGGCTTCCTGTGAATTCTCAGCTGGATGCCAGAAGGGTTTGATTTAATTTAAAAAAATACTGTTTGAACTCAGTTTTACATGGAATTGAGGATCTGCACATGAGTTTGAGGGCAGTTTTAGTGATATGTGAGTGAGGATGGAGGAAGGAGAGCAGGATGGGTGCTGGGATGGGGACTGATGGTCAAACAGTGCCCAGGCACCCTGAAGACCTTTGCTTGTGGGCACTGGGAACCACCTCACAGCACTGGTGGGGTTTTCTCTTTTTTAGGACTGGAGACATGTCCTGGCTAACTGGGAAAGGCTCCTAACACCACTGGTGGCTGCACCCTCCTGATGCTGCGCTCACCATGGGGAGATGGGATGGCAGCTCCATGGACAAGCGGAAAACTGTGGCTGAGTCATTTCCCTTTGAGACCTGGATAAACCTGGCGCCGGTCACTGCGCTTGTACCTTTCCAGCAGACCCTTAACAGCTCCTCTACCTTGGTGCCAACCGGGCTGGGGCTCTGTTGTTGCAGTTCCCATGGGATGTTGGAAAAGCATCCCCAGCAAGAGTGGGGTTTGGCACTGGGCACGGGTGCTGCACAGCCGTGGATGCTGCTGACGGGCTAGGGGCTCCCAGGAGGGTCTGCTCCAAGCACATCCCTCGCCCCCACAAGCAGCGCAGGTGCCTTTTGTTGCTCCTTGTGCTTCCGAGCACGTTGGCCCTTCCCAAATCCTCTTTGCTCCTACCAGAGCTCTGATGTGCATCCTCGCAGAGCCTGACATCGGCTCCCCCTCCGCATGGCTGCAGCACTCACCACGGCTCCCCCCGTGCCCACCCACCCCGGGAAGCACGTCAGGGTGCAGGGAACTGGGGTCACACTGGGTGTCTCGGTACAGCCCATGCTTGTGTTTGGTGTTCTCCTTCTCCAGCCTACTCACCCCGTGTCCCCCCCACAGCAGAGGTGGGGCAGGGACCTCCTCAATCCCCATGCTGGCACCTGCAGCATCTCCCCATCTTGCAGCAAGACAAGGGGCTGGAGCGCTGCCCCCAACCTCTGGTTGTGCCAACCCAGGGCACAGAGCAGGGAGAAGGGCGACAGCTGGATTGCAGCCCCCAGGCTTGCCTGGTGGCCATCCTGCCAGCCTTGTGGTGTCTCCCTCCTTAAGGATCAGCGCAGGATTTGTGCTGCTGAGATATTGCTCAAGGAAAAGTAGCCGGAGTATTTCTGGCCACCCTCCAGCCTTCGCCGCTCATTCCTGCTGTTGCCTGGTGACAAAGCTGCGTTTCTCATCTCTGCTTTCCATGCCGGTGCTCGGCTGTCGTGTTTTCTGCTCCTTGATGGAAGAAGAGCCCCATCTCCAGCTCGCGAGCCAACCTGACCAGCCCACAGCCCCATGTCCAGCAGAGCCAGGGGATGAGAACCCCCCCGGGAGAGCCTCCAGCTCTGTCGTGGTGGAGGTATTTCCCCAGCAATCAGTGTTTTAGGCTGAGCCCAAAGTAAGAGGACTTATATTTTTAATTTTATTCCCCTCCCTGTGAATTAAAGCAATACAATTCTTTGGGTCTGGATCATCTCTGGTTACTTCCAAGGCCTTGAGAGACCTCTGCAGGTCAGCCAGGTGTTGCAAGCTCCACTTCTGTGGAGGATTCCAGTTGTGTCCAGCTTGCCTGTATTTATTTCATAGAATCATGGAGTAGTTTGGGTTGGAAGGGAACTCAAAGGGCAACGAGCTCTGCAGCTTCATTTTGGCTTTCTCAAGCAGAAGAATCCTCTTTATATTTATTTGTTTTCCCATCTCTCTTGCTGGTGCCTGGCCCTTAAGGACCACATTTACAATACTCTCTCCCAACATTTAGGCAGCTGTCCTTATGCACCTTCTGGGATGGATTGGAGGCTGCAGATTATGAGATGAGACCATGCCTGTTGGGTAGCATGAACCACGAAAGCCTCAAAGCCCCATCCCCTTTCCCTGCCACTCACCTCCAGCTCAGCCACTTTCTCCACACGCTGTCCCCTACCAGCAGGACCCCTGAGTCTAGTGGGACTGGAGGAAGCTCATGGTGATGGGTAAAATGCTCCCTAGAGTCTAGAGGCCTTGAAGAAGTGTTTCTGGCAAAGAGCATCATCCCCTCTCTGGGCATCCTTAGCTGTCAGGGAGTTTGGAACAATAATTATGTTGGTACAATCCATCTGGGAGCGGGAATGGCAGAGCAGAGTGGGGTGCACAGGCTGGGGACACCACTGTGTCCCCATCACAGTGGTGGGTCAACCTGCTGCTCACCCCTGCAAGCTCCTGCACAGTGGAGACGCTTGATATCCATGCACGGTCTTGGGTGTCCTGGGGGGAATTTCCCTTCCTCACATCCTTCTGGCTCAGCAGCCCCACTCCCAGCTGCCCCTGCGCAACCTCTCATCCCATTAATTACCTTCTGGCTAATCCTGGCTGAGCTGGGCTGGGGCGAGTGGGGCTCCATGGCCGCGCACACCCCTCTGCCCCCCAACCTCCGCCGGGGCTTGGCGGCCTTCAGTGGTTCCCTCTTCATCAACAACAAGACACGGGACAGTGGCGCTGCCCACACCAACCGCCCAGGTATGGGAAGCAGGGGGGCTTGGGGAGGGGGGTGATGGTGCTTGGGCATCACAAGCCAGCTCAGCTCATCCCCAAATTATAAAATCATAGAAGCCTTAAGTTGGAAAAGACCTTTTGAGCTCATCATCAAGCCCAACCGTACCTGTCTGCTACTAAATCACATACCTAAGTACTTTATTGACCCGTCTTTTAATACCTCCAGGGATGGTGACTCCACCACCTCCCTAGGCAGCCTCTGCCAGTGCTTCAGAACCCTATTGGTGAAGAAGTTTTTCCTAATGACCAATCTGAACCTCCCTGCCAAGCACCTGGGAGCAGCTGAAGGGGCCCTGCACCCACCCACCCACCAGTAAGGGGGAGCAAAAATAAGTGTGTTTGCTGCTCTCCCCTCTGCGAGGGGCAAGGCTGGAGGTTCCCTCTGGCTCTGGGGGTGCTGGCAGCCCTAGCAGCCCTGCCTGCCCTGTGCAGCTCGGGAGGTGCTGGCCAGCCTGCCCCTCCAGATGATGCTCTACTTCAACGCCTACTACTGCCCAGTCTGGTGCCTGGTGGAGGGGATGATGCTGCAGCTGAAGGTACCATCCTGTGGGGAAGGGGACTATGACTCTTGCTCCTGCCAACCCTCCCTGGGCACACAGGGGCCACATGGAGCAGGGAAGAGGGGAGGTTCTTCAAAATTAATGGGTCTCCCCCAACCTGAGCGAATGTCCTGCCCTCTACAAGGTGAGGTGTCTTGTCTGCAGCCCCAAAAATGGTGAGGACAACCACTGAGCTTCCAGGCAGGGGAGGTTAAACTGGGAGGGCAGAGCTGGACACTGGCACGGGTAGGAGCTGGTAGAGCATGGGGAGCAGTGGACAAGGCAAAGGGGAGGGGGGCACAGGGAGCTGGGAATGGGAAACTGGGCATGGGGCAAAAAGGAGACAGGGAGCTGGGGATGGAGAGCAGGGGTCAGGGCAGAGGGGATGGAGCAAAGGGGATGGGGAGCAGGGGACATGGTAGAGGGGATGGAGAGGTGGACACAGGGAGCTGGGCATGGGGAGCAGGGGACAAGGCAGAGGGGATGGAGAGGTGGGCACGAGGAGTTGGGGATGGAGCACAGGGCAAAGGGGATGGGGAGGTGGGCACAGGGAATTGGGGAGCAGGAGATGGCAAACTGGGCATGGAGAGCTGGGCCCAGGCGCTGGCAGAACCAGGCTGTGGTCCCTTACAGTACCACCTGCTGCCCTGGCACTATCAGTTCCTGCTGGTCACTGCCTTCATCATCCTCTCGCTGGGCGAGGGCTCCCGCCTCTACCTGGGCTACGTGGGGAACCTGCAGGAGAAGGTAAGCACCATCTCTCCGCACTGGCTGCGACTCCCCTGTGCTTGGCAAGGGATGGTCCTGCTGGGGGAGCTCAGCACCCAAGTGCCTGTTCCTTCTGGAGTCATGGGTGCAGGCAGGACCTGCAGGCAGGGGACAAAGGGGACCCATTCACTCTCGTGCTGGATCTCACCCTGTGCTGTGAGTGTGATGCTGCAGCACCAGGCTTGACAGCATCTGACTGCATCCAGGCACGGCTCTGCATGGCAGGGATGTCCCCGGGTGCCAATACCAAGGATGTCCCTGGTACTGAGGGTGCCACCAGCACCTGGGTGTTAAGGCTGGCAGTGTGGCCAAAGCAGGGAGCTCCTGGAGCAGAGACAGTCCCCCAGCCCCCCTCAATGGCCTCTGCTCCCACAGGTACCTGAGCTCGCCGGGTTCCTCCTCCTCTCCTTCTTGATCCAGCTCCCTCTCCTGCTCTTCCTGATGACAGACAACCACATCATCCGCCTGCCACTGGAGATGGCCGTGCACAGCCTTTTCCTGGCTTTCCTCATCGCTGAGATCGTGGCTGCCTTCTTTGCGTTGAAGACCATGACCAAGCAGCTGGCAGCACAGTTCTACCTGCGCCAGTTCAAGGAGGGTGGCCGGGGGGGCAGCAGCTGAGGAGGGGTGATGCTCAGGACCTCTTCATCCCACATATTCAATGCAGCAGGGAGCATTAAAGGATGCCCGGCTGCCCTCTGTGCCTCCAGACACTGTTTTTGGGCTTCCCAGGCCACCTGCAGGCATGGACGCAGCTGGTGGGCAAAAGCAGAGGGTTCTGCACCTCCAAAAGGCTCAGGCTCACCCCAGGGCTGCACTTAGCCTGGCTAAGCATCAGCCCTGGTAGAAGGCAGGAATGGGAGACAGGAACCAGCAAGCACCAACCTCGGGCTGCGCCACAAGCTCAGCTCTCAAACCCTCCCTAAGAACAGCCAGAGGGTAGGGGAGGACAGCCCTGCTACATCCTAGGGAGCTCCTGAGGATGCAGGCACCTCCTGGGAAATCATCCTTGCTGTTGCCCTGGGGAGCTCTCAGGAAGCCATCCCTGTTGCTTGCATGCAGCGTGCTGCAAGGTGCAAGAACAGCACCCCAAAACCTTTGCAGCTGCCTCCAGGGCCAATGACAGAGCAGAGCCACTGCCCGCTTTCTCAACTGCTTTATTTTGTGCGTCCCCCTTTTTCACATGGAACCAAGGCCCATTGACGTCTGGAACATGACGAAGTGCAAAGTGCTTTAAGCCTCTTGTGCTGAGTGTGGGCAGCTGCTTCCCAGCAAGCTCCAGTTCCCACAGCAGCTCCACAGTGCAGCTGGGCAGCATCACAAGCCACACATGGGATGCTTCGTGCTCCGGAAGCCAGGAACTGCTGCTGATGCAAGTGTTCCTCCAGGAAAGCCCCGTCCTAACCCCAGCAGTGCATGCTTGTATTGGGAGAACTGGGCCACCGCTGTTCCCTCATTGCACCTTCCTAGAGGTTGCTCCAGAGTGAAGGGTGCTTTGTGGAGAGGTGTTCCCAATGTCCCTAAGCTGCAGCCTCAGGCTTACCTTTAGGAGGTTTTGCCTGCAAAATGAACAGGGGCGTTTTAGTGAACCAAAGACAAAGGGCTAGGCAGGAGAGGTGGCCCTGTGCCCCTCCATATAGTCCCCTGCATCCAGATTCACTATTTGAGACCCCCCACTCCACCTGGGGGCAATAAGGAACAACTGGTTTCCCCCCCTATATAATCACAGAACGCCCTGAGCTGGAAGGGACCCACAAGGACCATCGAGTCCAACGCTGGCCCCTGCACAGGACAACCCCAACATTCACACCATATGGCTGAGGATTCTGCAATATCGTCAGGTTTGGTGCTGTGACTGCTTCCCTGGGAGCTGTTCCAGTGCTCCACCACCCTCTGGGGGAAGAACCTGCTCCCAGTGTCCAACCTAACCCTCCCCTGGCATCCTCCTGCCATTCCCTCAGGTCCTGTCATTGATGAGCAGAGAGAAGAGTTCAGTGCCTGCTCCTCCTCCTCTCTGTGTGAGGAAGCTGCAGAGCATGATGAAGTCTCCCATCTCTTCTTCTCCAGGCTGAGCAGACCCCGTGACTTCAGCCTCTCCTCAAGCCCAGGAGTCGAAGACTAAGAATTGCTCCACCAAGGTTTTCCCTTGTGAACCAAGTTTTAACCAAAGGGCAAAAAAAATATTAAATCCGCTTGCAAAGATCCACTCCAACCTCTCTCTGAAGTGGCCCCACTCTTACCTCCTCAAACTTCTCCTTCCAATACAAGTCAGCATCCTTATCCAGGTAGAGCAGAACCAGATCGCAGATCACTGTGGCCTGGAGACAGGCAGACAAATGTAGTGAAACTCCCCTCTGCCCTGGCAGAGTCATCACTGCTAACGATCACGGAGAGGAAAACGGGAGCTAACACCCTGCCAATCCCCCCTCCCAGGGTGGCACTCAGGAAGCCTCGTGCCCAGGCAAGCAGGGTAACGACAGACGAGTGGCAAATCCCAACCACGGATTGGAGGAAAAGAGAACACCTGGAGTACTCACAGCCCCAAAGAACGCGATGCCAGTGCCAAAGGTCACGGCAGCAGGAATTATGCTGAACTTCCCAGCCTAATGAGAAAGAAAGAGTGGATGGAGAGAGAAGACAATGGGTGGAGAGCGGCGAGGGGCAGTGTGCTGAAAGCCAGGGAGGTGCTGGAGGAAACTTCTCCCAAGTAATAAGCAATAGGACAAGAGGAAATGGCCTCAAGTTGCACCAGAGGAGGTTCAGATTGGGTATTGGGAGATATTTCTTTACTGAGAAAGTGGTGAAGCCCTGGCAGAGGCTGCCCAGGGCAGTGGTGGAGTCTCCATCCCTGGAGGGGTTCAAAAAGTGTGTGGATGTGGCACTTAGGGACATGGTTTAGCAGGCATGGTGGGGTTGGGATGACAGTTGGCCTGGATGAGCTTAGAGATCTTTTCTGACCCAAATGATTCCTTAAGACCCACAGCTCTCTGCCCAGAGAACTTACCTACAGGGCCCAGCACATCACAACACCTTTGCCAGGACCTCAAAGGAAGCCTCCCTGCTCAGGGTGCTACCAAGAAGTTTTCTTCAAATGGAAGAGACCATTTTTTCCTGCTCTTCTTGGAAAGAGGCGAGGAGCTCACCGGGGTGGGGAGAAGCGATGCCAGCAGGAATCAATGGGTCTGGCCGTGGGAGAAGAGCAGGGAGTGATGCGAGGACTCAGCCATGGGGACAGGGTTGCAGGGACAGCGCATGCGAGGGCTGCAGAGGAGATGGTACCTGGCCATGCACGGAGATGTCGAAGCGGATGCCGTAGAGCTTCAGCAGGGTTCGGTAGAGCCGCCGCTGGGAGTCCCAGTAGTAGGAGGCAGTTCTGTGGGAGACATGGGGCACAGCACAGAAAGCCGTGGGAGTTCTGCACAGGCAGCGAGGATGAGCGCGTGGCTCCCAGTGCATCCAACCAGCACGGTGTGGAGAGCCACGCCTTCCTGCCCTCAGGCAGGTGACACCTCCAAAAGTGACAGGTGACAGCTCCAAAGACAGCAGAGCTACAAGGTGTGGGAACTCCCCTGGTACTGACGGACCCTGTGCTGAGTTACCACATCTAGTTTCCCTGCGGCTCCTTTCAGAGCATCCATCAGGAACATGGACATCCCAACCGACTGCTGTACACTCCACCTGCAGTCCCGCGTGGCCACTGACCCAGAATCCTCACCTGAAATTGTACCTCCTGTCCTGCAGGCTGAAGGAATACTGTGGCTGGCACTGGGCTGCCGGGCGATCCAGGTCGCAGTCCCACTTGATGCGAATGCTGATGCTCCCCCCCTGCCAAACATTCCAGGAGAAGCCCGGGAACAGAGATTTGCCTAGTTCTTTACTGTTCAGACCTCCCCAGATCACACATTCCCTGGGTCCGTCCTGTCCCCCACCGTTTGCCTGCATCCTTGGGGACATTGGAGTCATCTACCATGCTTTTAGAAGTCACGTACCAGCAGCGCGAGGTCTCCAAAGGTCTCCCCAGCAGCCTCCACCACATCACGGACACGGAAGACAGGGCAGAAGGGATTGGAGAAGGGATTGTACGTGCAAGTTTTGAAATAGGTGGAGTCATTGGTTTGCAGAGCATTGCACCTGGGGGAGGAGAGGATGTCATGGATGGAGAGGGTGTGGGAGGATAGAGAGTGCTGCGGCAGGACTGGAAAGGAGACCTTCCCACTGGAGCAGGACCGTGACTCCTCCTTTGGGAGAAGATAGCTATTGTCTTTCCTAGAGCCTCAGCTGGAAGAAGGGTAGAGGGAAACCAGCCCGGAGGAAGCATACGTGGAGTTATCACCCTTTACAGCACCTGCCATGGTCCTCGTCCTTTGCGCTTCTTCTTTCTTCCCCAGCACCCAGCTCCCACCACTATGAGATGCAACACCCCAGCTTGAGCCAGCGCTCTGCAGTGACAGCAGGAACAGTTCAGCCACCTCTCTTGTCTCCTGGGGCCGTGAGGCCACTGGGAAACCACTTTGCAGTGACCAAGATGCAAAATCATATGGGGTAAAACAAACCCTTGGGAAGAATTGGCCTTGTCTGTGGTGCTCCAGACAGGCAGAGGGACACCAAGCTTTCTCTCTGATTGCTTCCCATCCCATTGCTGTCACATCTGCAAACACAGCTGTTGCTGAAGAACCCAGAATTCTCCTGAACACATCACCCTGCAGCGTGACTGCCCGAGCCCCGACCCATCCCAAACGGCACCAGGCTGCCCAGCCGCAAGGCGGATCCCGGCCGGAGCAGCATGGCACTTACCGGGAGAAGTTAAATTTGGTGAAGTGGACAGTGTTTTTTATAAAAAGAGTGAAATTCTCTGCTTCAGCCAGAAGAGGTTTCCTGGAAAACAAACCACCAATGAAGTCAAATATTGCACAGTAGCCAAGGAGCATCCCCATTCCCCTTGCACACTTCCACGATCCCAAAATGTGGATACAATGGGCAGTTGAAACGTCTTTGTGTGAAGCTCCTCATGGCCAGAGGAGGCCATGGAGATGATCTGAGGGCTGGAGCATCTCCCGTATGAGGACAGGCTGGGAGAGTTGGGGTTGTTCAGCCTGGAGAAGGGAAGGCTCCAGGGAGACCTTAGAGCAGCTTCCAGCACTGAAAGGGGCTCCAGGAAAGCTGGGGAGGGTCTCTTGATCAGGGAGAGCAGGGACGGGATGAGGGGGAATGGTTTTCAGCTGAAAGAGGGGAGATTGAGATGAAATCTTGGGAAGCAATGTTTTGCTGTGAGGGTGGGGAGATGCTGGCCCGTGTTGCCCAAGAAAGTGGTGGCTGCCCCATCCCTGGAGGGGTTTCAAGGCCAGGTTGGATGGGGCTTGGAGCACCCTGATGCACTGGGAGGTGTCCCTGCCCATGGCAGGGGGTTGGAACTAGATGGGCTTTGAGGTCCCTTTCAACCCAAACCATTCCACGATTCTTTGATCAATGTCAAAGCCCTCCCGAAGCCCGGCTGCCCCGTGGGCCCAGGGCTATTGAGAGCACAGAGGGTCAGAGCCAAGCTCTTGCACTGCTCCCCTCGCCCTGTGCCTCACCTTGGCATGGTGCTGCTCTCCACAGGACACCAGCCATAGATCTCACAGGTGGAATGGGTGCTGTTGAACATCACACATTTCCCTGTTTTTATCCCTAGAAATAAGACAATATTTATCCATTTACTGTTCCTTTTGGAACACCTCCTCAGCTCCCCTCCCAGGTCAGTGACTTGAGGCTACTGACTTGGTCTGGCTTCAAAACCTGAACTGCAAAGACCATGCTGGGATCATCAGTCTTTTTCCCATCCAACAACATCCCCATGGAACCTTCCCTTGAGGCTGAATGACTGTTTCACAAAGACAAGAAGCTGCTCCTTTTATTGCGTCTTCTGCCCCCGGAACAGGAACAGGGATGGGAGCCGGGACAATCCTGCCCACAAAGCTTTGGCAACCAACCTCCTAGACCTGAAATATCCTCTTCACAGCTGACCTCACCTGGGCTGCTGATATTATTCAGCATGAAATACAAGCCAAGTTTTAATACAAAAGGGAAACCTGCCAATCACTCAGCACATGGCTTTCCATTCCAGCAGCCAACATCAGAAATAAAGCATCACCATGCTGAGCAACCTGAGCCAGTGGGAGGTGTCCCTGCCCATGGCAGGGGGGCTGGACCTGGATGGGCTTGGAGGTCCCTTCCAACCCAAACCATTCCCTGATGATACCATTGCCACGAGGCACTGGGTTTCCCACGGGACAGTCCGCATCTTCCATGCACTGCGCGTCAGGAACAGTGGGGCTCTGCGGGAGACAGAGAAGCACGAGGTCTCTCCATCACTCATGTCGCTGCTCCTGTCTCAAAGCACTGTTTTTTTCCCAAGTCCCTGCACAGCCACAAAGCAGCAGCAACACTGGCTTGACAAACCCAACCCCACTGGAGCCCCGTGTCTCGCTCACCTCGGGGCAACTGCCCTGGCTCTGCTGCGTTGTGGCGATGAAGTTGGTCACCAGAAAAAGACCGTTTTCTCCCTGGAAGGCAAGAAGATGCTGTCAGAGGGGCTGCGCCCACCATGCTCCTTGGCAGCACCACCGCCACCACCAACTCTACTTCTTTGGGCTCTGTAACTCAAAAAATTAACGCTGACTTTCTGCTCCCATGAAGTTTGACCACAGCGTCTACCCTGCTCCCCGAGAACCCTCCTGTACCTGTGGGACCTGAGCGTACCCCTCACCCCCAGTGGGACCCCAGCTGTACCCTGTCCCTGGGGGTCCTGAACCATACCTCTTGCCCTCCAGGTGGACCCAGCTGTACCATGGACTCTGGTCGTACCCCTCCCGAGAGACCTAGCCATACCCTCTCACCAGGGAGACCCCGGCCGTTCCCCTTTCCCCCTGGGGGGGTCTGGTCTATACCTCATGCTGCAGAGACCCAGCAGTACCCCCTCCCCTGGGAGGGACCCCCATCCAAACCCTTAATCCATGGGAATGACCCCATCCCATACCTCTTGCCACAAAGGGGGACCCTGGCTTGAGCCCCCTCCCACACCTGGCTGTACCCCATCCCCAGGGGGACCTGAGCCGTATCTTCAGACCCCAGCTGTCCCCTTCCCCATAGCTCCCCCTGTACCCCTTCCCCAGCGGGGATCCTGGCTCATACTGCCTTCCCAGACCCCTTCCCCAGCAGGACCCCAGCCATTCCCCTCCATCCCCCTCCCCAGGGCCCCTGCCATACCCCCTCCCCATCCTGTCCCCCCCCCATACCGGCTGTTCCCCTCCACATCCCCAGGGTCCCCCCCTGCCCCCCTTCTCTGACCATCCTCCCCCTTTACCAGGGGTCCCCTCCCCGTTCCCCCCCCCGTACTGGAGGTCGCTTCCCCGTACCCCTCTCCTACCCCTCCCAAGACATTCCCCCCGCCCCCCCCATCCTTTCTGTCCCCGACCCCCAACCCTCCCCCGGCCGTTCTCCCCCCAGACCCCCCCCCCCGGGCCCCGTACCCCCCTCCCATTACCGGTGCCCCCCAGCCGTAGTCCGCCGAGTCCCAGAGCCGCCGCCCCCCCGCCGCCACCGCCGCCCCCTTGAGCTTGGCGAGCAGCGCGGAGTGGGGCGAGGGGTCCGTGTCCTGGTAGCCCTTCCCGGCCAGCAGCACCCACCTGCGGGGAGGGGGGGCTCAGGGACCCCCTCTAGCAAAGCCCACCTGAGTGAGGGACCCCCCCTAGCAGAGCCCACCTGAGTCAGGGAGCCCCCAGCATCACCCACCTGCAGGGAGGGGGCTCTCAGGGACCCCCCAGCAGAGCCCACCTGAGTGAGGGACCCCCCCTAGCAAAGCCCACCTGAGTGAGGGACCCCCCCTAGCAGAGCCCACCTGAGTGAGGGACCCCCCCCAGCAGAGCCCACCTGAGTCAGGGACCCCTCCTAGCAGAGCCCACCTGAGTCAGGGACCCCTCCTAGCAGAGCCCACCTGAGTGAGGGACCCCCCCAAGCAGAGCCCACCTGAGTGAGGGACCCCTCCTAGCAGAGCCCACCTGAGTGAGGGACCCCCCCCAGCAGAGCCCACCTGAGTGAGGGACCCCCCCCAGAAGAGCCCACCTGAGTCAGGGACCCCCCCTAGCAGAGCCCACCTGAGTCAGGGACCCCCCCTAGCAGAGCCCACCTGAGTCAGGGACCCCCCCTAGCAGAGCCCACCTGAGTCAGGGACCCCCCCTAGCAGAGCCCACCTGAGTCAGGGACCCCCCCTAGCAGAGCCCACCTGAGTCAGGGACCCCCCCTAGCAGAGCCCACCTGAGTCAGGGACCCCCCTAGCAGAGCCCACCTGAGTCAGGGACCCCCCCTAGCAGAGCCCACCTGAGTCAGGGACCCCCCCAGCAGAGCCCACCTGAGTCAGGGACCCCCCCCTAGCAGAGCCCACCTGAGTCAGGGACCCCCCCCTACCAGAGCCCACCTGAGTCAGGGACCCCTCCTAGCAGAGCCCACCTGAGTCAGGGACCCCCCCTACCAGAGCCCACCTGAGTCAGGGACCCCCCCCAGCAGAGCCCACCTGAGTCAGGGACCCCCCCTAGCAGAGCCCACCTGAGTCAGGGACCCCCCCAGCAGAGCCCACCTGAGTCAGGGACCCCCCCCCAGCAGAGCCCACCTGAGTCAGGGACCCCTCCTAGCAGAGCCCACCTGAGTCAGGGACCCCCCCCTACCAGAGCCCACCTGAGTCAGGGACCCCTCCTAGCAGAGCCCACCTGAGTCAGGGACCCCTCCTAGCAGAGCCCACCTGAGTCAGGGACCCCTCCTAGCAGAGCCCACCTGAGTCAGGGACCCCCCCCTACCAGAGCCCACCTGAGTCAGGGACCCCTCCTAGCAGAGCCCACCTGAGTCAGGGACCCCTCCTAGCAGAGCCCACCTGAGTCAGGGACCCCCCAGCAGAGCCCACCTGCGGGGAGGGGTGTCCCGGGGCCCCGTACCCGAGCAGGTAGCCCAGCAGGGCGAGCTGCAGCAGGCGGTGCAGCGCCCCCACCCGGCGGTTCCGCGTCAGCGCCAGCTTCGCCGTCCGGTAGTCCAGGAGCCACGGGCAGGGGGCCGGCCCCGCGCTCGCCATCGGGGCTACGGGGGGGTGGGGGGGAGGGGGAGAGGGGAACCGGGGAATGCGGGAGGAACGGGGATGCGGGGGGGGAAAAACGGGGATGCGGGGGGGAAAAACGGGGATGCGGGGGGGAAAAACGGGGATGCGGGGGGGAAAAACGGGGATGCGAGACCCCGGGAATGCGGAGCAACGAGGATGCAGGAGAGCCGGGGATGCAGGAGTGCCGGGGATGGGGAGAAACGGGGCTGCGGGAGAGCCGGGGCGGCGGAACAGCCGGGAATACGGGAGAACCGGCCCCGCCGGAGCGGCCGCACTGCGGGAGCACCGGGAGCTGCCGAGCCTCCCCGCCCCTCGCAGCCCCGCTCCTCCCTGTGGGATGCGGAGCAGCCCCGAGGGGAGGGCTCGGGTACCCGCTAAGGGATGAGGAGCTCAGCGTAAAGCAGCGAGGGGCATTCACAGCCCAGAAACCAGCCGCATCCTGAGCTGCATCCAAAGCAGAGGGAGCAGCAGGACCAGAGAGGAGATTCTGCCCCTCTGCTGAGACCAAACCTGGAGTCCTGTGTCCAGTTCTGGAGTCCTCAGCACAGGAAGGACATGGAGCTGTTGGAGCGAGTCCAGAGGAGGCCACGGAGATGATCTGAGGGCTGAAGCAGCTCCTGTGTGAGGACAGGCTGAGAGAGTTGGGGTTGTTCAGCTGGAGAAGAGAAGGCTGCAGGGAGATCTTAGAGCAGCTTCCAGCGCTGAAAGGGGCTCCAGGAAAGCTGGGGAGGGGCTCTTGATCAGAGACTGCAGTGATAGGATGAGGGGAATGGTTTTCAGCTGAAAGAAGGGAGATTGAGACGTGATCTTAAGGAAACATGTTTTGCTGTGAGGGTGGGGAGGCCCTGACCAAGATTGCCCAGAGAAATGCTGTCTGCCCCATCCCTGGAGGTGTTCAAGGCCAGGCTGGATGGAGCTTTGAGCAACCTGATGCAGTGGGAGGCGCCCCTGCCCATGGCAGAGAGCTGGAACTGGATGGGCTTTGAGGTCCCTTCCAGCCCAAACCATTCTACGATTATTTGATTCTTCTAAGCTGGGTGTAGATGAGCAGAGAAGCTTGTATTTGGGTCCCAGTATCTGTATTCACACCCATTCCATCTTTTCCGTTTAGCGTTGCTGTGTCTCCCTGCCTACACTTTTTCTTTCAAGCTGTGATGAGGAACCAAGAAACCCCGTCTAACAGCTGAGTGCAGGCTGTGCTGGGAGTGGGAAGTATGGATGTACAAGAAGTGCTTCTGTCTCATGTGGCACCATGTGAACAAGCCTGTCTTGGAGACCAGTAGTGAATTTAAGTATGTTCTGTTGTTCCTACAAAAACACTGTGTTAGACCAGGTTAATCCTTATTTTCCAAGCCTGACACTACTTCTGCCATGGCAGTGCAGGGCTCAGCTGCTGGTTTGATTCAATCTGATGATCTGATCATGCTGGTCCTTCTGCTTTGGATACACTTTATTGATTTATGCTGAGCTTCTCATCCCTCAGTACCCCAAGTCCTCCTCCTCAGTGCTGCTCTTGATCACATCATACCCCCCCTCCTTTACAATTCTGAGCGTGTGGCTGTTCACACAGATGCCCTGGCTCCTCTCCCAGCAAGGACCAGGACCCACAGTGTTTTGTGCTGCCCTAAAGTGCCTCCAGTCTGCTGAGCGAAGTCCAGGCAGGTGGGATAGGGAGAAACCAGCTGTCCTTACTCCAGAGGCAGAGAGCTCACTGCACCCCACTCCTAACAGCATCTGATGGGCTTTTCATAATCTCTTGGGCAAAGCTGTCGTTGCCCAGAAGAGGCATTTCTGGACTCTTGCCTAAAACTCCCTTGCGACAGTTTAAGTCGATTGCTTCTTGCTGTGTCTCCCGTGCACGTGGTGAAGATTTATTCCCCTTTTGTGGCTGCGTGGTTGGAGACTGATGCGTGTGCTGCCGGAAAGAAGCTGGGACGGGACCGCATCGTTCATGCATGCACTTACACAACTCGGTAAAAAACGTCTGCAGGGTTTGGTGAGAGAGGGAGGAGCTGCATCCCTGATAAGGAGCTGCATCCCTGATAGGGGAGAGCTGCATCCCTGATAAGGAGCTGCATCCCTGATGTGGAAGAGCCATGTCCCCAACAGAAAAGAAGAGCTGTACCTGTCCCTGAGCAGCCAGAGACACCCAGACAGGAGCACAATCCTGCAGTTCTTTGGGTCTCCTTGTGCTCAGCACCTGGGCTGCTGGCCTGGCCTCAATGCTTTGCGGAAGGACAAGGGGACAAGATGCACTGTAATTTTCTAGCCGTGGAGCAGCGGATGCGTGGCTGCTGCTGGTGTCTCAGGGATGAAGCTGAGTGCTTACCTCATCCTCTGGCTGTGCCTGCAGGAGAAGGAGGGGAGGAGGGCAGGAATAATGAGAGGATTACTTACTGCAGCCTTAAATGAGCCCTGCAGCTTGGCTGTGCTGCTTCCAGAGCTGGGGAAGGGGGAGAAGGGATACCTTAGAGGGCTGCAAAGAGGTTTAATTGGGACATTGAGCTGCTCTCCTGGGTCCCTGCCCACCAAACCCTTCCAGTACTCTGGGCTCCCTTTTTCCTTGCTCTAGCATGGACACAGCTCCAGGACACAACTGGGTCAGTGCCTGCTTATTCCAGCATCTGTGATTAAGCTGTCTCTGAAATGGTGCTGGGATGCACCTGCAACCATGGCCTCTGGCACCTCACTGAGCTCCCGCAGCTCCTGCTGGTGGTGTGTGTCTCCTGGAGCCTCCGAGATCCCCACCAGCTCTGTCCCAGTCTGTCACCTCTGCAGCTGGGCTGGGTATGGCCCTCATGGAGCTGCATGGCAGGGCTGGAGTTGGCGGGGGGGGACACGACACAGGCTGAGGGAGAGTCTCTGCCATTTCAATGATGCTGGGTAGCATCCCTAGCATGGATTTTCCTCCCTAGTACAAACCCTATGTTATTGCCACTTGGAATTTGCATTTCTCCTTGCACTCACATTGTGGGAGAGCCCCAGGCACAGTAAACGTGTGGCCCCGGGGGCTGCTCTGCCCTCCCAGCCCCAGCATCCCACTCTTACGAGGGCGGTGGGGATTAGCATCCCAGGATCCCGGTAACCCTCTTAGCCCAGCCTGGAGCGCATGTGCTGGAGCTGCTCGTGCCCCTAAACCCCTTCCAGGTTCCCAGAGCCCAACACCAGCCGTTACACCGCTGACCTACATACCTCCCGGCTGCATTGTAATGGGATTGATTTCCACGCGGTCCAGCTTGGCGGATCAGGGCGGCGCCATGAGTCCCAGAGAACACCATTTATTTTTAAACTCATTTGGAGAAGGATGCTCCCTATGGCAAACAGGGAAACACCAGCACCGTGTTCTGCTCTGGGCAGCCTGGTTTCTGCGCTGCACATCTGTTGGTTTGGATCTGGATCTCACATGTGGGCTACAGCTGGGGAACTGATGCTTTTCTCCGACACTTCCAGGTTGACAGCTTAAAGCTCTGCCCACCGTGCTCCACTGTGATATTGTTTTTCCCTGCTGATGCAATTTTCAGGACAAAATCCTGGCTCCCTTGGCAGCAGAGGCTGTTGACCCCTGTTTTGTGTGCCTGAGCAGGTGGACACTTCAACTATTCATGTCCTGTGCCTGTGCAGGGAGCCTTCCTGCCATGGGGTGGTGGGTGCCACAGGTCATAGAATCATGGAATGGTTTGAGTTAGAAGGGACCTCCCTGTGCTGAAGACTCCAGAGCTGGATGCAGGGCTCCAGGTGAGATCTCACGAGCAGAGCAGAGGGCAGAATCCCCTCCCTGGCCCTGCTGCTCCCACTGCTTTATATGCAGCCCAGGACATGGTTGGTTTCTGGGCTGTGAGCACACGTTGCCAGCTCATGTTGAGCTGCTCCTCCCCAAGCACCCCAAGTCCTTCTCCTCAGAGATGCTCCCAATCCATTCTCCACCCAGTGTGGATTTGTGGTTGGGATTGCCCCTACTCCAGTGCAGAACCTTGCCGTTGGCTTTGTTGAACCTCATGAGGTTCAGCCTTTGCAGGGCTGGGGAGGAGGAGGTGGCCGCAGAGCAGCATCACTGGCACCACCTTGCCCTTCCCAAAGCTTTCCGGGGTTTTCCTGAGCAGCAGCTGTGGAGCAGCTGCCCCACAGGGACTCCAGGGGGGCACACACAGCACCAACAACCAGAGCCATCAGACAACCAGTATTTATGCGGGTGACCAAGTCAGCCCGTTGCTCACAAGCCACTACACAGAGGTGCCAAGCAGGGCCACCGCACGGCTGGGACAAGCCGCTCCGCTGGCAGCAGCAGCACAGGGGGATGCGGGATACAGAGCAGCACTGGCAGACAGAGGGCATCGCACCAAGACCCCTCGCAGCCCCTCTTGGCCCTCCCCAAGGCCAGGACAGTGATAAGCAATGGGACCTGCTTGCCTGTGGTCACCGGCTCCTCTCAGGATGTGACACACGTCCTGCAGGGAGCAGGGTGTCCATGCTGCAAGGCCTGGCAGTTCAGCAACCTCATGCTCAACTCATCGTTTCCTCCACCTATTTCTTCCCAAATGTGCTAAACCCCCTTTCCTTCTCCTTCGGGGCTGCCCACGGGCTAACCCCATGGAGACCACGGCAGCTGGGATGAGCCCCAGAGCACAGGGATGCTCACAAGGGAGGGAGCAACACTGAAAAGCACCCACAGAGCCCATCCCGAGGCACCGAGAGCCTGGGAGGTGCATCCTGGGGATGTTGAGCCCCCCCCACTAGACGGGCAGCAGTGCAGGGGAAGCAGGGAGCTGGATCTCTGGGGATCTCCAGGGAGAAGGCAACAATTCCAGAGTCCTGAGTGCCCACAACTGGCACAGGGCTGGGGCAAGAGCCTGGCCTGGGCAGGACCACGGCTCCCTCACCCCCTGTGGAACAGCAGATGCCAGTGGCTGGGAAGATGGTTGGGCTTCTTCAACCTCCCCAGGGTCCCTGCCCAGCCCCTTGCTCTGGTCCTGTCTGTTCTCCACCTCATGTCCCCAGCTCAACCCAACCCAGGGATGGGGATGGCAGGGATGCTGGTAGGAAAGCTCATTTGGCCCCTGCCTCCTTCTGCAGGTAGGCTCAGTGGGAGGCAGGGTCTCACGGGGCTGCAGCCGGGAGGAGACCCAGGACAGGCAGCACTGGGCTCTGTCCTGGTCCCCAGGGCCCCTCTGCATCCCCGGCTGCATGGAGGGGCCAGCAGAAAGGTGGGGAGGAGGTGGCTCCTGGTGAGCAGGGCAGGCACTGGGCTAGGGGTGCTCAGCCCCAGTCCCTGAGCTCTGGGGATGGGGAGGGAGGGAGGGAGCCAGAAGCCCCTTCACATTCTGTGGGAGCCAGTGGGGAAGGACGAGCATCCTCAGCATCTCCGGATGGAGCCACAAACCCAGGGCAGCCCTGGTGAGACCAGGAGGAGGAGGAGAAGGGGATTCTGGGGAGGGGGGCAGGTGTCCCTGTCCCCAGGCTGTCATCTCTTGCAGTCTTCAGTGTCGGTGTCTGGCAGGCTGGCAGCAGGCTGGGAGCTGGGCTGCACCGCCTGCACCCTCTCCTCGAGGCTGCCGCTGGGGAACACCACGTAGCGGGCACTGACACGCTGTGGCCGGGGCTCCCGCAGGTTCTCCTTGCTGTGCCAGATGCCGTAGCCGAAGTAGACAAGCAGGCCTGCAGTGGGGACACGGGGAGCGGCAGCTTGAGCAGAGGCCAGGGCTGGTACGGATGCAGCCCAGCATCCCGGTGGAGCAGCACAAGCCACAGCACCCGCGGGGCTTTAACAGCTGCTTGCAGATAGGAAAGGATCCCACAGGGTGTGAATCAGAATGGTTTGGGTTGGAAGGGACCTCATAGATCATCTAATTCCAACCTAATTCCATCCCTGACACGCTTCTTGGTCACAGCGCCCACCACCCATCAGCATCAACACCGCTCCCAGCAGTCACTGGTGGTGGGAAGGAAACCATAAATCATGGAATGGTTTGGATTGGAAGGGACCTCAAAGCCCATCCAGTTCCAGCCCCTCTGCCCATCAGGGACACCTCCCACTGGATCAGGTTGCTCCAAGCCCCATCCAGCCTGGCCTTGAACACCTCCAGGGATGGGGCAGCCACCACTGCTCTGGGCAACATGGGTCATGGCCTCTCTAACCTCATTGTGAAGAATTTCTTCGCAATGTCTAATCTAAATAATTTAAATTCACTCCCCCTCATCCTATGCCATGAAGAGCAAGGACAACCCCAGTCCCCATGGAACAGAAGCCTCACACTGGGAAGGGCTCCCCAGGAAGCCACCTTGGGAGCAGGGGAATGTTCTGGTCCAGAGCTTGAAGGAGGATCGGAACCTCAACAGAAACAAACTCTGGGCAGCAGAGAGGGCCAGGGAGACACTGGCTTGTGTCTCTGAAGGGGAACTGCAGGCACAAAGGGGAACCATGCACTTCAGAAACCCATCACCAGCGAAAGAGCCGCCGAAGCTGCTGGCCAGTGCTGACACAAGCCCAGTTCCCATCTGCCCAAGAACAGCTGTGACCTTGGGACTCCTATGATTCTACGATTCCTGCTGCCACGGAGCACTCACCTAGGAGCAGCCAGACAGCAAAGCGGAGCCACGTCATGTAGCTGAGCTTCAGCATCAGGTAGATATTGAGGACGATGCTCAGCGCAGGGGAGAGTGGAACCAGGGGGATCTATGGGAGAAATGGAGCCAGGAGGTGGTGAGAGCATCCTTAAAACCATGGAGACAAAACCCAGCACTTGTAAATGCAGAGAAAAAAGCGATTTTGACCCTAGGCTTCCTGAAAATGACTTTTTTCTCTGGTAAAAAAAAAAAAAGCAGACAAAAGGAACAGTTGTCAGGGAGTCGTGAGCTGGAAGACAGGCTGTGTGCCGGGCTGGTGGGGTGGGCACAGGCTCTGGGAACAGCCCTGAGGCTCCATCACGAGGACCAAACCAACCCCAAGCACAATTCAGAGCCAACACGCTCTTTGCTGGAGAAGCTGGGACAGGGGCTCGGTATGGAGCTGCTGTTGCTGTTGGTGTTTCCATCCATGCACCACACCAGGGTCAGAGGGGCTGAAAACTGGAGAGGGAGGGGAGCAAGAGAGGCATCAGTGTGATTTGGGGGTTGGAGAAGAGCCCTGCTTGCAGCTCAAGGGGAGATCAAAGGCAGAAGGAGTTGGGATGGGCATGAGGGGCTCTTTGGATGTGGAGGAGGGGGGGCCAGGGTGGGCAGGAGTGATCCTGCAGGATGGACAGGGAGCTGCTGGGAATGCTTCCTATGCAGGGTGACACCACAGGCACCAACACCGTCCCACACCCCGTGCTTCCGCACAGCCTCTGCCTCTTCCTCCTCCTCCTCCAGGAGCTGCGCTGCTTCCCTGCATCCCCCAGATCTGCTCCCACCCCACCCACCCCAGCAAAGAGACGGATCCTGCCCGTCCCCCTCGATGTACCTGGAAGGTCTGAGTGTTGCGCTGCTGCTCGTGCGCCCAGATGAGGAGGAGGCTGAGCAGGAAGCCCAGGCTGAAGAGGACGAGCAGCAAGGAATAGCTCCAGGTGGGCAGGTGGAGATGGGTGTTGCCGAACACCAGGATGGAGCAGAGGCAGACGGCAGACACCATCAGGGTCACCACAGCCACAGTGACCACCTCGCCTGGGTAGAAATCGCTGAGGAACTCCAGGTAGGGTTCAAACGCTGCCTTCAGCTGCCCTGGCTCCCGGTGCTCTTTGCTTTTCTCCCTGTCCACCAGCTGGAGTTTGTCTGAGAAGGACTCGTACTCCTTCATCTCGCCGGCGGACGGACCCTCGCGGGGCTCGGGGCTGGGCCGCCCAGCGGCTGCTGGTGCAGGGGCGTCCGCTTTCTGCTGTTGGAAGCGCAGAACGATGATGCTGGCAGCCACGAAGGTGTAGGCCAGCAGCGTTCCGATGGACAGGAACTGCACCAGGGCCTCCAGGTCAAAGACAAGGGCCAACAGGGCCATGAGCAGCCCGAAAACCACGATGCCGACCACGGGCACCTGCGTGCGGGGATGCACTCGGGAGAAGACCTGGAAGAAGAGCCCATCCTCGGCCATGGCGTAGACAATGCGTGGCAGGGAGAAGAGGTTGCTCAGCAGGACCGTGTTCATGGCTGAGGGACGGGCAAAAGGAGGACCACGTCAGACACAAACTGTCCCAGTTCCCAGCCCCCAGCGCAAGCGAGGCGAGCGGCTCCCACCACCGCTGTACTCACCACAGATGGAGCCAGCAGCCACCAGGAACCCTGCCCAGGCGTAGCCCCTCCTGTAAAACGCATCGGCCAGGGCTGAGTCGGGGTCCAGCGTGTGCCAGGGCACCATCAGCGTCAGCACCACCGACACCAGGATGTAAGCCCCGGTGGCCAGCCCCAAGGAGCAAGCGATGGCCCTGGGGACAGCCCGCTGCGGGTTCCTGGCCTCTTCGCTGGAGGCCGCGATGACGTCGAAGCCCACGAAGGCGTAGAAGCAAGTGGCTGTGCCAGCCATGATGCCCGACAGCCCATAGGGGGCAAAGCCACCCTCCTGGGCACTCCAGTTCTTAGGCTGCGCGAGGACAAAGCCCATGATGAGGATGAAGAGGATGACACCCATGCTGATGGCAGAGAAGACGTGGTTGAGCCAGGAGGATACTTTGGCCCCAAAGGAGATGAAGGCAGTGGCTACCAGCAGGATGGCAGCTGCCAAAAAGTCAGGGTAGCGGGCAAGGAATGGCACCTGCCAGGCACCCACGTGGGTCTCGGTGAAGTTCTTTATCTTGTGGTTGAAGATGGAATCCAGGTAGCCACTCCAGGCCCTGGCCACTGCAGCTCCCCCTATCATGTACTCCAGCAGCACGTTCCAGCCGATGAGGAAAGCCCAGATCTCACCCACGGACACGTAGGTGAACATGTAGGCAGAGCCTGTCTTGGGTACCCGGGCTCCAAACTCAGCATAGCAGAGAGCAGCCAGGAGCGAGGCAAAGCCAGCGATGATGAAGGAGACGATGACGGCAGGGCCAGCTATCTCCTTGGCCACGGTGCCCGTGAGTACATAGAGCCCAGAGCCCACCATGCCCCCGATGCCCAGCAGCGTCAGGTCGATGGTGGTGAGGCATCTGTTGAAGGACGTTTCCATCATGTCGTCTTCCAAGGTCTTCACCCGGTTGAGTTTCTGGCAGAAGCGGGTCAGGTCGGTGGAGCGAGGCAGCCACCTCGCCATCCTGGAGGCACCAGACCCTGCCCTCGGCAGGGTGAGGGCTCCACGGCCACGAGACCCAGCCCAGACACCTGGAGAGGAGCAGGAAGGTGTGAGCAGCCCCTCCTGCAGGTGGTGGGGATGGGGTGGGAAAGCCACCGGGGCACAGTCAGGGTGTTCCTTGCTCCTCAGCCATCCAGGGGCTCAGAAGCGGAGCGTGCCCTTCTCCAGGGTGGTGACACATGACAGCCAGCCACCCGGCATGAGGACCTGTGCTTGTGCTCCAGGTGTGAGAAAAACCACAGCACCCCCATGGTAGCATCTCCTAGACTTTTCTTTATAAAACGGAGCTGTATTAAAGCCCAAACCAGGCTGCTCTGGCTCTGCTTAAGGTTTCTTTGATGGTTCCCCTCCACTTTATTCAACCTGATCTTCTCCTTGGTGTGCCCAGAGCCCACCGAGGGACCATGGAGCATCTCCCTGGTGTGCCCAGAGCCCACCGAGGTGCCTTGCAGCATCCCCCTGCTCCCAGTATCTCGCTACTTCCCCAGGGAAAGCCCCGGCGTGGCACACAGGTGTGCAGCAGGAAGTCCGGAGCAGCAAGGATGTGGATGTTCCTGGCCAGTCCAGGAAACACACCCAGCACCTGGGAAGCAGCCCCAGCTGCCAGCCGACAGCGGGAGGACACAGCTCTGGGGACCTTTGGGTGCTGCGTCCTTCACAACTGCTCTGTGGGGTGATCTGTGATTTCAGAGATGCTCCCCCCTTCCAGCCACCCTTTGCACCCCCACCCCACCCCTCTCCCTGCTAGGATATAATTTCTCCCACGTCCCCAACCCGCAGGAACAGCTCAGAGGGCTAGTGCCACTCGTGCACCCCTGCTCCCTGGGTCTGTCAGTCTCTGAGACCATAAAAACCCCATAAAGGCCACCATGAGCTGGTGGCACGACACTGGCTGACCCCCTCGCCGCCTGTGTCTGAGTCCCCTTGACCAGTTGGGCTCGCAGTTTTGGGGTGTGGAGCTGGGCGAGCGAGCAGCCCTCCCCAGCTAGTTGGGTGGGGACTCCGTGGGGACACCAGGGCAGGGGGCTGGGTTTAGTGTCTGGATTCATCCTTGGGCAGGAGAGGTGAAAGTTTCGCCCCTGCTCAGCCTCATCGTGATGCTGGCCCCAGCCCTGACCCCTGGGGTGTACCCCATGCACCGACCCAACCCGAGTCCCACACCCCTGGTCCCAGTCCTGATCCCTGGGACTCACCCTACACACCATCCCGGTCCCAGTTTTGCATCCCACACACCATCCCGGTCCCAGTCCCGCATCTCACACACCATCCCGGTCCCAGTCCTGTCTCCCACGCATCATCCTGGTACCAGTCTTGCATCCCATGCATCATCCCGGTCCTAGTCCTGTATCCCACACACCATCCCGGTCCCAGTCCTGCATCCCACGCATCATCCCGGTCCCAGTCCTGTATCCCACACACCATCCCGGTCCCAGTCCTGCATCCCACGCATCATCCCGGTCCCAGTCCTGTATCCCACACACCATCCTGGTCCCAGTCCTGCATCCCACACACCATCCCGGTCCCAGTCCTGCATCCCACGCATCATCCCGGTCCCAGTCCCGTATCCCACGCACCATCCCGGTCCCAGTCCTGTATCCCACGCACCATCCCGGTCCCAGTCCTGTATCCCACGCACCATCCCGGTCCCAGTCCCGCATCCCACGCACCATCCCGGTCCCAGTCCCGCATCCCACGCACCATCCCGGTCCCCGTCCCAGCCCTAGCCCCGCACCCCCGGGACGCCACCCGTCGCCCCGATTCTGGTCCCAATCCCGACCCGCTCCCATTCCCGCATCCTCGGGGCGACCCCCACGCCCCGGTCCCGGTGCCGCTCGGTCCCCGCTCACCTGCACGGCCCGGGCCCCGATCCGCCCGGCTCCGCCACCGCCCCGGCTCCGCCTCCCGGCGCGGCGGAAGGGAGGGACCGGCGGGGGAACCACCGGGAGCGGCGGGGACCCGGCGGGGACCGGGGATGCTGCGGGAAAAACCGGGGGATGCTGCGGGAAAGAAAAAACCGGGGGATGCTGCGGGGGGGGGGATAAAAAACGAGGGATGCTGCGGGGTGGGGGGTATAAAAAACGAGGGATGTTGCGGGGGGGGGGGGGATAAAAAACGAGGGATGCTGCGGGGGGGGGATAAAAAACGAGGGATGCTGCGGGGGGGGGATAAAAAACGAGGGATGCTGCGGGGGGGGGATAAAAAACGAGGGATGCTGCGGGGGGGGATAAAAAACGAGGGATGCTGCAGTGGAGAGACAGGGATGACCCTGACGCACTGGGAGGTGTCCCTGCCCATGGTGGGGGGTGGAACTGGATGACCTGTAAAGGTCTCTTCCAACCCAAATCACTCTATGATTCTATGAAATACAAGCCTTGTGCTAGAAATGCCAGAAAACCCTTAAGCAGTGACCCCAGTTGTAATCAAAGCCCTTCAACGCTCAATAGCACAAGCCCTTGAGCCACCCCCAACAGCTTCCCTAACTTGAACTTCACCCATGGAGGACAGAACTGCTCAGGGGCTCCACCTGGCCCCATCCCATTCTCTCTGGGCAGACAGTTCCTGTCACATTCCCTTTCTTACACCCTTAGAATGATCTTTCAGCACTTGCCCCACCTCCTCCTGCGCATCATGTCCACGAGAGCTGGCTCGGGCTCTCTGGCTCACCAGTTCAGCCCAGAGATCTCACAAACACCCAAGGTTCCTCTCCAATTTTGATCTTATACCCCCTAAACCCAATGCTCATCAAGCAGCAACGGCACAAACATCACCACAATTGTTTAGAGATACAGCCCCAGCAGACAGGACAGAAGATTTTATTTATCTCCATTTGAAAACTGGTTTTAAGTAACAAAACAAAAGCTCTCAAGCCTCCTCTGCTGTCCAAGTGAGGTGGGAACACTGCAAACGTCACAGCCTAGCAACAGCGGGAGAGGCAAGGAAACCCCTTTCACTACAGCCGAGATCTGCATGCAGGCCTCCCTGGGTCCATGAGTGTTTCTACACACACACAGAACCATCTCCTTGGGATTAAACCTTGGAGGTTTGTCCTCCAACCCTCTGCCATGGCAAGGTGGCACTGGGTGGCGAATCCTCTTTGTGTCCCTCTCCCATACGGCCGCTCCTCGCCTCTCCCATTCCCTACAAGCGATGCTTGCTCCTCCTTCTCAAACTGGAAGAGGAGGCTGGAGCCTGAGGGAGTTCACACTGCTCGCCTGGATTCATCTGGGCACAGGTTTGGGTTTGCTGCCTCGGTGCCCGGCCCTGGCTCCGTAATCGGCCTCACCGACGCTGGGGGCTATCCAAGGCAGGGAACACCCTCCCTCATCTCTATTCCTGGCACCCTCCCTCATCTCTATTCCTGGCGGGATGTGCAGCATGCACCTAGCTCCAAGGAGCGAGGAGGCAGGCAGGTCCCGGGCTCTGCTTCCCCGACCTCCAAGGGTACCCTAAGGGCCTCAGCTAGTTCCACAGCAGCAGCTGCTCCTGACACCAGATAAACCAAAGGCATGAACGGTTGATTCTTCAGAGGGAAGGAAGAAAAAAACTCTGGGAAATAAACAGCAGATTTGCTTGTTCAGGAAAAAGCCTTCTCAGACTCTGCTTCCTTTTGCTGTAATTTCCGAATCAGTTCCAGTAAATTCATCTGTAAAGTCAGCTCCTGCAAAAGGAGAGAGATGTTTTTGCAAGAATACCATGACCCCATTCCCTGCTGCAGGCAGCAGCACAGACTGGTTTGTGCCACCCACTCCAGAGCTACAGATCTGCAGGGAACAGGAAAAAAAAAACCAAACAGGCAGCACAAACCAAATGCTTCATCTCGTTCAAGCATCTGTCAAGAATGCATCCAGAGGAGGCCACGGAGATGATCCAAAGGCTTGAGCCCCTCCCATATAAGGATAGGCTGAGAGAATTGGGGTTGTTCAGCCTGGAGAAGGCTGCAGGGAGACCTTAGAGCAGCTTCCAGTACTGAAAGCGGCTCCAGGGAAGCTGGGGAGGGGCGCTTGATCAGGGAGTGCAGGGATAGGACAAGGGGGAATGGTTTTCATTCTACGGTACTGGATCCATCAGCGGACAAGGCAAAGGACAGATCATTTGCTCTGACCCAGTGACTTGGAATTCATTAGGAGCAAGACGTTTTAAAACCCAAAGGCATTAACAGAAGAGCGCTGTTGGTCTGTACGCTCCCCACATGAACACTGACCTGTGGGTTGGTGGTGATGTAGAAGCCAGACACCCCCGCCTTCTCCAGGGTGCTCTGCTGGTCTATGACTTTTTGGTCCAGTTCCAAGACTATCTTCTCATCCATCATTCGCTGCTCCTCTCGAATCCGTTGCTCCATAGCCTGAAAAAGATAAACCGATAGAAAAACAATGGAAGATAATTTTTCTCATCTCTAAGCCTTTTAGTGAGCCTGAAGAGCAACCAGATCCTGAAGCGCTCCTACTCCGAGTCCCAAGAACAGTGGAAGGCAGTAGGTACAGTCCTGCTCTCACTGCCTCCACTGGCCACGTCTGATCGCAAAGTTACCACTTTGCCAGGCAAAACCAAAGAGAAAGAATCATAGAATCACCAGGTTGGAAGAGACCCACCGGATCATCGAGTCCAACCATTCCCACCAACCTCTAAACCATGCCCCTCTACCTCATCCACCCATCCCTTAAACACCTCCAGGGAAGGCAAGTCAACCACCTCCCTGGGCAGACCATTCCATTGCCTAATGACCCTTTCAGTGAAGAATTTTCTTCTTATGTCGAGCCTGAACCACCCCTGGCGGAGCTTGAGGCCATTCCCTCTTGTCCTGTCCCCTGTCACTTGGGAGAAGAGGCCAGCTCCCTCCTCTCCACAACCTCCCTTCAGGTAGTTGTAGGTAGAGGTAGAGGGTAAATAAGGTAAAGGTAGAGGGTGCAGTTCTCCTGAGATGCAGGAGGGTCTTGCCCTACTGCAGAGGGGCTGTGAGCCCCCAGGAGGGACCCCTACCTACCTAGGTCCCCCCTCTCACCTCCATCTCCCGCTGCTGGGCGGCACGGAGGAGCGGCAGGTTGTGGGGGCGGCAGCACTGCTGGGCC
The DNA here is from genome assembly GCF_032191515.1 of Phaenicophaeus curvirostris. NCBI lineage: Eukaryota > Metazoa > Chordata > Aves > Cuculiformes > Cuculidae > Phaenicophaeus > Phaenicophaeus curvirostris. The sequence continues at coordinate 4,692,543 of NC_091408.1, forward strand.
TCCTTGTGCCGGTGGAAGAGCTCCTGTTTCATCCCTGCCATGGAAATGGGCCATGTGTCAGAGACTGTCAGTGCCACCAACTCTCCCTCCCCACCACCTCTGTGTACCCCAGCCTCCCTGAGTGTCCTTACTGCCTGCTTCATTCCCCCAGTGTCCCCACTGCCCCTCCACCCAGTGTCTCCATTCCTGCCCCGCACTGCTGGTGCCCTCCCTGATGTCCTGAGGTCCCATCCCCACCCCGGCTCTGTTCCCCAACACCCCCCTTTGGGTCTGTTTCTCTCTCAGTGCCCCCCTTTGTCCAAGTGTCCCCCTACTGCCACCCCCTAGTGTCCCAATGTCCCTCCCGGGTCCACTTCTCCCCCAGCACCAACCCCCCCACCTTGCCCACATGCCCCTCCAGTGCCGCCCCCCCTCACCTCGGTGCTCACTGTGCAGCTGCCGCCGCTGGCTGTACAGGTTCTTCTCGGTGAGGTGCTGGATCTCCAGCAGCCCCTGCACGATCTCAAACACCGTCCCGTCCAGCAGCGCCAGTGCCAGGTCGCTCAGAGTCGTGTACGACAGACGCTGTTGGCAGGAGCTGCAGCACCCAGGGAGCACAGGTCAGCACCAGCATCCCCCCCCCTCAGGGTCCTGCGTGCCTCTTGTCCCCAAAATGCTCCCCACCTCGGTGTCCCCAGTGCTTCTCCACTCCCAAGTGCCCCCCCCCCCCCCGCAGTGCCCCCCCGCAGTGTCCCTGTGCCTCTCCTTCCCCAAGTGACCCCTCCCCGGTGTCCCCCTACCCTCAACCGCCCCTCCCCCCGCGGTGTCCCCCATCCATCAAGTGTGTCCCCCCCCACCCGGTGCCCCCCCCCCCTCAAGCGCCACCCCCCCACACCGGTGCCCCCCCCCCCCAGTGTCCCCCCTCCCTCAAGCGTCCCCACCCCTCCTCCCGGTGTCCCCCCTCCCACAGGCGCCCGCCCTCCCCAACCCCGGTGTCCCCCGTGCCTCTCCTCCCCCAAGCCCGCCCCCTCCCGGTGTCCCCCAGTGCCTGCTCCCCCGCCCTCGTGTCCAGCACCGGCCGCGGTCCCGCCACTCACCTGGGCAGCGCCTTGACGAGCGCCTGCAGCTCGGAGAGCAGCCGGTAGTGCCGCTCCTGCTGCCGGGACAGCTGCTCCGCCGCCGCCTCGTACCCAGCGGCCCCTCCGACGCGATCCATGGCACCACCCGGCCAAGCGGGCGCCTGCGCGATGACGCAATCGTCCCGTGGCCGCGCCCATATATGACGTCACTGCAGCGCTAGCTCCACCCACACCCCGTACCCACGCCCCTTCCCGCCCGCCCAGGCCCCGCCCATCCCGCCTCGTCAGCCGCGCCCCTTTCCCCCCGCCCACCCCCTTTGGCCCCGCCCACTCAGTAGCCCCGCCCACTCCGTGTCCTCATAATATAGTTCCTCATAAGGCCTGTTCTCCAGCCCCTTCACCAGCTTTGTTGCTCTTCTCTGGACTCGCTCCAGAGCCTCAACATCCAGAAGGATGGTGAGGGGCCCAGAACTGACCCCAGTATTCGAGGAGCGGTCTCACCAGTGCTGAGTCCAGAGGGAGAAGAACCTCCCTGGCCCTGCTGGTCACGCCGTTTCTGATCCAAGCCAAGATGCCATTGGCCTTCTTGGCCACCTGGGCCACTGCTGGCTCGTATTCAGTCACTGTCAACCAACACCCCCAGGTCCTTTTCCTCCAGGCAGCTTTCCAGCTAGACTTCTCCTAGTCCGCAGCGTGTGGCCGTGGCGCTTGGGGGACGTGGTTTAAGGGCCACGGTGGGGTTCTGCTGGTGGTTGGACTGGATGAGCTTGGAGCTCTTGTCCAGCCGCAATGATTCTGTGATTCTATGAGCCTGAGCCTGAGCAGCACCAGACTGGCAGGAGAGGGACCACGTGTGCGGCTTGGGGGGCCAGCACGGGAGCCAGTGCACCCCTCCAAGCGGAGAGGGAGGCACCCAGGGTGAGGGGGGCTCATCCCGGGGAGATGGGGAGGATGTTCCCAAGCATAAGGTCCCGCAGGGCAGGCAGAGGAGCAAAGGTGCGATCCCGTGCCGTTGTGCCCCTTCCAAAGGTGTCGCAGCTGTGCCAGGAGGGAGAGGGGGGACGCTGGGACCTCCGCTCCGCCACGGACATTCCTCTCCTTTCCTTTGTGCTGCGGGAAAGCTGAATTTCCTCCCTTCCCAGCACTGCTCTGTGCTCAATCGCTACCAGATGTGGGTCCCATGCGCTCCTCATTAGCCCAGCAGGCTCCAGGCGCTGCCTTTGGCTGCGCAGGCTGTGATTTGGAGGTCCTGGTGCCAATACCAGAGCTGGTGTACATGCCCCGAGGTAGCTGGGACTGGTTTGTGTAGGGCATGGACCATCATCACTGGGCCAGGATGCTGGTGGTGATGCAGGGCAAGCTCGCTGCAGTGGATGGACCTCCTCTCCTGCCCTCACCTGGACTGGTTTGGATGGTTTCCCTGAGTTTCCTCCAGCTCCTCCTTGGACCCTCCAGGAGCTGCACCAGCCCCCTGCACCCCTGGGGAAGGAGGTCCAGCCCCAGCCCCCCATCTCCATCCTGCTCTGGGTGTGTGGTCACCAACAGCAGTGGCTTCACTGCCTATTTCCAGCACCCCCACTTCTCCTTTTTTGGGCCACTTTAACCTTGTGCCTGACCTCAGCCCCATGCTTGCTTGTCCCCTGGGCAAGGGGAGCGTGTGGCCTGGACCTCTGGAGCCTGATGGCCTCGGGCTCACTGGATTTATTCCAATTTAAACACTGCAAAGTAAATGTGTTTCCCCTGCTCTGGCCTCTGGAAATGAGTATCTGAATGGGAATTTCACCCCTGAGCTGCAGCTAAAATAAGATCTGGATTGAGGTGGGCGCTGGCTCGTGGTGGTGCCGGGTGAAACCTCCGTGCTCCCTTTCCAACCAGCTGCTGAGGGAGCCAGTAGAGCAAGGGCTACTGAGCTGGAAAAGCAGGGGCTGACCTGTTGAGAGGAGCAGGCACGGTCAGAAAGGTGTTGGAAAACACCTGAGCTTCGGTTGTTAGAGGAAAACATCCATGGGACTCAGAGGAGATGCTGCCATGCAAGAGATGCAGCAGAATGCAAGGGGTACAAAAGATGCAAGGGATGCAATGGATTCAAGTATAGAGTGTGATGCAGAGGGTGCTGTGGGTGCAAGGGATGCAGGAGGCTGCAAAGAATGGAAATGAAGCAAGGTTGCAATAAGGCTGCAAGAGACGCAAGGGATGCAGAGGTTGCGGTGGGCTGCAAGGAATGCAAAGTATTCAAGGTTACAGCATGATTAAAAGGATGTGTGGAGTGCAGTGGACTGCAAGGAGTGCAGTGGAGGCAAGAAATGCAGCAGGCTGCAAAGAATCATAGAATGGTTTAGGCTGGAAGGGACATGAAAGCTCCTCCAGTTCCAACCCCTGCCATAGGCAGGGACACCTCTCACAGGATTAGGCTGCCCGAGGCTCCAAGAATGCAAGGGAAACAAGGGTTGCAGCAAGGCTGCAAGGGATGTAAAGGATGTGCCTGGGGCTGCCTGTTTGCTACCTCAGGGTCAGCAGCCTGATTTTGGGGAGGGGCAGTGATCCCAACGGGTAGGTCCTGGCTTCTTGGTAGCTCCACACGGTCCATCTTGCTGTCACTGCGCTAGCAGAGACAACATCAGACCCTGCTCCTTTCCCTAAGGACATCATAAGGGTCCCCTGCAGGGGCCAAACCCCATCCCACAGGGTAGGCTGCTCCTCACCTGCGGACAAGGCACTGATTCACCCCACGCCCACTCCTGCGTCCCGTGCCGCGCGGCAGCAGCTGAAGCCGATCATGTGGCTCCTAATGAAATCCAGACACTGGCAGCATGATGACATCGTGTCGTGATTTGTGCTCCCACACAGACTAAACAAGGCCGGGCACGTTCCAGCGCGGCTGTGGGGATAAATCAGGTAGTGGCGCTGCGGGTGCCTCTGCCTTTCTCCTCCCTGATTATTCTTCTCCTGCTCTGAGCACTTAGATGCAAACACACACATGCTTTCCATAAAGTAAAAATAGGGATTGTTCCAAAATGATGCTGGATGGAGCTTTCACAGGCTGGAAAAATTGCTCAGGCTCTTGGATCTGCTCAGAGAGGGCTCCGCATACTAGAAATGGGTTTAGAATCACAGAATCATGGGATCATTCAGATTGGAAAAGACCTCTCAGCTCATCCAGTCCAAACATCAGCCCAACCCCACCATGCCTGCTAAACCATGTCCCCAAGTGTCACATCTACACGGTTTTTGAATCCCTCCAGGGGTGGAGACTCCATCACTGCCCTGGGCAGCCTCTGCCAGGGCTTCAACAGTCTGTCAGTAAGGACATTTTCCCAATATCCAATCTGAACCTCCCCTGGCACAACTTGAGGCCATTTCCTCTCATCCCATCCCTTGTTACCTGGGAGCAGAACCCAGTACCCACCTCGCCACAACCTCCCCTCCAGGAGCTGCAGAGAGCAATGAGGTCTCCCCTCAGCCTCCTTCAGGCTAAACAGCCCCAGAGTCCTAAGCCACTTGCAGAATCCCTGGGCTCCAGACCCTTCCCCATCTCTGTTCTGTTCTCCAGATGTGCTCCAGCCCCTCAATGTCCTTCTTGGAGTGAGGGTCCCAAAACTGAACCCAGGATTCGAGGTGCAGCCTTACCAATGCCAAGTGCAGGGGGATGTTACCTTCCCTGGTCCTGCAGGCTACCCCAGGGCTGATCCAAGCCAGGATGCTGTTGGCCTTCTTGGCCTGGGCCACCGCTGGCTCATGGTCAGTTTGCTGAGCTTTGTCCCTTTACTGCTGTAAGGTCTCTCTGGAGCCTTCTCCAGGCTGAACAACCTCAACTTTCTCAGCCTGTCCTCGTAGCAGAGGTGCTCCAGCCTTTGGATCATCTCCGTGGCCTCCTCTGGAGCAGTTCCAACAGTTCCATAGCCTTACGATTTTGGAGATTCCAGACCTGGACACAGGACTCCAGGTGTATATCCAATATATTTATATCCCATAATCATAGCTTGTGCTGTAGTGCCAGCAGAGCTGATGGAGCTCCCCAAGCTTCCCACAATCTCCCCTTCAGCATGAACCACCTCTGGTACTGCTGTCCCTCCTCCCACCAAGAGAGAAATTTCCTGTATAATTCCAGGACTCCGTTGTCTCATGCGCATTTAGTTCTCATTGGAGTTTCCCTTCTGAGTTTATTTTTGGTAGGGCCTGAAATAGGAAATGAGTTGTTGGCAATAAGCTCACTTTTATCGCTGCTCGCTGGCCCAGCCAAAACAAATGTGCCGTTGTCCAATGCAACAACTCCTTCTTCAGTCTGGGAAAGTGGGATGAAATAGGAAGAAGCCTGGTGTTACAGGGTTGGTGGAGTAGAGGCTGCATATGCCTCTGGCCTCCTCATCCTCCCCTCGCCACGGTCCTGGTGGAGATGAAGGATGGGATCCATCAGGTGGTTCCTGCTCCATCACAGGATCTCCTGCCAGCCTCATGCAGTGCTTCTCCTTGGCCACAGGAGGCCACGAAGTGTTAGCCAAGTCCAGAAAGCCAACTGTGTCCTGGGTTGCATCCAAAGCAGTGGGACCAGCAGGGCCAGGGAGGGGATTCTGCCCCTCTGCTCTGCTCTGGTGAGACCCCACCTGGAGCTCTATGTCCAGTTCTGGAGTCCTCAGCACAGAGAGGACATGGAGCTGGTCTCCTCCTGGGCCATCAACTCCAGAGCAGAGGGGGACAAGCTCAGGATGACACTGCAGTGGGCACCAGCGCTCCAATCTAACCCTCTCCTGGTGCAACTTGAAACCATTTCCTCTCATCCCTTGTCAGCGCTCCAATCTAACCCTCTCCTGGTGCAACTTGAAACCATTTCCTCTCATCCCTTGTTCCCTAGGAGAAGATCTCAGCTCCCATCTCACAACAACCTCCTTTCTGGGAGTTGCAGAGAGCGATGAGGACTCCCCTCAGCCTCTTCTTCTCCAGACTAAACAGCCCCAGGTCCCTCAGCAGCAGCTGCAGCAGGAACCCCTGTCCCCACTGCATCGCGCTCAGGACCAGGCTGAGCACTTGAGCAAGACCCACGGGGAGCGTGGGGCATGTAGAAATGACACCCGACTATGGAAGAAATACACTTTTATTAGGAAAGCGCTCTGCAGAGGTGCCAGGCTCTGTCGTACCAAACTAATCCCTCCAACTTTGCTGGATGGGATGCGCAACCCCAAAGGGGCATCCAACTCCGGCCATAAATAGTGCTTTCCTCCTGGCCAGAAGCGAGCCCGGGAGCAGAGGGGAGGGCGGCATCGGTCGAAACCAGCTCGACCCCATGCCGGTACCGGCACTGGAGAGCTGTGCTTGGAGCCCAGGGGGTATTTGCTCCTGATAAGGGATGCAGGGTGCATCCCTGGCAACGCCCTGGGCGCTGGGCAGCAGCACCCTCCCTCTCCCGCGCTCCACAAGCCCGACAGACCGGAGTGGGGCGTGGGAAGCGAGCGGCTCCGTTACTGCAGAATATACCGTGGGGACGTCTAGTACAACAAGCGCTGCTTATGCGATCGATAATACTGCTACAAAAAAAAGGGGGAGAGGGATTTGCCACGCATGGACTGGTCCCCCCTGCCCCGGGTTGGCGGCCGGGCTGGCTCCCACCATCCTGCCAGGATGAGGGCTGCCAGCCCCGGCACGGAGCATGGATGGGGAGGACCAGGTCCTGGGGCAAGGGAGGCTAGAGGAAAACAGGGGATGGGAGAGATGGAGTCGGGGGAAAACAGAGGCTCAAGGCTCTTCCAGTACCCCCTGCCCAGTCCAGGCATCCACGTCCGCTGGCTGTGCCGGCAAATGTCCTTCTTCCCAGCATGTGGCCGGCATGGGGCCAGTGCACGGCGCCCGGTCACTGCACGGCCTGAGCGGGCACGGTGGCTGCCCTGGGCTGCTCCAGGCTGGTTTCCCGGCTCTTCTTCCTAGGAGGCTTTTTAATGGGGGTTTTCTTGGCAGCCTGCTCGGTGGGGACAGCCTGGTCCTGGCTGCTGCCAGCGCTCGGCTTCTCCACCCGCTTGGGCTCCCCAGCTGCCGGCTCGGCCACGCCGGGGATCAGTTTTTGCAGATGGGGTGAGGTGGGCAGCAGGGGCTTGCTGGTCTTCTGGCCGCCGGCGGCCGCCGAGCGCTTGGCTTTCTGCGGAGGGGTGGGCTTCTCCCGCTGGGCACCCACCCCGTTCGCCCGGGTGCCTCCATCCCCCTTGTTGAGGCTCTGAGTCTTTTCCTTCAGCTGGGCGGCCAGCTCGGAGGCCAGCTGGGGATGCAGTGGCTCGGAGCGCGATTTGCTGGTGCTGGGGCTGCGGGGAGCATCCCTGTTGTCCCCAGCTCGCCGCTCGGGCTGGAAGGTGCCCATCTTTCTAAAGGCATTCTGCACCGCCCCGTTGATGCTCTCCGTCGCCTCCGAGCTGGCTTTGCTCCTCTGCTTGGGCTTGGATGGGGACTGGGGCTCCCCGGTGAGGTTGGCTTTGCCCTCAGGGACGCCAGGCTCCTTCGGTTGCTTCTGTGCTTTCTCCTTGCCTCGTGCGCTGCCCTTCTCCTCCGCTCGGCCCTGCACACCAGCCGATGTCTCGCTCGGGCTCCTCTTCCTCTTGGCCAAGCCCTGGCCATGCTCGGGGCTGTCAGTGTGGGTGGCTGCTCGCTCCGGGGACCTGCTGGGTGCTGGCAGCGAGTTGGACTGGCCGGAGCCGTACCTGCCGTGGATCCAGGAGACTTTGGGCTTCGTGGACGGGTCTGGGGGACGAGGCTTGGTCCTCTCCGGGGACGGTGGTTTCCCAGGGCTGCGTGGCTCCGTGACAGCATCCTCCTCCTCCTTGGACTGCTTGGAGAGACGGGCGACCCGGGCGTAGAGTGCGGCACCGGCCGAGCCTGAGCCGCAGGAGGAGCGCTCGCTGTCCGAGGACTTGAGCAGGGGCGTTTCGCTGCTGTCAGCCGGGAAGGCTCTGACGGAGCCCGTCTCCTTCAGAACGGTGTATTCGCCTGCTTCCTCCCCGCTGGCTGGAGGCACCAGCTTGTCCCCAGGGCTGGCGGGTGTCCCTCTGTCCCTGCTGTCGCCCACGCTCTCTGTGGGAGGAGAGCAAGGGGTGTCAGGGGGGACGTGTCCAGGGACAGGAAGGATTGAGATGCTCCTGCATCACAGGACAGCATCCCACTCGGTCCCACCCTGCACCCTGGTGTGTCCCAGGTCCCCCAATCTCTGCCTCCCAGTCAGGGATCATAAAATCACGGAATGGTTTGGGTTGGAAGGGACCTCAAAGCTCGTACAGTTCCAACCCCACTGCCATGGGCAGGGACACCTCCCGCTGGCTCAGGGGCTCCAAGCCCCATCCAACCTGGCCTTGAACCCCTCCAGGGATGGGGCAGCCACCACTGCTTTGGGCAACCTGGGCCAGGGCCTCCCCACCCTCATTGTGAAGAATTTCTTCCTAATGTCTAACCTAAATCTTCCCCCCTCCAATTTAAAGTCATTTCCTCATGTCCTATCACTACATGCACTTGTAGAAAGCCCCACCCCAGATTTCTTTTAGGTCCCCTTCAGGTACTGGAAGCTGCTCTAAGGTCCAGCAGAAAAAGGCTCTTAAAGCAACATTGGGGCAGCAAACACTGGAGGAGGGAGCTGTGAAACTGCACGGGAGGCCACATCAGCACCTGCATCCCTTCCCAGATCATGAGGGGCCAAGGCGACATGGTCCCCACCATGCACGAGTGACACCTCTCCACTGAGCAGGAGGTGTCCCTGGATATAGCCCTGAAATCCCCTGGGGAAGCACCCCATCCCCCTGCTCACCTTCATGGGGGACACAGTACACTGGCCCCTCATCTGTGGTGTCAAAGGAGGAGAAGGAGCCACGGGAGGACCAGGATGGGGAAGGCTGCTCCACCACAGAGGGCGGCTCGATGAAGCTGCAGTTCAGGGTGTTCTCCAGGTCATGATGGGCCACTGTGAGGGCAAGAAACCTCTGTAAGTGCCCGTCCTGCCAGCCCCCCGAGCTCCCATGCCAGCGAGGAGGGTGGGATGCTGCACAGCCCCCACCTGCCCAGCTTGGCACTAGGTCTTGAGGATGGGGACAACACCCCTGGCTTGGGGACAGCTCTCGCTGCACATGTCCACCAGGTCCCCTAGCCAAGTGCCCATATGCTGAGGCCACCAACATGCGCGGCATCCCCCATGCCTGGGGACAAGTGGCTGTGGGCAGCAGAACCCTGTGAGCTTTACACCTCCCACCCATCCCCTCTCCATGGCAGGTCTCCAGCTGCCCACACTGAGGATGCACATGGCAGAGGGATGAACCACCCAAAACTCTCCATCCCATGAGGACCTGGCGAGCATCCTGGTGTCACCCAGGAGCTGCACAACCACCCTGCCTACTTTAATTGCACTAACTTTCACTTCAGCATCGCTGTTTGCATTTTCCTTTTGTGAAAGGAGGTTAAAGGATGCCCTCAGCATGGGGATGCACAGCACTATTTATTTCCCTGCCCCTGCATAATTGGCTTCTTGGAGAAAAGGAAATAAAACCAAAAAGCAGCGATATTTAAAGAGCAAACGGCCTGCAGAGGGGGAAGTGGCAGTTTCACCATGGCTTTCCTTGTAATAAAAACCAAAAAGGGAAAATTAAAAGCAGCCGTCTGGAAGTGGATGAAGGGAGATGCTTCCTGCGAGGGGGCGTGACGAGAGGTTGGGACTCACAGCCACGAGGCGTCTCTGTGACTTGATGAGACCCAGGATCCAACCAAAGGATCAAAATAGGATGTGCATGGTCCCCTTGGATTTATCCCTCCAGTTGCTATATCACAGACTGATGGGGCTGGGAGAACGGCACCCGCTTCCCTCAGGTCCCCTCCCTCTGCTTCTCCCCAAACCCGGTGTGAACGTTGGGGTTGTCCTGTGCAGGGACAGGTGTTGGACTTGATGATCCCTGTGGGTCCCTTCCAACTCAGGTCACTTTGTACCCCACAGCCAGGCTCCAGGAAGAGCCCGCAGCCTGGCTGGGATGTGAGACCACCCCAAGAATCCCTCTGGCACCAGTGCCACATCCTCAGCCGATCCCGGGGCTGCTGCCGCCCTGTTTGCACGGAGCAGCTGGGATGGTGCCAGAGGCCTCCAGGCTGACGCGGGGAAGGCGCACGCAGCCCCCTTGAGCCCCCCCTGCCCTTGCAGCACACAGGCACCCGCTGTCCTCCCCGAGCCCTGCCTGGCCCCTTCCACAAACACATCCTCTGTTATCCTTGCAGCAGGAATGTTTCTCCGGCCCCGGCGCACCCTGCTCTGGGCAGGGCTTTGCTGTGCCCCAGCATGAAGAGGAGTTGTCTCCCCCTCAGCGATGATGCTGGAGCTGGGGAACACCACGCTGGGACAGGGGCCAGCTCCGTGTCCCATCTGGGATGGGGGATTTGGTCTCACACTGAGCCGCTGTTCACCTGGATGCGGCTGCTTGGAGCACCCCAGCAGCACTGCTGCCCAGGGCGGTGCTGGGCTCGGGAAGGGGAGTACGGAGCTGAGTTCTGTGGCACCACAGGGTGGGGAGCACTGCCTTTGCCCCCCAGGTTATTCAACGGGGTCCCCTCTGAGCTGGGAGATCCCCATCCTCACGCTGGGAGTGAGGGTGTAAGAGGGTGTTCCTGGTGCCTGGTTCCAGGGGCACCCCAGGGGCAGTATGTGAGCAGCCTCTGCTGAGCCTGGTTTGCACCCCAGCAGTGCAGGAAGGTCCCCCCTAATCTCTGCCCCTCCATCCCGCTGCCTGCAGCAGCACGGGGTGCTCCAGCCCCAGCTCGGATGCTCTTGCCCCACGCAAAGCTGGGGCAGGCTTGGGTCAGGACCGAAGGGGCACACAAGGCATTCGTTGCTTCACCAGGGACTGTTCCTCTGCCTGGGGAACCCAAGAACCTCCCACACCAGCTCAGCAGAGCACTTGGTACCCACCCTTGTGAAGCCAAACAATGTGCTTTGAGATCCAGAAGCTGCAGCATAAGAAAGGGCTGAGCACCTGCAAGCCAGGCAGCCCATACCAAGAATTGTGATGGTTCCAGGGACCTGCGTGTCCCTGTCACCGCTCTGCTGTGCTCACTACCCTGAGTTTGGGGCTTGAAAGGATGCTGGGAGCAACACGCACTGTGCTGCCAGGAGGAAAGCTCCCAGGGTTTGGCTCTCTGCCCCCTTCCCAAAGCCCAGCACCTTACCCACGACCTTGGGGAGCTTCTGGCGGCGCAGGGGGATGCGCGGGAGCTTCATGCCGATCCGACTGAATCGCCCACACAAGCGTCTTGGTGGCTTCTTGGCTGCTGCTGGGTCATGGCTGGAGCTGCAAGAGAAGGTGAGGTGTCACCAGAGAGGGACTGGCACCCGTTTGGTAGCGGGGAAACCCTTCACCGAGCCTGGCAGGAGCTCAGCGGTGCTGACAGCACAAAGGGATTGGGGGAGAGATAACGGATCAAAGCAGGGGATGCCCAGGGCACAGGGGATCGGGGATGAGTGGGGGCTGCTGCCAGCTCGCACTGTGCCAGGATGCAGAGCGGTGTCACGAGGTGGTGGCAAGGCCAGATGCAGCCCCGAACCACCCAACAGCGCCCAGCCAAGACCATGAAGCTTTAAGACATAAATCTCATCCCAACCCCAAAACAAACACGTGGCTTCTTTTTATTTGCTCTCTGGTTTTGCAGCCTCCTGGGGCTGAGTTTTTAAGCAATTTTCTGCAGCCGCAGGAGCGAGCAGCGTCATGTGTTGATGCAGGGCAGCCTGTGACAGGCCCGCTGCTCTGTGGTCCCTCGGGATGGTCCTGCAAGGGATCTCTACTGGGATGGCCCCGTGACCCAGCTGTTTTGGGACACTGGAAGTTTGGGCACCCCGGGAAGGAGAAAACTGTTTTGAGCCGTTTCCCCTCTCCCTGAGCGATGCTTTACCACGCGGGGCTGCGTTTGTGCTTCCATCTGTGGGATAATTCCGTGCAGCCCCCAGGCTCTCCACGCCAGATGTGCTGGGCTTGGGACTGAGCTGGCAGGACTGCAAGGGGAGGCTTCTGGAAAATTCCCGTGCAGCAGCAGCCGGCAGCAGGAGGGGAAGCTTCCTCAGCTCCCACGGCCCGCTCGTCCCTTGCTGAGCTGCACAAGCCTTCCCTTCCTGCAACAGGGCTGTCCCCATGGTGGGATGTCACCCAGTGCTGAGAAAACACTGCTGGCATCCTGAACTTGCTGCAGGACCTCCTCCTCCCTGCCTGGAACGCCCTGCTGCGGGACAGCCAGCAGTGCTGCAGCCTATTACCCCCTAAGAGGTTTATTCTGGGGGTTTTGTTCCCATCTTGATGCCCTCACTGTATTTTAGGGTTCCCTTTGCAGAAGAGCTCCGGGCCTCCAGAGATTGGGGGGGACCTGCTGGGTCTCCATGGCCCACAAGAGGGAAACAAAATCAGGGAGAGAGGGGAAGGGTTCTCCAGGCAGAGCCCCCCCCTCCACCACCCCCGCAGATGGGTGCTGCCCTTAGGATGCAGCGGGACCTGCTCAGACCCTGGGGACTGCACGGTGCTGGGTGGTTGGTGCTGCTCTGCCTCAGTTTCCCTGCAGCATCACTGTCCCAGTGCGGTCCCTGCATCCCTGCTGTGATCACTGACATCCCCAGACCTGCAGCTGTCCCCCTGCCCAGGCTCTGCGAGCCCACCTGGCCCCGGCACTCACCCATGAACATCATCCTTCTTGCGGCAGACGCAGCAGCAACAGAGCAGGGAGAGCAGGAGGATGAGCAGCAGGGCCAGGAGGGCTCCTGCCCCGATCACCCCCATCCGCTGGTTGGCTTCTGCAAGACAAAGCCACTGGCTCAGCACCAGCCCCGCAGCAGAGCCCGGCACCCGGAGTCGTGCCCGCGGCACTCACCCATGTGGCAGGCGCCCGTCAGCGGGTCGCAGGCGCCGTCGTGGCAGCTGCAGGCATCGGCGCAGTTGGCTCCATAACGGCCAGGGGGGCACGTCAAGTTACAGCTGGAAAGAAGGGACTGGATGAGAGCAGAGCATCCCCCCTGGTGTCCACTGGGCTGTGACCTCCCCCCAAACCTCCACGCTCTGGTGAAAAGCAGGGTTCCCTCTGCCTGCTGGGACACAGCCCCCTGCACCCTGCAGGACCCTGTGATCTGCAGGGAGCAGAAGCCCCTCACTCATAGATCATAGAATCATAGAATCACCAGGTTGGAAAAGACCCACCGGATCATCGAGTCCAACCATTCCTATCAAACACTAAACCATGTCCCTCAGCGCCTTGTCCACCTCAACCACCTCCAGGGAAGGTGACTCAACCCCCTCCCTGGGCAGCCTCTGCCAGTGCCCAATGACCCTTTCCATGAAAAATTTTTTCCTGATGTCCAGCCCGAACCTCCCCTGGTGGAGCTTGAGGCCATTCCCTATCATCCTGTCCCCTGTCACTTGGGAGAAGAGCCCAGCTCCCTCCTCTCCACAACCTCCTTTCAGCTAGTTGTAGAGAGCAATGAGGTCTCCCCTCAGCCTCCTCTTCTCCAGGTTCACCCACTGGATTTGACATAACTCACGGGACCTGGCCCAGCTGTAGCTAGGATGTTAATGTTGCTCCTTGTGCGGGCGCTTTGTAATTAGAGACAGCAATTACCAAAGGTCATTAACCCAGCAGCTGCATCCAAAGACAGCCTGGGATCATGCGCAGGGCTTTCAGCTCAGCTTGGTGGCCACATGGCCATGGCACTCGCAGCCTCTCCACACCACGCTGGGCACAGGCACCGCAGATATGACCTGAGAAGGTGCCCAGGCTTATTTTACTTTCATCTTTTTGGTCTCCAAGGAGAAAAAACAACTGAGCAGCCCTGAGGCATCTGCTCTGTCAAGGTGGACCCTCCCAGTTTGGCAAAGCCCAGTGTCATCTCCATCACTGGCAAAATGACCTCCCTTGTAGTGTCACCAAGGCAATGGGGACATGTATGAACAGGCACCGAACAGTGGGCATCAAGGGTTTCAGCATGAAAAACAAGCACCAGGCACGCACCAAAGCAACCGGGGCTCTTGATGCTGGCATCTGACCTACCTGCCATGCCAGCTGCAGGTCAGGCATCACGGCGCAGAACCCAGATGGATTTGGGGGATGCCAGCACCTCTCCTGGGCACCAAATCCTCCTCCAGCCATGGGAGAGACACCGTGGTGCTGCACCCAAAGGGATTTGGGGGATGCCAGCGGCTCCGCTGGGCACCAAACCCTCCTCCAGCCATGGGAGAGACACCGTGGTGCTGCACCCAAAGGGATTTGGAGGATGCCAGCAGCTCTGCTGGGCACCAAACCCTCCTCCAGCTGCTCGCCAGCAACCGCCACCCGGCCAGAGCAGCTTTAGCGGTAAGAAGCCAGTGGGCCCCAGCCCAAACACTTTTCCTCAGGGATGCAGCTGCCTCCCAGCCCTCGGCGCTGTGCCCGGAGCTGGCTCAACCCATTTCACGCTCTGCAGACTTGCAAAGTGCTGCCCCAGCTGAGCCTTGTGCCCGCCAGGTGCCACGTGCCCACTGGCAGAGGTGCTGAGCCCCACAAGTGCAGCAGGGTGGGAGCAGAGATACTTCCCCAGTAACCCAAACCCCCTCATCCCACCGCTTGGACCCACATTTCTGCCCCAGGCAGTGATTTTGGGAGAGCAGAGGGGCTGACTTTTTTTTCCAAGAGGGTCCTACCCGCTCTGGGAATGACGCAGGGAAGAGAAAGTGCTTTGTGCCTGCCACAAATAGTTCAGCAGCCTTTCCTTAAGCACCCTCCTAATACAGAGCTTTGAGGACACCCTGACAAAATGAGGACGTCCCTTCTGCTTTCTTTGCAGAAATCACCCCCTTTTCAGCAAAATTATATGCTGCTGACAAAACCACCAGCTTGCACATAGTCACAGGGACCCACTCTAGCTCCAGGGAAGTTCCTGGCGAGCACCCGTGTGGCACAGTGCAGCCTGCAGTTACAGCTCTGGGGTGCTGCTGGGGCTGGGGCTGCATCCGAGCAACTTCAGTCCCTGCACCCGGACATCCTTGATCCCCACATCCTGAGCATCCCCAATCCCTGCATCCTGAGCATCCCTGGTCCGTGCAGCCCAAGCATTCCTGGTCCCTGTAACCCACACATCGTTACTCCCTGCATCTCAAGCATCCCCAGTCCTTGCATACTGAGCATCTCCAGTCCCTGCATCCTGAGCATCCTTGGTCCACTTACCCCAAGCATCCCTGGTCCCCTTGCCCCAAGCATCCCCGATCCCTGTGTCCCAAGTATCCCTAGTGCCTGCATCTTGAGCATCCCTGGTCCCCACATCCCAAATATCCCTGGTCCCCGCATCCCCAGGGCCTCAGAACAATTTAAATCACGCGCTGCCCTCCATCACCATATGAAATTGTTGCCACACCACCCTGCTGAGCACCAGGACCCTCTCCCCTCTGGCTTTGCTAATAAAGGTGTTGACACTGCCCAGGCTGGGCTGCCTCCCTGCTCACCTTCGCAGTTCTTCCAGCAGCACAACTGGTCAGTGAAGCCCCCCAAACCCTCTGAAATGCAAACTCTCCCTATTTCTACAACCTGAGTAAAACACTGGCATGGATGGGATGCCTGCCCCGCATCCCTGCCCCTGCGTCCAACCTCACGGTGTGTTCATGGCACAATCTGAGCAGGACATGGAGGAGCCTCCTCTTTCCAAACAGCACTGGAAAATCACCCCACACTGCAATAAACTAGCAGGGAATGAGAGTAGGACTTTGTCATCCCTTGTGCCCCTTCCTTGGGCAGGGGGAAAAGGGCAGGACCATGGGGTTCATCCTGGGGCTGAGGAGCTCGGCCAGAGCCGCAGCTCGCGGCAGGAGCACCCCATGGATGCCATCCCTGTGAGGCTGTTTGCTATTCTGGGATGCGGCTTTCTCTCTCTAGTTGGCTAGAAATTCCACCCTGGACTTAAGGGAAAAAACCCAAACCACCGTTTTGTCGACAGCATTTGTTTTTGCCAAAGAGCCATTTCCTAAAGCACAATCCCTCTCTCTCAGCGTTACCTTGCTGCTAACGGCTCTGAGACCGTGTCCATTCCCCTCCGCTCCAAAAGTAGCTGGATTATTGCCTGTGAGTGCTTCCACCACAGGAAACCTCTTGGCTGGGATCCATGTAGAACACAGGGAGGCGGGAGGTTCCTGAGCATCACTCGCACCCCAGGGTGCAGCCCGGAGCATGGGTCACTTACTAGGTGCCGTGGGAGCCGGGGTGGCAGAGGCACCGGCCAGTCTCGAAGTGGCACTGCCCGTTGACGCAGTCGCTGCAGACAAAGGCACAGTTTTCCCCATACGTCCCATTCCGGCACTTGGTTTCACACCTGGGAAGGGATAAGGGCAGAGGTTGGAGCACCCGCAGCTCCTGAGGGATTTCCAGGAACCCCTAACCCTCCTGCCTGCAAGCAGGGAGATGGGTCTGTGCGGTGTCAGCCCCCTCTAGGTGCTGCAAAGTGCTGGACCTAGTCCCAGGCACAAAAGCCTGCAGGAAAGCATCCCAGCTTCAGGCTGAGCTCTACCACGAGCGCCCAACATTACCCGGGAACCTGGCACTGGGGTCTCACAGCTGAAAACCATTCCCCCTCATCCTATCCCTGCACTCCCTCATCAAGAGCCCCTCCACAGCTTTCCTGGAGCCCCTTTCAGTACTGGAAGCTGCTCTAGGGTCTCCTCACAGCCTTCTCTTCTCCAGGCTGAACAAGCCCAACTCTCAGCCCATGCCAGTGGGCTCAGCCGATCCCTGCCTGCCCCACCTGGTCCCCAGGCAGGGAGCAGAGGGAAGGTGGTCATCGCTCCTCTGGGGCCCGACCCTCACCAGCCCCACTCACCGGTCTCCGATCCAGCCTGGGTTGCAGTGGGAGCACTTCCCATTGATGTGGTTGCAGGTGTGGCCGTCCTTGCAGGGGGGACAGAGCTTCTCGCAGCCCTCTCCGTAGAAGCCGGGCGAGCAGGGTTGGTCACACTTGGTGCCGTTCCAGCCCGCCTCGCAGGTCAGGCAGCGCCCGTCTGCCACGGTGCACGGCTGCAGGCTCTTGCACTGCCCGCACCTGCAGCGCATGAGGGGATCCCGTCACCCCACGCAGCACCTCCACGCCACCTGCTGCCACCTCCCATCGCACCCACGGTGCCGGATCAAGCCCAACAGGGTCCAGCCACTCACCTCCTCCTGCATCCTTGGCCGTAGAAGCCAGCCGGGCACGGCTCGCGGCAATATTTGCCCCGGTAGCCGGGTTCGCACGTGCAGGTCCCATCTACCTGGTTGCATTTGCCCTTGTAGCACTGGCAGTAGCGGTCACAGCGGGGCCCGAACGTTCGCTCTCGGCACTGGCAGCGCCCCGTGAACTGCTCGCAGGGCGAATTGTTGCAGGAGCACTGGTTGTTGCAGCTACGGCCCCACCAGCCGGGCTGGCACAGGCAGTTACCCGTCTGCTGGTCGCACTGGGAGTTGTGGCTGCAGTAGCAGGAGCTGGAGCACTGGGGTCCCCACCACTTGGGCTCGCAGGTGCATTTCCCCGTCTTCTGGTCACACTTGCCGTGCTTGCAGAGGCAGATGTTCTCGCATTTGGGACCCCAGCGGTTGGGGTTGCAGGTGCACTGGCCAGTCACGTCCTCGCACTGCCCGTTGGGGTGGCAGCTGCACATCTCCTTGCAGTCGGGACCCCAGAACTGCCGGGGACACTCTGTGGGGCAAAGCCATCAGCCCTGGGACAACCCAGCACCAGCCACCGGTGGAGAACCCCAGCACCAGCCACCGGTGGAGAACCCCAGCACTAGCTACTGGTGGAGAACCCCAGCACTAGCCACCGGTGGAGAACCCCAGCACTAGGCACCGGTGGAGAACCCCAGCACTAGCCACTGGTGGAGAACCCCAGCCCCAATGGGACCACTCGACCGCAGCCCCCACTACTCCTCCCAGTGGCAGAGGAGGACCCTCCAAAGGGGACAATGCCCTGGGGACAAAGCCAGGGGGACAGGCAAGAGCAGCTGCAGCCCCAGCCCTGATGCTCTGGAGTCACCCCAGGATGAGGCAGCTCTCCTGGTGAACCCCACCGAGGACAGCGGGCGCCTGTCTGTACTCACTGGTGTCGCAGTTGGCGCCAAAGTAGCCGTGGCGGCAGCGGCACTCGCCGGGCCGGACGCACACCTCGTTCTCCTTGCAGGTGAAGTTCCCCTCGCACACGGCTGGATGAATGGACAGACAGCAGGCATGAGCACCAGTGCTACCAAGCTTGTCCCTGCTCCCCCAACCCTCCCCGGCACCACACAGCAGGAGAAAGGGCTGCTGGTGGCACACTGGGTGCTGCTGAGCTGCAGCACCATGACTGACCTGGCAAACAGCCGGGCAGGCTGGATGGAACCATTGTCAGAAAGATGCCACCACCCACTCAGCTCAGTTCCATCCCCGCCACCAATCTCCAGCCACCCAGCTCAGCTCCATCCCTGTCACCAACCTCCAGCCACCCAGCTCAGCTCCATCCCTGCTACCAACCTCCTGCCACCCAGGTTGGATCCATCCCTGCCACCAACCTCCTGCCACCCAAGCTAAGCTCCAGTCCTGCCACCAACCTCCTGCCACCCAGCTCAGCTCCAGTCCTGCCACCAGTCTCCTGTGACCCAGCTTGGATCCATCCCTGCCTCCCAGCTCAGCTCCAATCTTGCCACCAGTCCCCTAGCTCAGCTCCATCCCAGCCTCCCAGCTCAGCTCCATCCCTTTTTCCCGTGTCCCTGCCACCGGGCTGCTCCCGCTGGCAGCATCCCTCGCTCAGCCTCATCGTCAGAGGCAGCTCGGGGCAGGAGCTGCCTGCAGGTGCTGGGGGAAACGGGAACATGAGGTGTGGGGTTGTGGACAGCCATGAGCGCAGTCCCTTTGTCCCCCTCCCCACGCTCCTAACGGCGTCACTGCCACCCCTCCAGCACCTCTCCTGCGGTGGAGGCAGCCCCCAAAGGTCCCAGCCCCTCTCCTGCTGGGGCCAAGGTGCAGAGCAGGGTGTGGGACAGGCAGTGCTGTGGTGCAGGCAGGCGCAGGCAGATCCCAAGCTTTCTTAGAGAGAGGGAGAGCAAACCACCCAGCCCAGCCACCTTACCTGGGAGTTCTTAGACCTATGGTGATGGATACTATAGAAAGCCCTAAAATAGACAGATCACACAGGTTAGGAGCAGTGAGTCTAATGGTTAGAGCAGCCTTGGGGTGAGGAGAAAGGGACAGGTCGCTGGCAGGACCATCCTCCCCCCGCTGTCCTGGCAGACCTCGTCCTCCCTTCCTGCTGGTACGAAGGGACCGTGTCCCGTTCCCAGTGCCCGAGCACCCAACGCATGCAGCGAGCAGTTACGATGGCTCATGCACGGTGGGTTAGTTGGTTACGTGGTCTTTGCCGCTGCCTGCAAACTGCTGATGCCCTGGGTCAGTGCGCAGAGCTCCTCCGTCTCTCCTGGGGCACGGTGAGCCCTGTGGCCAGCAGAGCCTGCGGGGAGCAGCAGGGGGACCCCAAAACTGGCAGCGGTGCAGGAGATGAGAGCTCCTAGGGCTTCACACTCAGCATTCATGGCCCCAGTGAGAACCAGAACACCCGGTGCTGCCCTGGCTGGGCTGTCCTGCCCACAGGCTCGCTGGCCTCTGCCTGGCAGACACGCGTGCCTGGTCCTGGCAGCTTCTCCTCCACCAACAGCTCTTGTGGGGGCTCTCTGGCTCCCACCAACGCAGCTGCAAGTTCCCTGTCCCCACGCTTCACCCTGCAGGACAACTCGCTGTCATTTGAGTCCCAGAGCAGCCCCTCAAATCCTTTGACCCAACGCTGGCCAGCACAGAGAGAACCCCCCAACACTGGGAGCGAGGGCGATGCTCCCCGCAGAGCAGGCTGCTGCGGGTTTGGGGGGACATCAGTGTGGGGCAGGGGGTACCTTGGGCTGGACGCTGTCACCAGCACCCATTCCATCCACGTGTTGCTGGCTCCAAGCAGTGCCAGGAGGCTGGAGAGCCACCAGCATCCCCAGGGAGGCTGCCTGCAGGCAGAGGTCCCCAGGGCAGTGGCTCCCTGCCATGGGGCACCAGGAGGTCTCAGCAAAGATGAAGAGCAGTGTCCAGTGAAGCAAAACACCAGTACTTACCTATTAAACACTCGCTTCCCTGTTGCCTCCATCCTGGGCAGCACACGAGCACTGAGGAGCTGCAGGGGGAAAAAACACCACAGTTACAATCCTCAGAAAGTCCTAGTCCTTCCCGAAACTACACCAGGAGCTCACTGTGATGGTGAGAGGTCCTGCTCCCAGTCAGTTGAACCCTAACCAGGGGCTGCTGCAAGCTCTGGAAGTCCCAGGGGAAAACATCCCTGGGCTGGGCTGGCTCGGTGCTGGCAGGTAGGTGCCCAGCTTGTCTCCCCGTGGCACTGGACCTCCCTGCTCAGGAATGTCAATCCCTGCCCGCAGCACAAACAGCCAGGTGAAGGCAACTGCAGGACGGGTCCTTGAGCCCTTGGCTGTCCTGGAGTGCCAGGAATCCCCATAGAATCATAAAATCGCTAGGTTGGAAAAAACCCATCGGATCATTGAGTCCAACCATTCCCATCAATCACTAACCCATGTCCCTCAGCACCTCATCCACCCGTCCCTTAAACACCTCCAGGGAAGGTGACTCAAACACCTCCCTGGGCAGCCTCTGCCAGTGCCCAGTGACCCTTTCCATGAAATATTTTTTCCTAATGTCCAGCCTAAACTTCCCCTGGTGGAGCTTGAGGCCATTCCCTCTCGTCCTGTCCCCTGTCACTTGGGAGAAGAGGCCAGCTCCTTGCCCCCTCCTTGGGGGGCACCACACATCCCTGGGTGACCTGCTCATCCCCTGGGACGACACACATCCCTGTGGTGAGGTTCTCATCCCTGGGGTAACCTGCTGATTCCTGGGGCGACCAACTCATCCCCTGAGGTGTCTCACACCTCCTGGTCCCCATCAGCGATGGGAGTGATGCTGGAGGGTTATAAACACTCCAAGAGGACGCTGCTGCAGTCGAGGAAAACTCCACCCGGACTGGTCCGGCGGCGCAGTCTGGAATGCGTTCCTTTTCCTCTTTATATGTAACAAATGCAGAAGAGGAGGAGGAGACAGCGAGGAAGTATTCACTTGAAACCCAGCGCAGTCACAGGACCGAGTCTGGCTGCCAGACCGCCTCGTCCTGGGGCCGGGGAGGGAGCTGCCAGCAGCCCCCCATGCCAAACGCGGGGGTCCCAGCAGGCTGGGTGCAGCTCCCACCACCAGCCCCCTCCGAGGCAGCACCCGCACATCGAGCTGGGAGCATCGCCTCCCCCAACTTTTTCGTGGCAGACAGGGAAAAATTGGAAAGGAGGCAGAAAAGAACCACAAAAATGATTCAAGGCCTGGAAAAAATGCCTTGCAGCTGGAGCCCAAAATAGCTCCATCCCTTCAGCCTGGTGAAGCGGTCGCAAGATGCTGCAACGGCAAGCGGCGCGGACCCCCTGCACGGGGACCCCGGGGCTCGAGAGGGGGGCTCTGCTCTGGCTGAGCGTGCAAGGGGGTGCACGGTGTTAAAGGCAAAGGGGGGTCAACCCCCAAGCCACCGCCCTGAGGACCGGGAGAGCTGGAGACAAGGGTCCTCACTGCAAGAGGCTTCCTCTCTGCAAAGCCTCACCCAACGTGCGGCAATGCTCAGCAAAATTACACAATGTCCTGAGTTAGAAGGAACCCACAGAATTACAGAATCATAGAATCACCAGATTGGAAAAGATGCACCGGATCATCGAGTCCAAACATTCCTATCAAATACTAATGACCTGCGCTGGAAGGGACCCACAAGGACCATGGAGCCCAAGCCCAACCTTCACACTGTGAGGTTGATGTGTAGCCAAAGCACCCGCTGTCCCACCTGGGGCTGCTTACACCACTTCACCCTTGAGAACTTGAGTGTTGGGTGGGTTTTAGATGAAACCACTGCAGGTTTTCCTGGGGAAATCCTTCCACTTGGGAAAATCGCCCTCAAATAGTTCAGCCTGGCCACCAAAACAGGCAGAAGGGGTGATGACCAAAGAGAAGCACCCATGATAAATGCCCCAAGCTGACAGCAGGGAGCTGGGTGCTGCTGAAACACGGTGGCAGGAGGGAAAAAATCTTCTACTGCCACAAGCTGGAGAAGGCAAGTGGCACCGTGACCACCACCAGCCGGGATGCAGCCCACCCACCGCCTTGCCAGATGCAGGATTCATGCTTATCTCCCCCCTGATAGCTAATCTCACTCCCTGTGCCCGCTGGTGGTGTCCCACACCCCTCCACTCAGCCCTCGCCTCATCCATCAGCGCCTCTGACAGCAAATAAACTCACTCTTGTTGCACTGAGAGGCAGCTAGGATGCAGCACTAGGGAACTGGTGCTCCCAGTGCGGCACATGGACTGGTCCCTGAACACAGCCAGCCCCAGGGAGGGTCAGTGCTGTCTGTAGAGGTGACCAGCACCCATTAGGACAGGTCTAAAACACATCTCATGGTCTCAGTTCCTCCAAAGAGGGCTCATTCCACGCACCATGTGACACTAGAACCGGGATAACTGGGAGATCTGTTTAAACACTCACTCCTGACCCGCACAGATTTGCCACCACAGACATGAACAGCACAAATACACCTTCTATTTCTTTTTCTTTACTTCAAAGCCCTAAAAAAAAGAGTGGGAAAAAGAAGAAAAGCTGCCTCCAAGATGGGGATGGGGCTTGGGAACTTTGCTGAGGTGGAGGAAAAGGAGCAGGGACGTGGGCATCTCCAGAGAGGGTCACGCTAACTTCGAACTTCACATTTAGGACCTTTAACACCAAACAACTCCCAAACAGACCCTTGTGTTCTGCCCTCAATAACCTTCCTTGAATTGCAACCCACTAGCTGGATCTCAGGAGTCTGCAGGAGGGGCTGGAGCAGAATCTCCTCCAGCCCTCCAGAGGGATGCTGGCATCTCCAAGGGATGACTGGATGTGCTGGGCAGAGCCACATGGCCAGGAGTCCAACCAGCAGCTTTTCCAAGCTGGGGTGGGGGACACTGGGACCCCCTCCCAGCCCCAGGTACAGGGCAGGACCCGCAGCTCCTGCCAGATCGTGGTTCTTGGGGGCATCAAGTTTGCATGGATGGTGGCACGTGGGGCAACCTCCATGCTGAGGGAGCAGCACAGGAAAGACAAGGCTGGGTGCCAGCTGCACGCGTGGGGAGGTAAACAAGGTTTGTGCAAGGGTGAAGGGTGGAAAATGATGCAGCCATCACCTCAGCCTCCTGAGGAGCATCCTCCTCCCCACCTTGTCCGGCTTTCAGGCTCTGTTTGGCACAGGAGGGCAGACACCACCATCCACCCATCCCATGTACCCCATCCATGGCACCCATGGGTGGTGCAGGGAGGGAGTCTGAGCCCCGTGGCACTGGGGCAGCATCACCCCTGCCTCCAGACGGTGGAATTGGGGGGTGCACCCAGGCCCCCCACTCCTCGTGCGTGGGGCAGGACACCAGCTGGGACCCTTGTGCCACCAATCAGCCAGGCAGCTCCTGGGCAGCAGCACAGGGAGCGCTCCCCGCATCGTCCCCTGCTGAGGAGCAGCACGGGGCAGGGAGCTGCGGGGAATACAGGAAAATTCTGGCTCCTGAAATGCCTCCTTCGGAAACTGGGGCTGTAACTTGAGGAGGGGGCACCAGCGCCCCGCGGCCCTGCTGAATGGAGCCTTTATGCGGCCCCTCGCGCGCACAGCACATGTTTTCCTTGAGGACTCGTCTGACCTCACGGGCGAGATGTAAAGGTGCATTTATGGCCTGGGCCCCCCATCTAGGGCACGGATCCTGCTCTTGGCTGCAGGGGCTCTTCCCCCTTGGCTGGGGCCACCCTGGCCAGCACCAGCGTTGGCCCGAGGTGATGCTCTGCACAGTGACCTGTGGTACCCGGAGAAGCACTGGGAATGGGGACAAGGCAGTGCCAGCTCCCAGATCCCCGTTCCTGGCCAGCCAGGCAGGATGTGATCCACCCGGCACAGCCTAGCAGTGCCAGCATCCACTTTCTGAAGCCAAACCCAAAGGTCCTGGAGCTGCCAAGTCCATCATTCCAAGCAGCTCCAGTGGGATGCCCAGAGCATCTGCATCCTGCCAGCTGCATCCTGGCCCCGGGGTGGGGGCAGAACCAGCCCCGGGGTTGCAGGACTAGCCCCCAGAGCACAACTCCATCCCTAGAGGCACTCAGGACCCGTTTCCTACAGCAGAACCAGCCCTGGGGATGCAGGATTGGCCCCTACAGCACGACTCCATCCATGGAGGCACTCAGGACCAGCTCCCCGCAGCAGGACTGGCCCAAGGGGGATCAGGACCGTCCCCTCCAGCCCTGGCCTCAGCTCCTCGCCCCCTCCCCAGTGCTGGCTCCCCCCCCCTCAGCTCCACACAAGCTGGACTTTGTCTTGGAAGGCGCCCAGCGCGGCGGCTGGCCCGGGGGAGGGGAGCAGGGAGCCCGTCCGTGTGTCCCCCCGTCCACTCAGCATCCCCCGGCCCCCAAACCGTGGGGCAAGGGTCCCATCCCACCCTCCTTCCCCCTGCCTGGGGGTCCCATTCTGCCTCCTCCTTCCCCCCACCCAGGGGTTCCATCCCACCCCCCCCAACTCCCCCATCCCGGGGGTCCCATTCCATCCCCCTCCTCCCCGCCGGGGGGGTGTCACCCCATCCCCTATTCGGGGGTCCCATCCTACCCCCTCACTCCCTCTGCTTGGAAGGAGGGGTGTCCCTCTCTCTCTCTCCTCGGGGGTCCCATCCCATCACCCCTCCCTGCCCGGGGGTCCCATTTCAACCCCCTCCATCTCAAGGATCCCATCCTGCACCCCCCATTCCCGCATCCCTGGGCTCCCATCCCGCATCCCGGGGTTCCCATCCCGCACACCCCCCCACCCCCGCCCCCAAGCCCCCCCGGGGGTCCCGTGCCCCTCGTACCCGGCGGCCCTGCAGACGTTTCTTCCGCGGGGGCTCAGCTCCTGCGCGGCCGCTCCGCTCAGCACCAGCATCCCCAGCATCCCCAGCATCGCGGGGAGGGCGCGGCGGGGACCCGGAGCCGCCATCGCCGGCGGAGAAGGATGGAAGGGAGGGGAAGGGGAGGCGGGGGGGGGCGGTGCCCGGTTATCCCGAACCGAACCGTCCCGTGCGGGGCTACCCGGTCCCGCGTCAACCCCCCCCCCCTTCAACCCCGTCCCGGCTGCGCTTGCGGGCGGAAGGCGCGGTGCGGGCCACCCCCCCCTCCTCTCCTTCCCCGGCCTCGGCGGCAGCGGGAGGGGCTAAAAAATTCCGCATTGGTTCCCCTGACGGCGGGCCAGGCTCCGGGGGCCCCGGGCAGCGCCGCCCCCACCGGCCGCACCGAGCGGGAGCCCCGCGGAGCCAGCGCGGGGGGACCCGGGGGAGGGGGGGGGAAAGGGGGTCCCGGGAGTGCGGGAGCCCCCGGGGTTCGGGGTGTGTGGGGGGTGGGGGGCAGAGGCGCAGCAGCACCGGGATTCGGCTGTCACGGGGAGCTGGCGGCGCCGGGTGCCCGGGAGCCCCGCTGGTCCAGCAGCTCCGGCATCCCTGGGGATGCAGGAGCACCGGGATCGGGCTGTCCCAGGGGGTGTAAGAGCACCGGGATAGGGCTGTCCCAGGGGATCCAGCATCCTAGCATCGCTGGGGATGCAGGAGCTCCGGGATGGGACTGCCCCAGGGGATTCAGTGTCCCTGGGGATGCAAGAGCACCGGGATAGGGCTGCCCCAGGGGATCCAGCATCCTAGCATCCCTGGGAATGCAGGAGCACCGGGATCGGGCTGTCCCAGGAGATCCAGCATCCCTCGGGACGCAAGAGCACCAGGATCGGGCTGTCCCAGGGGATCCAGCATCCTAGGATCCCTGGGAATGCAGGAGCACCAGGATCGGGCTGTCCCAGGGGATCCAGCGTCCCTGGGGATGCAAGAACACCGGGATAGGGCTGTCCCAGGGGATCCAGCAGTTCCAGCAGCCCAGAGACCCTGGAGGTGTAAGAGCCCCGAGGTCGGGCTCTGGCAGCCTCAGGTGTCCTACAGCTCTGGGGTCTGGCTCCTCATGGTCTGGTATGAGAGAAGTGGCTGTAGCTGTCTGAGGGTTCCAGCAACTCCACGTGCCCATCAACCCCAGGATCTGGCTGTCCTACCTGGCACCTCCGGTCCCTGGGGGTCAGGCAGCCCAGGGGTCTGGCTGACAGAGATCCTGCAGCTCCAGATGTCCGGCAACACCAGGGTCTGGCTGTTTCGGGCATCCAGCAGCCCTAGGTGTATGATAGTCTGGGGTCCAACTATCCTGGGGGTCCAGCTGTCCTGGTCATCTGGTATCTCCATGTGTCCAGCAGTCCTGGGTGTCCAACAGCCCCTGGATCATCCAGTTAGGAGCTGCACAGGGACCTGTGGGAACCAGGACAGAGGGGCTCCAGGGCAGCTACTGGTTAACCCACCAGAAGGACACTTCTGGGAACTGGGGGGACATCCTGGGCATCTGCAGGGTCCCACCCCCCTGGCCCAGCAGGGCAGCCTGGTCAGTAAAGCCTCCTCATCCTGTGCCACGGGTACCACGTATTGTGGCAACTATCCCACCAGCAGCATCCTTGGGGCAGATGGAAGGTCTGGTGGTTTGCCCAGTGCAACCCACTGCCTGCCCTCTTCAGCCTAGAGGAAAAAAGAGGCTGAGGGGAGACCTCATCACTGTCTCTGACTACCTGAAAGGAGGTCATAGCAAGGTAGGTGATAGCCTTTTCTTCCAAGTTACAGGTGATAGCACAAGAGGCAACAGCCTTGAGCTGCACTAGGGCAGGTGCAGACACTAGGGAAAATTTGTTCACCAAAAGGATTCCCAGGCACTAGCAGAGGCTGCCCAGGGAGGTGGTGGGGTCTCCATACCTGGAGGTGTTTAAAAGACAGGTGGACAAGGTGCTCAGGGGTGGCTGAGTAGCAGACAGGTGTGGTTGGACTCAATGATCTCAAAGGTCCTTTCCTACCAAAAAACGCTGTGATTCTATGATTCTAAGACCTGAGCTTTCAAACGGGCTTGTGATGATGGGGTAGCCCCCTTTTTTCCCCTTCTATAGCCCCCAGGCCCCTTCCACATGTTGGGAAGCAGCATCCATTGCCAGGCTTTCCATACCTCCACCTTCCAGTCCACCAGTTACCCTGGAGGGTGCCCAGAAACCCACAGGTGGCCCTGTTCAGCCCCCCCCAAGGCAGAAATGCCAGGACCCTGGTGACCTGGCAGCACCAACACGTGAGGAGTTCCCTCAGGATGAGTCTCAGCCCTGGGCTGAGCTCTGCACCCCATTCTGTCCAGGAAAACAGCCTGGGAGGTGGATTTAACTCCAAAGCTAGACAGGAATCCAGGCTTGGTGGTTGCATCCCCTGGCAGCTGTGCCCACCTGGAGATTTAGACTCACTCAGCTGCTTCCATGACTGGGATTCCCTCCTTCTTTACTCTCTCCCTCATCTCTCCACTGGGCTAAGTGTTGCTGGTGCTCCTCGGTCCCGCTCCTGCTGAACCAGGGCAGGCTCCCGCTGCCAAACCTTCTCCAGCTTTCCTGGAGCCCCTTTCAGTGCTGGGAGCTGCTCTAAGGCACCAGGTAGAGCAGAGGGACAGAATCCCCTCCCTGGCTCTGCTGGCTCCAGTGCTTTGGGTGCAGCCCAGGAGGGGGTTGGTGAGAAAAATCAGAGAAAAAAAAAAAAGGCAACCCACTATTGTAGCATTCCGAAACACAAAAATAAAGAAAAATATGTTGTTTTGTTAATGGCTCAGCCCCCCTGCAGCATTTCAAGCCAGCAGGACTGCACAGACAGGCAGCTGTACAGCATGAGGCTCTCGTCACCATCCTGCAGGGATGCAGCCAGGCTCTGCTCCTTGGAAGAACCCCCTGCTCACGTGTGTGCTCGTGGTGTTTGAGCACAAGGCTCCCAATACGATTGCTGCGAGGATATGGGCTCTTTCTCCTTGCAACTCCCCCTGCTGCTGTAGCCAGGATCCATGGAAGCGAGCAGGCTGCAGCACCAGCGACCAGCACAGCCACCACTGTTTCGTGCCTCTTCTTCCTTGGAGAAGAGCAGAAAGCAGCTTCCAGCAGCAAGAGCTAAAACTGAGCAGCGTGAGGAAAGCCTGGGGTGCAGAAAAGGTTGGGTCAGTGCTCCCAAAAATAAAAGGAAGGGTTGTGGGTTTTCGACTGAGCAGGGGTAAAAGTTGCTACGAATCATAGAACGCTGTGGGTTGAAAGGGACTTTTAGAGGTTATACAGTTCCACTCCCTGCCATGGGCAGGGACACCTCCCACTCCATCAGGTTGCTCCAAGCCCCATCCAACCTGGCCTTGAACACCTCCAGGGATGGGGCAGCCACCCCTGCTCTGGGCAACCTGGGCCATTGACTCCCCCCACCAACACATTTCTAAGACCTCATCTCAATTTCCCCTCCTTTAGTTTAAAACCATTACTCCTTGTCCTGCCAAAACAGACTTTGCTCTCAAGCCTAGCCCCAGCTTTCCTGGAGCCCCTTCCAGTACTGGAAGCTGCTCTAAGGTCTCCCTGCAGCCTTCTCTCCTCCAGCCTGAGCAACCCCAACTCTCTCAGCCTGTCCTCGTACAGGAGGTGCTTCAGCCCTTGGATCATCTGTGTGGCCTCCTCTGGATTCGCTCCAACAGCTTCGTGCCCTTCCTGATTTCAGAGGTGGACGCAGGGCTCTGGGTATCACAAACACGAGAATCTGGGGGCTTCAAGGGCATTCAGTGCCTTGGGTAGCGAGGAGGTGGCACCCTGCACCCTGACTCCATCCACAACTCCTGCAAACAGCAGCTCCCAACCCCAGAGATGCTGCAGTTCGGCTCTGGCTCCTTTTGTCCAGCATGCAGCTGGAGGGGGCCGAGAAGGCACTAAACCTCATTTCAAACCCAGGGAACAAGCAGCTGCCCAATAACTGCAAGAGAGAGACAAGAGCAAGAACAGCTACGATTTAATCATTACCATTCTCTGCAAATCCAGTGTACAGCAGAGCCGAGCTGTGCTCTGGCTCCCAGTGCTCCTACGTGGCCACCACCCCTGCTCACAGCACAGCCCAGAGCTGGGAACACAGGCAGGGCAGGACCAGTGCCCCCTTGCCCCACTGGACATGAACCTTGTGAGCACAGGGATGGAGAACCTCACCTCAGGCAGCTTTGGCTCGTGGTGGGACAGAGGAGAGCCTGGTCCAGCCCGGCTCTGGTCTGTGCAAGCTGGTGAGCAGCCAGGGACTCATCCTGCCCAGTGACCTGCACAGGTCGCTGTGACCTCTGTCTCCGTGGGGGTGGAAGACCAAACAAACCCACAGCCCCAGCAGAGGCTGGAAGAGCTTCTGGCTGAAGCCAAGCTTGTCCCCTAGCTACCCAACCCACTCCAGACCTGACCCCATGGCGTGATGTAAACAGCCACATCTCCCATCGCAAACCCACAAGGGGAAAATGCTCGGAGAGCCTTCACGGAGGTGAGGGGGGCAGCAGGGGAGCCCCAGCATCTCCCCCAAAACCAGCTCAGGAGCCCTTGGGACAGCAAAAGGACAGCCCAGAGGTTGGACAGCCCTCCAGAAGGGACCTCCAGGAGGTGTGTGTGGTTCAGACAGCAGCGAGGACACCTCCTGTCCCAGCACAGAGGGTGTCGGGGGAGAAACTGCAGCAGGATGGGACAGGAGGGATGGCAACAGCGGTGACAGGCTAAGGCACCAGAGAGAGCCCGGGCTGGGCACCGTGGCTGCCTCCTCAGGGGTTGGGGCTGAAGAGGCTGCCGTCCAGGAGCCGTCGCTTCACCTCCTGCCACAGCAGGTCCCGCTCCCGGTTCGCTCGCTGCATGAAGCCCCGGTTCTCCTGCGCCCGGCGTGACAGGTACGGCAGCACCTCGTTCACCGGCCCGTACGGCACATACTTGTACACTGGGAAACCAGCCTGGCCTGCAGAGAGATGGAACACGGGATTGGAAGGGGGCAAAGAAGTAGAAGGGAGGAAAAAAAAATGGGGGACAAAAACCAGAAGGGAGGAAAAAAAAAATGGGGGACAAAAACCAGAAGGGAGGAAAAAAGGGGACAGAAACCAGAAGGAACAAAAAGGAAAGGAAGAAGAGAGAAGGGGAAAAAGGGGGAAAAAAAAAAAATGAAGTGGGGTAAAAAGTGAAGAGAGAAAAAAAGGGTGGAAAAGCAGAAGGAATGATAAACAGGAGCAAAAACTAGCAGTGAGATAAAAAGGGGTGGGAGGGGAAACAGCAGAGAGGAGGAAAAAAAGAGGGAAAAGCAGAGGAGGAAAAAAAAAACCCATGGGAAAATTGAGGGAAAATGAAAAATAAAGGGGGAAAAAAAGGCCCCCACCTCCCTTGCCCCCAAGGCTGTGCCCATGGGGCTGTGGTTGAGGAGGGGAAGCCTGGGAGCGAGCAGGGCAGCAGGGCTGGGTCCCTGCCCTGGCTCAGCGTGGGGAGCTTGGAAACGGAGCCGGCCGAGGTCACCGGGAGCCCTGGGAACGTCAGCAGCCAGGGCTGGGCCAATTCAGGAAGCGTTCGACCAGAAACATCGAGTTCACACATTTTTCCAGCATGAGCAGAGGAGCTGCAGCCAAAGCCTGCGTGAGGGGAACTCCAGGATGAAGCAGCATCCTTGCTGGACAAGGACCTCATCTGCCTCCCACTGCTCCAGGTGAGGTCTCACCAGAGCAGAACTTCATCCCTGGCCCTGCTGGCCCCACTGCTCTGGATACAGCCAAGGACATGGTTGGTTTCAGGGCTGTAAGCACTCGTTGCTGGTTCATGTGGAGCTTCTCATCCTCCAGCACCCCAAGCCCCTTTCTTCAGGGCTGCTCTCAATCCATTCTCTGCCCAGGCTGTATTTGTGTTTGGGATTGCAGGACACTTCTCGTAGTCCAAAGCAGGTTTCTCCCTGTCCACCCACCACAGTCTTATGAGACCTCTGGGAACCAGATGTGATTCTCCACTTACATCCTCATTTACATCCTCCCCAAACAACACAGCTGGGGAAGAGGCAACCAGGCCTGATCCTCATCCATTCCCACTCTCCAACAGCCCTGACTTCACAAGGGTGGACGCATAGCCCAGCTCCATCTGTCCTTCAGACCCCACAACAGCTCCTCCAGGAGACCTCAGGGGTCAAGGTGGGGCAAGGAGAGTGTCTGCCAATTCTTAAGGGTCTCAGCACTCACCTAGGGGGAAGGTGATCTGGTCACACATGCCCAGCAACTGCCCAAAGCACACCTTCTTCTCTGAGGGATGGATCCCAAGCTCCATCATCCTGCAAGCCAAGCCTCACATTAGGGAAGAGTAGAGACTGCAGTGCAGCGTGTCCCACCAGAGGATCATCTCCAAGTACAAGAACCACATCCCAGGTGGATGCTGAGATGCAAGAACTTGAAGGGTTTCTTTTCAAAACAGCCTCTAGGCTGGGCCATGGGGCCAGCTGTGCACTCGCTGTGGGCTACTGCACCACTGCTGAGGGCTACCATGCTTGCATCCCAGCTCCAAGCTCCAACCAAAGCCCTGAGCAGCAGACGGGAGCTGGGATCCCACTGGGTGAGCACAGAGACCTGATGACCCACAGCACATCTTGCTACAGCTCTGCTGGGCCCATAGTCCTCAGTCCCTGCCATGTGGCCTCTCCAACACTCACCTGCGCAGGGTGAACTTCACCGTGTCCTCATTGTGAGATGCCACCATCACACTGGCTTTCCGGTGGTGCTTGATTTCTTCCAGGATATAATCCAGGCACCTGTAGGATAGTATGGGGCTGCATGGTGAGGCCACTCAAGCCCTACGCAGAAGGGCAGGAGAGAGAAACGTGGCTGGGACAGCCCCTACCTGTGATACATCTCATTGGTCTTCTCATAGGTGGGGTTGATGGGATCCTCATAGCCAATCTTGGCTGCCCTCTCCCTCTCCTGCTCCATGTAGGCACCACGGACCAGCTTGGTGCCGAAGTGCCAGCCCTCCCGGCGCGACAGCTCCACATCCACCGTCACGTTGTCGTAAGCCTCCTGGGATCAGATGGAAGAGATGCAACGAAGTCACCACAAAAGTGCCACCTCTGCCCCTGCATCAGACCATCACACAGCCTTGGCTTCAGGAGTGGAGACCTCCCCATCCAGCAGCTCCGGCAGGTCCTTCCTGCCCCACAACCTGCCCGGAGCTCACCTTCAGGTAGCACTGGTAGGTGTTGAAGATGACCGCTCGATCCCTGTTGAAGCGGCGCTGCATCTCCAGGGTGAGGCGGCTGATAGCTGGCTGGAAGTAGCTCTGCTCTGCATCCACCATCAGCCTCACGCCCTTCTCTGTGGCTCTCTGTGAATGATATGCAGGTTGGGTTTGAGAGGCCACCAGCTCCATGTCTTCCCCTCTGTGCTCAGGTCCAGGTCCCACAGCCCCAGCACTTCCTCACCTTGGCAAGGACGTCCATTCGCTGCAGCATCCGCTTCATCTGCAGATCCTCCTCCTCGGTGAAGCGCGAGAGCAGAGGTTCCAGCTGCCCAGTCTGAAACAAGAGCAGCTTGTGGCTCCCTGCCTGTGGCCAGCCCTGCCCATGGGGACACAAACACCCTGGGGGGACCCCATCTCCAGCGCTGCCTGGAGAAGAGAGGCTGGAAAGCTGCCCAGTGGAAAAGGACCTGGGGGTGCCGGTCAACAGCAGCTGAACATGAGCCAGCAGTGGGCCAGGTGGCCAAGAAAGCCAATGGCATCCTGGCTTGGATCAGCCATGGGGTGGCCAGCAGGAGCAGGGCAGGGATCAAGTTTTGGGCCCCTCACTCCAAGAAGGACAATGAGGGGCTGGAGCGTATCCAGAGAAGAGAATGGAGCTGGGGAAGGGTCTGGAGCCCAGGGGTTCATGGAGCAGCTGATGGACCTGAGGGTGTTTAACTAGGAAGAGGCTGAGCATCACTCTCTGCAGCTCCTGGAAAGGAGATTGTGATGAGGTGGGTGCTGGGCTCTTCTCCAGTGGCCATGGCACTTGGGGACATGGTTTAGCAGGCACGGTGGGGTTGGGCTCGTGGTTGGACTGGATAAGCTTGGAGGTCTTTTCCAACCTGAGTGATTCTATGATCCCAGCTCCCCAGCATAGCACAGGGTGACACACGGTGGATCACAGCATGGCCTGGCTCTGGCACCACAGCCACCAGTGAGCTCCTGGGCAGGGATGCAGCAGACCCACCCCCTGCTCCCCCAGCCTCCCAGGGCCCCTGCAGGGCTGCTCTGGGTGTAGTGTAGATGGGTACCCACCTTGATGTTGGGGACAAGCAGCAGCTTGGAAATCTTGGTGCGGCTGTCGATCAGGCTGTTCCAGTCCAGCAGGTCCACAGTGCTGGGAGCACAGAGACAAGTCCCATACTAGTGTCTTGCTGAGGCAGAGGGGTCTCCACCAGCTCCCAGTCCCCACCAGCAAGCAGGGGGCACAGCATTTGCCACCCTGACCTATCTTGTCACCTCCACCCAAATCTCCTCTGTGCTTGGTTGCTGTGCTGAACCAATGCTGGGTTTTGGAGACCTCCTCTTGCTGCCCCCACTGTCCCAGAACAAGGACAAGGTCCCCCACAATCCCGAGGCCACAGGCAGCTTACCCGCTCACACCCAGGTTCTCACCAGTGAACCAGTGCTGACTCTCTGCCTTGGTCGCGATGCCGAGGTTGGCCAGGGCCTCCTGCCACCAAAAGAAGCATCAATGTCAAGGGGCTACAGGGGGTCTTGCAGCTCCAGGTTCAAAGATGTCACACATCGGGGCTGCTCCGGGACCTCCACGGCCACCAGCCACCTCCAGCAGCACATCCCTAGCAGCACAGCATCCTCACCTGCAGCTTCTCTGCCTCCAGCTTCATCTCCAGTGCTGCCCGCCCAGCCTGGCCCTGCTCTGCTGCCATTTGGTGGAAGAACCTCCTCCACTTCACCAGCACCTCTGAGAACT
This sequence comes from Phaenicophaeus curvirostris, assembly GCF_032191515.1. Lineage (NCBI taxonomy): Eukaryota > Metazoa > Chordata > Aves > Cuculiformes > Cuculidae > Phaenicophaeus > Phaenicophaeus curvirostris. Next base: position 4,726,513 of record NC_091408.1, read on the forward strand.
GCAGCTGCGGGGACAGAGGTGGAGGTAAGACAGCCTGGATGGAGCCCAGCCGCCTTGGAGACTCCTATCATGCCAGAGCTTTGCAGGATCAGACCCAGCCTGGAGCAAACCCTGGCAGGGGACCTCGCCCACAGGGACCTCTAAATTTTTGAGCTCTTCAGGTGTCCCCCAAAGTTGAGACAGCATCTCCAGGGTGGCATCAGCCTGTTGCTGTCCACTTCTCTCTGCCACTGCAGTAAGGCTGGCACCCCAAAGTGCCTGCTGCCCCAGATCACAAAATAACCAGGTTGGAAAAGACCCATCGGATCGTTGAGTCCAACCGTACATCACCAGTGGCCCTGGCTCTGCCCTGGTACTCACCAGAAACTGAGGTCTGCCCAACGCCGTCAGCTTGATGGCTGAGAAGCCTTCCACTGAGCTGCCACCTGGAGGGAGCCACAAAGACAGAGCTGACAGGTTCTCTTGGGCAGAAGGGAGGCCCCTGAGATACAGTGGTGAGCTGTGGGTTCCCTGCAGTCCCCAGGAACAGCGAGGCTGCTCAGGAAGGAGCATTTACCTGAAGCATCGATGCAGCGGAGGAAGGTCTCCATGTGCTGGTCACACTTGGCCTCATCTGCGTAGAAATAAGTGCGGGCGCCAATGACCCCACCGCGGCGATCCCCAAATCCTGGATGGGCTCGGAATTGCTTCTCCCTTTGCTCTGCACCTGGGGTGGAAGAGGATGGAGATGGGCCACGCAGCCCTGCTGAGCTCCTACCAGCCTCCCCAGGAGCATCTGCAGGGGAAAGGGGCTCCAGCTTGGACCTCAGGAGAGCCAAGGGCTGCAATGCGCCCTGCCTGCTCTGCTGCCTGAGTAGGGGCTGAGCCTTTGCAGAGGAGCAGGGCTGGCCAAGAACCAAGTTGTTAATCGTCCAGCTCATGGTTTGAGGCTGTGGGAGCTGGTTCCTTCCCCCATGCCAGGCCCGCAGTGCCCAGATCAACTGGACCTTCAGGCTATCTCCTGTCAGCAGGAGAGGCTGGGTCACTCACCTCCCATCTCCTTCTCGGCTGCAGAGGTGCAGGAGCTAAGAAGAGAAACAGGGAAGGTAAGGGCCAGGTCAGCAACCACCCACAACGCCGCGCTGGTGCTCAGGGCAGCGTTGAGGCTCCCCCAGCCTGGCTTTGGACCCTGCTCTTCCCTCACCAACCCATGGATCAAATGCTGCTCAGCGCAAGCTCCGCCGGCAGGTGAGATGCCCCAAACCGCAGAAGGAGTTTCAACATCCAGGGAAGTTTTAGCTGGAGGTCCTGAGGCAGCCCAGGGATGATGCGCTGTCCCAGGGTCCAGAGCAGCTCTCAAACAGCCCACCCCACAGCAAGGACAAGCCCTGGTGGGGCTGCGTGGTCTGTCTCCAGCCACGCTAGCCTATGGTCCTCACTGTGGTGACACCAAACCTCAACCCAATGCCTCCCCACTTCACAGGCATCAGCAGCCAGACCATGATGCAAGGAAATCCTCCAAACCCAGGGCGCAATGAGCAGTAGGATGCTCTGCTGCCACCTCACGTTCCTCTGCGCCCTGGTATCAGCCAGCAGCTTACAAGCAAGGTCTCAGCTTCCACTCACGCTGACCTCAGATGTAATTCCAAGCCTGAGCTCTTTGCCACAGAGAAGACAAGAGCTCTGACAGCCCAGGTGGACACAGGCCAAGTCATGAGACCTTCCTCAAGCTCCAGCAGCTAAGCCTTCCCGCTGACACCCTAAACCCAGCCTGCAGAGCTTAGGTCTCGCCCAGGAACGCTACCAGCCCCTGGAGAGCAGGCTGAGTGACAGCAGAGCCATCTCCTCCAGGAGACCTCTGCTGTGGAGGCACTGTCCCCAAACTGGCCTTGCTCAACAGCGGGGAAGCGCTCTGCCAGCCACGCAGCAAAGCCACCCGCCTAGAGCCAGAGGACTTGCACAAGAGAGCAGAGAAGCACGCAGCATGGGCCCAGAATATGCTCTCCCACATGGAAACCCTGTGACAGGGATTAGGGGCTGCTGGAAGCATAAACAAGTGGAGACAAGCCCTTCCCTCCTGCTCCCTGGGGCCAGGAACAGCTCTGCTTTGCTCAAAGTGCAGCGAAGCCTGGCGTGAACCAGGGCATCCGGAGCTCCCGGGGAGCAGAGGCACCAGAGCTGCCACAGGCTCTGCTCTGATTGTGTGAGTACAGGAGGTCACAAAGCAGTTTGGGTTGGAAGGGACCACAAAACCCATCCAGTTCCACCTCCCTGCATCAGGGTGATCAAAGCCCCATCCAACTTGGCCTTGAACACCTCCAGGGATGGGGCAGCCACCACTGCTCTGGGCAGCCTGGGCCAGGGCCTCCCCAACCTCACAGGAAACCATTTCTGCCGAAGATCTTATCTCAATCTCCCCTCTTGCAGCTGAAAACCATTCCCATCATCCTATCCCTGCACTCCCTCATCAAGAGCCCCTCCCCAGCTTTCCTGGAGCCCCTTTCAGTACTAGAAGCTGCTCTAAGGTCTCCCCACAGCCTTCTCTTCTCCAGGCTGAACAACCTCAACTCCCCCAGCCTGTCCTCAGTCAAGAAGCTTTCTGCTCCTGACTACAGGTAAAGGGAAGGAAGGGAGAGACTTCATACACCAGGGCTGGGATGCAATAACAAAGCCTACAGCAGATAGAAGGTCTCCTTGGAGCAGGCACCACAGGCTCCAGCTGGACACACTGCTGGGACTCTGCAGACATGAGGAGAGACGTGTCCTGTGTGCAGCTCTGAACCCTGGCACACACCTCACACCTGATCCCCAAGACACTGGAGACAAAGGGCTGGGAGCAGAGCTGCCTCCGAGCTACCCAGAGTGAATGCACGAAACCAAGGAGCAAACAGCACCCTTGAGTTTGAAGTGTTTTGAGTTCCTCAGGACAATCACACCCTCTTCAGCAGCATTCCTGCTGCATGACAGCAGCAAGCCCTTCTCCCCGAGGGGGGCATTCAAAGCAGTGCCATGGTGCTCGCTTTATTGTTCTGCACCAAGACAAATAAATGAGGCTCCTTCCAGCTGAAAAAATACTTCTCAGGGGGTATCATCTTCTTTCTCTACAACATCTTGGCCAGCAAAGCCATTCCTACACCAACCAAGTGCCACTTAACCCAGCTTACACCTGGCCACTCCTTCTGTGGACCGAAAGCAGAGCTCCCAGAGGAGGACATATCTCCAGGCATTGCCTGTGACCACAAAAGAGCCACCTGCAAGGCTCATTTGGGACTTGGGAGCTCACACTCATGCCCAGCACACGCAAACCAGGCCCTCCAAGGGCTGCAAAGCAGGTTATGATGACTGGATGCTGCCTGCTGGCTTGCTGGGAAGGGCAATCCCACTGACACAGCAGACTTGGGCATTCAGGAAGTTTTTGCTGAGGCTCAAATAAGCAGTCTCAGAAGAAACACAAAGGTCGTCTTGTCAGAAATCAGGAGGCAATAATCCATTCTGCCCTGGAGGTTACCATGAGGGCGTCAGGAGCTTTGCTTGCAGCAGTGTATGAATCTGGCAGAGGGAGAAGTTGCCACTGAATTACCATATCCAAGAGAAAACTCACATGGTCACATGAAGCCCAAACTTGTAGCTGCGGGTGTTGTTTAAAATCCTGCAGGCAGGAATAAAGCAAAGCTTTTGCTAGAAGAGAGTCTTCCAAGCCTGCCCCATGCATGAATTGCCACACGCACCAACCCAGTGCTGGGACCACCGCAAGATCTCCTCGTGCAACTTCAAGCAAAACAGAAGCCACCTCATGTCCCCAGGGACCGCGGCACATGCAGGTAGAACCCTGGGCATGGGTGGCAGCAGCACTGGGAGCAGGAGGAGAAGGGGAGGAGGCAGCTCGGGGAGGCTGACTGGCCGGGCTGGATCATAATCCCACACCAAGACAGATATCAGGTGTCCACACAAGGAATCTCTAGGGGAAGCGAGGTCCATGTGCTGTGTGGCAGAGCCCAGGGGCAGGATTGTCCTTCCTCTTGTTAGCACAACCCACCCCAGCTCCTGGCTTGGGATGCCCATGCGAAGCAAAGGCCCCAAGGCTGCCAGGGGACCACGACCTCTTCTGCTGATGGGGGAGCTCCTCTTTCACACCTCAGGGAGAGGAAGCCTCTCCACACCCCACATGGGGCTGCACCCATCCCGAAGTCCCATGTGGAGCAACACCCAGGCTGCTCTGCCTGCAGGACAGCCTTCTCCAGCCATGTCACCAAGCTCTGGAGCCAGCCTTCGGCACACAGCCAAAGACTCCCAGGACAAGCTGGCAAAGCGCTGGATGCCAGCCCAGGCAGGGCAGGGCAGGGACGAGCTGCAGCGGGCAGGATAAGCCGGTGCCTGCCCCCAGTGATTGCTGTTCCCAGCCAGTCCATGGCAAGGAGTGGCCAGGGCGCATTGCTGAGGAGAAAAGGGCATTTCCTTGCTGTTATCTCCACCTTGTTCCAGAACTGGCAAGCCCAGCAGGGCTCTGCCTGGGAAAAACAACAGTAGATGACACCAAAACACCCACTAGTTGCGTCTCCTTTGGACCTCTGCTTGCTGGCAGCACGGTGGAACCCTGAAGGGCTCGCAGGAGGGAGGAAAACATCTCCGAGTCCAGCAGCCACAAGCCCTTCCTCGCTCACCTCAATCACACACAACCCAGCCCAGCATCATCCTTGGCAGAATCATGAAATCATTCAGATTGGAAAAGACCTCTAAGCGCATCCAGTCCAACCCACCGCTGGGGACCAGCACAGCCCAGGCAGCCCCCAAACCACCTGCGCTCGCCCAGCTGTGAGCAGGATGCAGGTACAGGCAGAGCCCGTAGTGGTCAACCACAGGAAAGCACCGGGCACAGGTACAACCAGACTGCAGCAGCGATGCCAGCCCGGCAGCACCAGCACTGCCAGCTCAGCCCCACGCCTGGACCACGGCCACATGCCTGGGGAAGAAGCCAGTCCCTCCCCAGAACACGGTTGCCGCACGCCTTTGAGAGCGCCTTCTCCTCCCAGGCTGCAAGCAGGGCATTTTGAAGCTTTCTATTCAAAAAGTGGAATCTGCAGCTCGGTGTCCCCCGTCACAAGCTGCCCAATCCTACTTGTGCCAATAGGATTTTGAGGGGCAGCGTTATCGCAGCACGGCAAGCGGCTCTGATAAGCAGCAGCCGGGTGGGGAGCAGCGATAAGGCTCCTGGGAGATGAGCAGCACCACCTGCATCACCGCAGACCCAAAACCTTATTTGTAAACCACCCCAAAAAAGCCATTTGGGCTGCAATTTGAGCCACGTATGGGTCACGAGGCGGTTGCAGCGTTGCCCAAGGGAGTGCTGCCCCCCTAGCCTGCGCTACCCTTGTCCTGGGTGGGTGGGGGGACGACACCGCCCCCCTCACTGTGACCGTGGGTCATGGGCCCATCGATCGGGCAAGCGGAGGCACCCAGGACTGGGGCACCAGTGGTGGAAAGTTACTGGTGGCTCTGGGCCAACGCCTGCGCTTGGCAGAGAGCAGGAGATGGGAAAGGCTGCCCAGGATGGGGGGGCTCTGCGGGAAGGGATGCGTCCCGTGAGGGGGGGACACTGTGGAAGGGGGCACCCTCCTGGCTTTTTGAGGAAGAAAAGGTGCTGAGCAGCACCCCACTGTGTGCGTTGTGGGGGATGGAGGAGGGAAGGGAAACTGGAGGGGGGCAGCACCCCAATGTACGTAGGGGGTTGAAGGGGACAGCACCCTAGTGTAGGAGGAAAAGGGGGTGGTGGGAGGGATGAGGAAGGGGGGCTGCATCCCATTGCGGGTATAGAAGCAGGGACAGCCCCCCAGTGGGTCCCGGGAGATGGGGACAGGGGGGCTGCATCCCCCTGGGGGTGCAGAGGCTGGGCAGCCCCCCAGTGTGTGCAGGGGGATGGGGAAGGGGGACTGCAACCCCTTGGGGGTGCAGAGGCTGGGCAGCCCCCCAGTGCATGCAGCGGGATGGGGAAGGGGGGCTGCATCCCCTTGGGGGTGCAGAGGCTGGGCAGCCCCCCAGTGGGTGCAGAAGGATGGGGAAGGGGGGTTGCATCCTCTTGGGGGTGTAGAAACAGGGACAGCCCCCTAGTGCGTGCAGGGGTAAGGGGGCTGCATCCCCTTGGGGGTGCAGAGGGATGAGGATGGGGGGGGCTGCATCCCCTTGCGGGTGCAGAGGCAGGAACAGCCCCCATGACCGCGGCTGGGGCGGGCGGGCGGAGGGACCCAGGGGCGCGGTGGGGGGGGGGCGGAGGGGGCGGGGCTCTGGCTCGCGGCGCAGCCAATGGGATCGGGGGGCCGGGTGCGCGCAGCCAATGGGGCCGCGGGCGGTTCCCGCGCGCGCGCCGCCGCCTCCCTCCCGCCGGGCCCCGCGCTCACTCCAGCTCCTTGCGCTCGGCCTCGGCGGCGCTCAGGTCCTCCTCGACGCTGTAATCCAGCACGGCGCCCACGCCGAACGCCTGGTTCCGCCGGATGAGGGGCTTGATGGCCTCCTGGTCCTCCCCGGCCACGAACTGGCCGTAGAACGTCATCTTCATCAGCCGCTCGAACAGCGTCTGGCCCAGCACCCGCTGGCACAGCTGCAGCAGCTGCGGGACCGCGGCTCGTCAGTGCGGGACCGGCACCCGCACCCCACCCTAGTCGCGTCCCCCCCCCCCCATCCGGAGCACGCAGCCCCCCTCCATCGCCCGGCTGGGGACCCGCATCCCCTCTGGAGCAGGCAGTCCCCAAGGCCCAGGACCCCCTTGTCCCCCCAGAACAGACTCCACTCTCCCCAGGACTGGTTCTCCCCTCCATCTGGGTGGGGCACCCCCCTTAACAGGACCGGTCGACGCCTCCACCCCCGCCGGTGACCGGTACCCCCTCACACGGAGCAGTCCCGTCCCCCTCCCAGAGCAAGAGCCTCCACCCAAAGACCTGTCTTTCCCCATTCTAAGCAGGAACCCCGTCCCCAGGGCCAGCATCCTCCTTTACCTCCTCCACTGTATCCCCTTTCCTCGGTACCTGCACACCCCTAATCCCAACTGGGGTCCCCCCTACCCGGTACTGGGGTCCCCCCTACCCGGTACTGGGGTCCCCCCTACCCGGTACTGGCACAGCCAACACCCCTTATCCCAATCGGGGTCCCCCCTATCCCAATGAGGGTCCCCCCTATCCCGGTACCTGCACAGCCAACACCCCTTATCCCAACCGGGGTCCCCCCTATCCCAACCAGGGTCCCTCATACCCGGTACTGGGGTCCCCCCTTCCCCGGTACCTGCACAGCCAACACCCCTTATCCCAACCGGGGTGCCCATTACACCGGTACCGGCACAGCCAACACCCCCTATCCCAACCGGGGTGCCCCCTATCCCAACCGGGGTGCCCCCTATCCGGTACCGGGGTCCCCCCTACCCGGTACCGGGGTCCCCCCTACCCGGTACCGGGGTCCCCCCTACCCGGTACCTGCACAGCCCCCCAGCCATCGCAACGCCCCCTATCCCCAGGACCGGTCCCCACTGGGCGCGGGACCCCCGTATCCCCAGGACTCCCCCTTCCCAAGACCCCCCCGCCCCCGGAGCCCCATGCTCACCTCCCGGTTGTGCTGCACGAGCGGCTCGACGGCGCAGAGCCCGAGCACCAGCAGCCCCCGCAGCAGCTCGGCGCTGCTCTTGCTCCGGAACGCCTGCCGGGGGTCCCCGAAATCCACGGCCGGCGGGGGGCCCCGCGGCCGGGCCGCCCTGCCCGGGGCTGCCGGGGCGGAGCGGGGGCGCCGGGGAGCGACCATGCGGGCGGCGGCGGCGGCTCCTCGGAGCGCTCGGGCCGCGGGCGGCGGAGCCATCGGGGCGGCGGGACCGCCCAGCCCCGCGCTGCGGCCTTAAATAACGCCCGGCACCGCCCCCGGCCCCGCCCCGGCCCCGCTCCCCGCCCCGACAGTCCCCGGTCCCCTCGGCCTGGCCCCGCTGTCCCCGATCCCAGCTTCCCTGCAGCCCCTTGCAGCGCTGGAAGATGCTCTAAGGTCACCCCGCAGCCTTCTCCAGGCTAAACAAGCCCAGCTCTCGCAGCCTGTCCTCCTACAGGAGCTGCTCCAGCCCTCAGATCATCTCCGGGGTCTCCTCTGGCCTCGCTCCAACAGCTCCATGTCCATCCTGTGCTGAGGATTCCAGAATGGGATGCAGAGCTCCAGCTGACGTCTCACCAGAGAGAAGCAGAGGAGTAGAATCCACCCCCTGGTCCCACTGCTCTGGATGCAGCCCAGGACACGGTTGGTTTCTGGGCTGTGAGCGCACGTTGCTGGCTGATAGAATCATAGAATCATAGAATCACCAGGTTGGAAGAGACCCACCGGATCATCAGGTCCAACCATTCCCATCAATCACTAAACCATGTCCCTCAGCACCTCGTCCACCCGTCCCTTAAACACCGCCAGGGAAGGTGACTCAACCCCCTCCCTGGGCAGCCTCTGCCAGTGCCCAATGACCCTTTCTGTGAAGAATTTTTTCCTAACGTCCAGCCTAAATCTCCCCTGGCAGAGCTTGAGGCCATTCCTTCTCATCCTGTCCCCCGTCACTTGGGAGAAGAGCCCAGCTCCCTCCTCTCTACAACCTCCTTTCAGGTAGTTGTAGAGAGCAATGAGGTCTCCCCTCAGCCTCCTCTTCTCCAGGCTGAACACCCCCAGCTCTCTCAGCCCTTCCTCATAAGGCCTGTTCTCCAGCCCCCTCACCAGCTTCGTTGCTCTTCTCTGGACTCGCTCCAGAGCCTCAACATCCTTCTTGTGGTGAGGGGCCCAGAACTGAACACAGGATTCGAGGAGCGGTCTCACCAGTGCCGAGTAAATCATAGAATCATAGTTACAGAATCATAGAATCATAGAATAGTTTGAGTTGGAAGGGACCTTAGAGATCATCTAGTTCCAACCTCCCTGCCATGGGCAGGGACATCCCACTCTTTCAGGTTACCCAAGGCCCATCCAACCCGGCCTTAAACACCTCCAGGAATGGGGCAGCCACAACCTCCCTTGGTAACCTGTTCCAGTGTCTCACCGCTCTCATGGTGAAGAAATTAACAGGCTGCCCAGGGAGGGGGTTGAGTCCCCTTCCCAGGAGGTGTTTAAGGCACGGGTGGACGAGGTGCTAAGGGACATGGTTTAGTGTTTGATAGGAATGGTTGGACTTGATGATCTGGTGGGTCTCTTCCAACCTGGTTGTTCTATGATTCTGTGATTCTATGAAATTCTTCCATTATGGAGCATCTCATCCCCCAGCACCCCTAGTTCCTTTCCTCGGGGCTGCTCTCAAGCCATTTGGTCAGGGTTCCTGGGTGCTGGGTTGTTGGGGCATGGCGGGGGCAGTTGGGCTTCACCTCCCCTGTGGGTCCTCATCACGGAGCGGGCTGGCAGGACCCTGTGTCCATGCTCTCCTGGCAGGTGTTGACCTAAGCTGTTCCTCCCTTGCACGCCCGGTGCTGAACTCCAGAGATCACCCAGCACCCCAGGGCCAGATCTGTTCCCGACTCTTGTCCTTGGGGGGCAGAGAGCTGGGACCTCCCTAACTTTTTGCAGGAGCATTTGCACAAGCAGCATCGCAGCTGCATCTCCTTTCTGTCACCTTGTCCCCTCTCCCTGACCTTGTCCCCTCTCCCTGACCTTGTCCCCTTCTCCGTGACCTGGTCCCCTCTCCTTGCCCGCTTCTCCACCCTCAGTCTTGCAGTGGAGGAGGACTCAGAGCTGGTGCAGCCCTTCCCAAACCCAGCTCCTCACTGACATCTCGTGCCTGGGGATGCTCAGTGCAGGGAGAAGTGAGCACGGAGAGCGCGACAGGAGCAGGTGGCATGGAGCAGGAGCATGGAGCAGGTGGCTTGGAGCAGGGAGCAAGGACCAAGGAGTATGGAGCATGTGGCATGGAGCCTGTGAGATTTGCTAGGCTGGGAAACCATGTCCTGAGGGGGGTGAAGAGGAGGACCTCAGAGCTTTGAGAAGGATCCAGCAGGTGTAACGCAAAACTTCTCTTTTCCAAAACAACCCCCAGTCCGCAAACGAGAACCACTAGGAATCTCCACCCTGGCTGGGTGTGGTGCCCCTACGTACGGGAAAAATCAGTTGCAGCAAATGTTTCTTCCTCCACGCCCCAGCACCAGCATCACTGTAACTGGTGGGGAATCACGGGAGTTTCTTGAGCAAGATTCCCCCTTCTGGGACGTCCCATCCTTCCACGGTGAAATTCCAGGCAATGCCAACACCCAGAGCAGAGCTGGGTTAAAACCTCAGCTGTGGAAAAGCATCCATTTCCTTCAAAATATTTCCTGTGCTGTATTAACCCTTTTGTGCTGTTTAGTATGAAATAATTAACTGGAAATTCTGAGGGAGATTGCGATGAGATCTTAAGTAGAAATGTTTTCCTGTGAGGGTGGGGAGGCCCTGGAGAAGAGAAGGCTCTGGGAATGCCTTAGAGCCACTTCCAGTACTGAGAGGGGCTTCAGGAAAGCTGGAGAGGGACTTTTTACAAGGGCGTGAAGTGAGACGTCAAGGGAGAATGGCTTTAAATTGGAAGGGAGAAGATTTAGATTAGACATTAGGAAGAAATTCTTCATGATGAGGGTGGAGAGGTGCTGGTCCATGTTGCCCAGAGCAGTGGTGGCTGCCCCATCCCTGGAGGTGTTCGAGGCCAGGTTGGGCTTTGAGCACCCAGATCCAGTGGGAGGTGTTCTTGCTTTGGCAGGGGGTTGGGACTGGATGAGCTTTAAGGTCCCTTCCAACCCAACCCATTCCATGATTCTCTGATAGTGCCTGCTCCAGCTCTGCTCCCGCTGGCACAGTGGCTGGTCCGTGCATGGTGTAGGAAGCCCATTCCAGCCCACAGCATGGGTCCTCACATCACAAACGCAGCCAGGCTGCTGTGTCCTGCACAGGGAATGTGCCTCCAGCCTGAAGGTGCCCATCCAAGTCCTCTAGCGGGCAAGCTTGGCTGCACAGGTTATGATGCTGAGCCAATGAGAGGCCGTAGAGAAGTCATAGGATGTAAAGAAACAAATATGGATGTGAGACAAATAGGTGAGCAGGGGATTTAGTGCATGAGGAGATGGCAGTCTGGAAGCGGGGAGGCCAGGGCATGCGTGTTCCATGGGCTGGTGTCAGCAGAGAGGCATTTCTGACACCACAAAAATAACAGATGGCAGCAGCAGCCACTCAGGGCATCTGGACAGGAGAGCTGGGAGATGAAATCGCTCCTCCTGCTGATGGGAGAGCTGGGCATGGCGGGGCAGCCTGGGGCTGCTGGGATGAGGGGTATCACTGGGGCACAGGGATCAGTCTTCCTCACCATCCTCTTCCTCCAGCTCCATCCTTGGGACTGAGGCTCCACCCTGGCTGTCCCAGATCTCTGGGGTGCAGAGATCAGCCTTCCTCACCATCATCTTCCTCAATCTCCATCCTTGGGACGGGGGCTCCATCCTGGCTGTCCTGTAGCTCTGCCGGCCCTGCCTGCTCCAGCAGCCCTGACTGTGCCGGGCACCCTGTACTCCCAGCACCCCTCCTCTGCTGTTTCCCTGCAGAGGCTGATTCAGATCCTCCTCTGCAGGGTTTTTCTCAAGCTGATCACACGCCTCACTCGTGTCCAGTACTAACACCGCCAAATCGCCTCCAGCCAGCGTGCTGGGAGGGACATCCCAACCCTGCCAGCAAGCATAGAGGGTTGTGAGTAGCGTGGACCCTCAGCTGACTTCTGACTCTGCTCAACACACCCTTTGGAGTAAAATTTGATGGGGTGGCCAGGATCTGCAGCCTTTCCTCGGCAGGTGTCAAGCACAGTGTCTGCCCTGGAGCCACCAACAAAACCCAGAAGAAGGTGGAGGTGGGAACGATGCCTCCTGGATTGCAGCTGAATGGGGTTCATCATCTGCTTGAGGGTGATTTTTGGGGTTGTTTTTCTTCATGAGAGGCTGTGCCACCTTTCAGGTAGACCCCAGACCAAGTGCTACTCACACTGATAGGAACAACCCCCCCGTGGGGTGCCCAGGAGCTCCCAGCACCAGGACAAGGGTGTATTTAATTGAGGTGCTGGTTCTTTCTAACCCCTCCAAGAGGCTCTGCTTTGATCTGCTGTGCTGGCAGTAGGGTGGAGGAACTATCTCGTCCTCCCAGAGTTGGGGAACCCCATCCTTCCCCTTCCTCCGGTTGCTAAAGAGGCCCCTGAACGTTTAACCACACAGCGAGGGTAGCCGGGAGCCCACCTACAGGACATGGATAGAGAGTTTTGGGGACTTTTTAGGGTCACGGAGATGTTTCTGTAGGTCAGAAATCCTGGTGAGAGCAGCTGAGCTCTGCCACAGGCTCTGCTGGCCGAGAGAGATGCTGAGGGCTCCTCTTGCAGCCAATCTCCCAGCCATCTCAGACCCTGCTCCCCCAGTGCAGCTGGGATTTGGCTCCATCCCTGGCACTTCCCACTTGCATCGCAATGATTTTTAGTGAATCACTTGCAGCCTGAGAAATAAAAGTCCCCTGGATTCTCCATCTGAGCTCTAGCAGGTCTGGGATGGCACTGCAGCCACGAGAGAATACCCGGGCGAATTCCTATCTCCATAAAGGTCAATGTTATCAAAAAAAAGGCAGTTGACTCTGCAAGGGCACCTAGGAAATACCCAAGGCAGGGAAAGGCATACCAGACTTCCCACATCACCTCATATTTATTTCCTTCCAAAGGGCCCCTCTGGTTTTTCATCCATGGGTAGAGGCGAGTCCCAGGAGATGTCCACGAGTGTGCCCGGGGGAAAAGGAGGGTCAGCCAATGCCTGAAACGATTTTGCTGCATTTACAACCAAGCAAGGATCGTGCTGGAAGGTTTCTGTGGAAGTGGGGTCTGGGGAATTGACATAAAAAGCCTTTTTTTCCAGGCTGCTTCCCTTGGCGGGTGGGTTGTTTACAGAGCCTGGATGCCAGAGTGCCTGGAGGGGAGCCAGCTCTATTTTAGCCCTGTGTAAATGATTTAAACACCTCGTGCTGGGGGAGCATTCCCTGGAAGGCAGCGAGGAGAGGAAGGCGAGGGAGAGGAGCGCTTCGGGGTGGAAGGGGGGCTGTGTGGAGGGAAGGGGCTGCTCAGCTCTATGATTCTGGTGGAGCAGGGCTGGAGGAGTCATGGGTGCCCCATCCTTGGAGGTGTTCAAGGTCAGGTTGGATGGGGCTTGGAGCACCCTGATCCAGTGGGAGGTGCCCCTGCCCATGGCAGGGGGTTGGAACTGGATGGGCTTTGAGGTCCCTTCCAACCTAAACCATTCCATGGTTCTACGATCCCTGGGCTGGGGCAGGCAGCTCAGGACCTCAGTGCAAGGGAGAAGCCAGAACTGAGCCCACTCCAGAGCTCTGCAGGATGCTCCCGCCAGGGACAGATAGAGGACACCAGGCCTGAGACAGGAGGGCTGGCAGTAGCCACCAAAACTCACACCTTGACTGTATGAACTCTCAAATAACTTTTCAACATCACTGGCTAAATTCCTGCAGGTTTTCCCAGGGATGCAAGAAGGCAACACTCCAAGTCCCCGTTCTACCAGCTGGCAGCGTGACAGCTTTCCACTGGAGTGACTGATGGGTCTTTTTCTTAATGCAGGCCAAACAAAGTCATTTTCTCTCATTAGAGCTGCTGATACAGCTGGAAAAAGTGAGCTCGCTCTCTGAAAGCTCATCTGCTGCTACCACAAAGGGCACCATCCCCGCTCGGGGCATTTGGCTGCCCCGGCTTCAGTGCTCCTTGTCCTGTGATGGTTTGCACTGAAACTTGGAAAGAAAAAGACTCCAGAATGGAAAATTTCAACCCTCAAGTGTGAGGCTGGACAAAATCCAGGCAGGACTTGGCAGACAGAGACCGCAGAAGTTGCTCCTCTTCCTGACGTTTTTACTTCTGTGCTTTCCAGAGCCACTCTGTGTCTCTGCTCTGGCTGGGTTGTGTTCTGCCAGTGTCAGAGGTGACGTTACCACCACAATGGCTGATGTTCTCTGGGCTTCCCCAAATTATTTTTTTTTTGTCTCCAAAGCTGTGGATATACCAGAAGTAGACAATGCAGCAGTCCAGTATCTTGTAGGGGTGGCTGTCCCATCACCTGATGTGGCTCCCTTGTCAGCCCAGAGATGGCCAGAGGGCTTTGCTTCGCACAGCAGACACTGTCTATCCCTCACTGCACCAGGACAACACAGCTCAGACAAACCACCTGGTGGCAATGAGGTCCTGGGATCTGATTGCAAGCTCTGGTCATGGGCAACCAGCTGCTAGTCAATACCTCTGTGCCTTGCAAGCCAGCTCTGCGGTGCAGGTGAGGCTGCTTTGAACAAGGAACAACATAACTGGGATGAATCCGTCTGCCTCCTGGGAATTCTTGTGCTCAGGTCTTGCCAGAAGGACAAGCCATCTCATCCCTGCAAGTCTTGAGGAGCTCTACAGAGGGACCCTCACAGGCTGTGCTGAGTCCTGAGCTCCTCTGCAGCAGGAGGGACCCTACAGCACCCCACGGGGACTGAGTCCTTCCTTCAGGAAACCCCCACATGCTGAGGCCAAAGGCAAACCAGCTTCACCTGCAGAGAAACAGCTGCATGAGGAAACTGAATCTGAGTCATTCCCGGTGTTTAAACCTTGCCTTTCTGTGTTCTTGAAAAGGTGCCTTTAAGGGAGCTTTTTTAAGTGCAAGGCAGCTGTTCCAGTTCAGAAAAAGCAGGTTGGAGATGGTCCTTTCCAACCCAAATCATTCTATGATTCCTTCCCTCCAGGGAGCACTGTGACACCTCTTTCCCCCTGCATTTTGGAGAGCCCAGGTTTGTGTTACTCCCCCAGAAACAGAAATACAGCTCTGACAAAGCACGTGAGGGGTCTTGGTGTGAGAGGTGGTGTCTCCTGTTGCCTTCTCCACTGACCAGCTTCCTTCACCCAGGGATGACCAGTGGCTAAAACTGCACCAAGACCCACAGGTGTCCAGGAAAGGGGCTGCTCAGAGCTCCCACCCTTCTATGATGGTTTGGGTTGGAAGGGACCCCAAAGCCCATCCAGTTCCGCCCCCCCTGCCACGGGCAGGGACACCTCCCGCTGGATCAGGCTGTCAGTGCAGATGTTCCCCCGTGCAGATGTTCCCCCGTGCAGATGTGTCTGTGCAGATGTGGTGGCGGGGGCTGCAGTACCGCTAGATGGCCGCTGGGTGGCGCTGCGGCCCCGCCCGCCGGCACGGGGCGGGTACCGGTAACGGGGTGGGGGGGGGGGGGGGGGTGGGCGGTGCCGGGGGATGCTCGGGGTTCCCTGCCGGTGACCCTACGGGAGGTACTGGCCGCATCACCGACACCCCCGGCTTCGAGACACCGAGGGGCATCCCGCTGCAGCCTCTCCAGCTCCTCCAGCCCCTGCGCTGGCCGCCATCCCATCCCATCCCATCCCATCCCATCCCATCCCATCCATTCCCATCCCATCCCATCCCATCCCATCCCATCCCATCCCATCCCATCCATTCCCATCCCATCCCATCCCATCCCATCCCATCCCATCCCATCCATTCCCATCCCATCCCATCCCATCCCATCCCATCCCATCCCATCCCATCCATTCCCATCCCATCCCATCCCATCCCATCCCATCCCATCCCATCCCATCCCATCCATTCCCATCCCATCCCATCCCATCCCATCCCATCCCATCCCATCCCATCCCATCCCATCCCATCCATTCCCATCCCATCCCATCCCATCCCATCCCCACAGGCCTTTCGAGTCTAAAAAACTCAAGTTTTTTCTGCTCCAGCTGTGCTACAGCCAAAGTATCCTGGTGTCCAGTCCCCTGCCAGGGCATCCCAGTATGTGGTTCCTTGCAAAGGCATCCTGGTGTCTGGTTCTGCTGCCACAGCATCCCAGTGCCCAGTTCTCCTGCCAGGGCATCCCAGAGTCTGGTCCCCTACCAGGACATCCCAGTGTCCAGTCCCCTGCCCTGAGCTGCCCTGCAGCTGGGTGAAGGGGCAAAGCTGCATTCCCTTCTCGCGTGGGCAAAATTCTCCTTTCCCCCCAGCGTGGGATCCTGAGATAACAGGATCTTGGGCAGCACCCCGGGGAGAGACAGTGTTGGTGCACCAAGCCACACTGGGATGCCACCCTGCCCTTGGGGTCTGCATCTACTCCCTACCTACTCTTTCCCACCTGGCAGCACGTAGGGATCCCACAGGGTGCTGGGAGAGGGGAGGTGGCTTGGGGACACCCTGGGGTACCTGACTGATGCAGGAGTCCCCCCAAAAGGTGCTTATCAGGCCCTGCTCCGTGTGCCTTGTCCTGATCTGAATGGCAATGGCATTTTATTGCTGCTCCCTGGCAAAGCCGCTGGAGCTGCTGCCGAGAGCATCCTGGGAGGAGCTCCCAGCCCATCCATCACCCACTGACTTGGCATTTATGAGGGATCCGAAGCAATAAATTCTCCCTGGGATGCGCCTGGCAGTTGGTGTCAAGGACAGGCTGGGCAAAACCTCCACTGCCGGCTGGCACCGTGAGCCCATGCTTGCTGCCTGCTCCCTCCTGGTGCCCATGGGGCCACCCCTGCGTTGTCCCCGGCTGAGGCTCAGCCTTTTCCTATGCTCATGCATCCCCTTAGACATGGTGCAGCATCCCTACCTGCCAGCCGCGCCCCACAGTGACGACTGAGCCATGGTTATGAGCTTCTCTCCAGGAGAGGTGCAGCTCCCATAGCCTGGCTCTCTGATGCCAGCGGAGAAGTAGGTTTACTTGAAAGACAAGGGTGGTGGCATCTAGAATATTGCACCCAGTTGTGAGCTCCCCAGTACAAGACAGACATTAGCACTCCAGATCGAGGCCAACAAAGAGCTGTGAAGATGATTAAGTCATTGGGGAGAAGCGCTGAGGAGGTTCTTTTCCTCATGAGAGAAGCAGTGCTCCTCCATCCTTGGAGATACTCAAATCCCAACGCGTGATGGCCCTGAGCGGGCTGCTCTAGGCCACCCTGACTGAGCAGGGGTTGCACTACACCATGTCCAGAGGCTCCTCCAACCTCAGCAGTTCCATGAGTCTAATGAGATTGAGCCCTGGAAAGATGGGGCAAATGTCCAAGACCAGAAAACAGAGAAATAAGAAGACATTCCATCGCCTTCCTTGCTTTTCTTTGGATGCACCTTCAGTTGCAGAGTGTGGACAGTGATTAATGACCACGCTGAATGGTTTTAGGGGACGGAAGAGAAGAACTAATCTCCCAGATCTCCTTTTGACCATTCAGCATCACCAGAGGGCATCACTGCGGAACGTGGCACATTCCCAAAGAAAACAACAGCTTTGACCCAGTGCCATATTTCTCTGCCTGTTACTGGATCACAGTAACAAAAAAGATGATAAAAACTCCCACAGATAGTCCAAAATTTGGCATTTTTTTTAATGTGAATGGTGCTGGATTCTGATGAAACCTGGGTTTCTCGTGACATTTTGCTCTGTGAGAAAACTCTTCTTGGCTCTGCCCAGCGCTGCGTGTTGCTCAGCAGAGCACAGACGGCCTGACAACAATTTGGCTGCTGAAACTTCTAAAAATAAAAGCCATCCTTTCTTCTTTATTTTTTTCCCCCTCTTAAGAAGTGCTACTGCATCCCACCTCCCTCCCAGTCCAAACTGTCAGGACTCTTCAGGCGGAGGGGCTGCAGGCATGACGCTGAGCTCCTGGATTGTGTCACTTTGGTTTTCTGCCGGATTTTGTTCTGGGAATGGAGTATTTTCTCAGGTCTCGGCAGTGGTGGAGGAAAGAGGGAAGCAAAGGTTGCAGGGTGGATTTATTGTTGTCGTTTGGGGCTACCCAGAGAGGAGTGTTTGAGGTTGCCCAGAGCAGTGGTGGCTGCCCCATCCCTGGAGGTGTTCAAGGCCAGGTTGGATGG
Organism: Phaenicophaeus curvirostris; assembly: GCF_032191515.1. NCBI lineage: Eukaryota > Metazoa > Chordata > Aves > Cuculiformes > Cuculidae > Phaenicophaeus > Phaenicophaeus curvirostris. The sequence continues at coordinate 4,744,359 of NC_091408.1, forward strand.
GGCTTTGATCACCCTGATGCAGTGGGGGGTGTCCCTGGCAGGGTGCAGAATTGGATGGGCTTTGAGGTCCATTCCAACCCAAACCATTCCATGATTCTATGATTTCCTTCCCACGACCAGTGACTCTGATGGGAGCGGTGTTGATGCTGATGGGTGGTGGGCGCTGTGACCAAGAAACATGTCGGGGAGGGAATTAGGTTGGAATTAGATGATCTGTGTTTGGTTGGAAAAGACCTTTGAGATCATTGAGTCCAACTACCCACTACAAAGCCATCCCTGAGCACCTGATCTACCCAGCTTTTAAACACCCCCAGGGACAGGGACTCCACCACCTCCCTGGGCAGCCTCTGCCACTCCCTAAGAACCCTTACAGTGAAGAAATTTCTCTTGACGTCTAATCTGAATCCACCCTGGTGCAACTTGAGGCCATGTTCTCTCATCCTATTCCTTGTTCCTTGGGAGAAGAGCCCAGTACCCCTCACCACAACCTCCTTTCTGGGAGCTGCAGAGAGTGATGAGGTCTCTCCTCAGCCTCTGCTTTGTTTATGAGAATGTGTGCAGAACAGCACCAGGGGCTCTGTGTAAGATCCACCACTATCTCTTCCTCCATTTGACCAATCACCCTGGCAAAGAGGGCAATCAGATTGTCCTGCTGTAATTCCTTCTTGATAAAATTGTTCTGCCTGGTGTTTAGTCTTTATTTTTTACCACATTATTGTCCTCTAGATGTTTCCAAGTGGATCAATCAATAATTTATTCCAAATTCTTTGAGGACCTGAGGCCAGGCTGGTTGATCTGTAACTCCCCAGCTTCTCCATCTCTTTTTTTTTTCCCTTTCATTTAATCTTTACAGACAGACTTCTGGGCTCCTCTGGGATCTCTGGAGCCTTCAAGATTTGTCACAAACTGGTGACTCTACTTCAGAGATTGCTTACATTTTCCAGGGTAATTTTTCTTGACCCCTGACTGCTCACACACATGGAGTTTATCTGGGCACCGTGTAACTGCCTCCTTCCCGATGCCGACCGCAGCTCATGGTGAGGAAGGCAATTTTTACTACTCTATATGATGGCTTTGCTGCTTTTCTCTGTCACAAGACACCAGTGCTGACTCTCTTTTCTCTCCATTCCACTTCCACTGTATTTCTAGAACAATTTTTGTTGCTTTTTATGCTCCTCACAGGCTGTAACTCACCCAGCTCCTTAGCCTTTCTCTTTCTACCCCTATCACTTGAGCTTTCCCTTTACGCTCAGCCTTATACCCTCATCCCCATTTTTATAGGATTCTTTTTTGATTTCCAGCACTCTAAATTGCTCCTGATGCAACAATATTTGTCTTTTATTGTTGTCCTGTGGTTCTTCTGCATCAGGATGTTTAGATGCCGAGTACCCAATACACCCTCTTTAGTAACTTCCCGCACTCCTGTATTTCTCTTTTCCCTAGGATGCTCTCCCAAGGGACTCTTGGTGCTAAAGCATCCCCACCAGTCTATTAAGTTTGTGTTTTTGCAGACAACTGTCTTTTTTTTTTTGGTGTATACTCTCTTTCTCTTAACGCCAAACCAAATGAACCCCACCGTTTGGGATCGCTGTCCCCAACATGATGCCCAAATGGTCCTTGGTCAGAAGCAAGGCTGGAAGAG